>NC_054061.1:45723314-46059814 GCF_017639655.2 Falco naumanni
TGCACACATGCCAACACAAACTACCTCAGTGCCCCAACTCCTGCATCTTTCTGTACATACATTCTCATCCACTCTCTGACAGCTCCCTCTGATCACTAGCTGATGATCAGTGTGGCTGAAATAGAGTTGTTACTCTCCCCACTCCTCTCTCTCCAAGTTAACCTTGCATAAAGTCTCCTGTCACAGCCACAGGGGATAATACTGCCCATTGCTCAAACACATGATCCAGACGTCATCTTCAACTTAGACATCTCTATAGGACCTCTCCTAATAGCTGTGTATTACTATTACAGACCCTTGCTATTTAGTGCATGAGGTAAAGTTTTCCCACCCTTCCATATAGATAAAAGTCTTCTCCAAGCTCTCATCATCTCACATGTTGGATACTCCAGTACTGTTTCTTCCAATTCTGTCAAATGCCACCTTGTTAGATTGTCAAATAAGAACACCCACATACACTTTACCCTACACTGCCCTTCACACTTGGGAGGAGCTTTTCAGAAATACCTGTGCAGGATCCTGTTATCTAAATCCTTCCTTCAAACTCTCTTTTACCACGGTGCCAATAAAATGCTGAGAAGACTGCTGTGCTATGCTCCCAGACCCGCACTGTCACTGGCTCCTTCTGCTTCCCTGTCTCCATGTCCACCTGCTGTCATCTCTCATTTTACACCTACACTGCAAGGACTTTAGGCTAGGGACAGACTCTTGTGCTTTTATAGTGCCACCCACAGCAATGGCCACTTTGTGAACAGGACTTCTGGAGAACATAAACCAGTACTGCAAACCACAGCAAAGCATCACTGTGGTAAGAGCAACTGTCTCTGTCAGCATAGCTTTCCTTACTACAGAAGGGAGAGATACCCCAGCAGACCTTTCTTCCCACACTTGTCTGCTTGCAGCTTCTTTTGACAAAACAGTGCCTGCTTGACTTGGAAGCAGTCTGTCCAAGGGACACATCAGTGGCTCACACTTTGAAGCCTGTCTAGCAGTCAACCAGCCCTCTTTCCCTCATCAGAGAAGGAATAAGGTAAACCTTCAAGAGATACTGAAAAAAAAACCCAAACAGAACCAGTATCAAAGCAAGCAGGGGCCATATCCAGAACCTATTATATTTAAAGGAAATGCTAAATTTACTTTAATGGGCTTTGACAAAGGTCCACTGTTACAAAGAAAAACAGGCTTTTGCTGAAATTGGTCGAGTCATCACAGTAAGAGGCAGAGCTCTCTTCCAGTCCCACCACTGAGTTATTCAGCCATTCCCAGCCACCTGCTGGCAGTTCGCACTCCCTCTACGGGCTGCCTTCCCCTAAAACTAACACGTTCCAGCTGTTCTGTGGTCCCAGACCTTAACCCTTGACTCCCCTGACTAAGTACTTGCTGTCTTCCTCTGCATCTTCTCTTTTCCCAAGCAACTTCTTGTCACATTCTTTGTGCAACTCTGTGATGAGGCCTAAGAGAAAGGTGAACCGTTTATACTGCAGAGTAAGACAAACAAGACCCAAACTGGAATCTTCTTCCTTTGGATTCAAGCATGGGAATTCTGGAGGGGTGAAGAAGATAAAAATAATTATCTGTTTTGAATCTGAATATTTTGCAACCACTTACCACTTGGTATTTTAATTCTAATGAGATCATAAAAATAAATGGTCTAAAAATAGCTCTTTAGCATTGCCCTTTCAAATTTGTATCTTATTAAAAAAGATTAGTCTTTGCCACTCAAGTTCTTTATATATACTCTATATATACTTTTCATATATATATCTGGATATGCACTTCCTTATTCTAGTTCTATAGGAAAATTTCTGCCTTTTCGTATTTATAATACAATATTATAGCAGACACACCCTTAGTACAGTTGCCATGTATTACTCGTCATCATGAGAACAAAGTAAAGGAAAAAACTCTACAGTTTCCTTATATTTTGATTTCACTAAACTAAACAAAAAAGTATTGTGAGAATTTCATATGTGTCTTCTTGTCATCCATTTCTTTCCCCAGACACTGATAATCAGATACAGCACACAGAATGAGTACTTATTCTTCAGCTCCATCCATGGTTCCCAACTATTAGGTGAAGGGTAAGTAAGTTCTTGCTGTCATTAATTCTTCAAGATTACTTTACTTTGCTGCTTTTCAAAATACATTTTCACATCCTCAGGCACTGTGTGTGGCCAGCCATCGTAACTGTTTCAGCTGGAAGAAACATCAAGTAGAATCTGTCAATAAGTCAAACACACGGAAACAACTGAGGTTCTAAAATGTGAATCTGAGAGATGGGGGGGGGGGGGGGGGGGTAGAATACTTAGACTTCTGAAAGAAACCTTTCAGCGATGAGAGGTCTACAACGACTGTACAGAGACCAAGATAACACTCCCCTTCACATTCCAGCTGTTCACATATGAAGAGTCAATTAATATTCTGTATATTCTGTCTGTTTTGTGACAGGACATACAAAGTTCATATTATTTAGTCATGAGCTGATATACCTTATTGCAGGACGAATCTACCCTGTCAAATTCCTACAGACAGAAGCATTTGGGGCTGAAAGTAAAACATCCACCAGTGATAATATTGACTTGCAGCTTATTGGAGGTATTTACATATGGAAAGCCAGCTGTTAAAAGGAGAAAGCTGATTCAGTGTTCTCTATGAGGATTTAAGACAGTTTGAGAAACAGCTTCAGTTATTAGGAACAAAGTTTTGCTGATCATCAAACATACTAACAGGAGCCTAAAGCGCACCTGGGCCTCCCCCTGAACTTTCACATACTTGAGAGTTCTTACCAGTAAAGGAAAAAAGGATTGGAATCGCTTTTTGCTGCAGAGAAAGAGAAACAAATAAAATTCATTCCAATTTTGAATTTTTTACTTGTATACAGTGATACATATATATATATATCTATATTCTCAATCTTTAAAAGCAGTTTTGAAATTACATATTACTTCTACGGGCATCAGGAACTGTACAGCATGGAAATAATTAGCACACTGTATATCCACAGGAAGTATTTCAACAGATAGATGTAGAAAAACAGGGATAAAATGGATTACTCCAAAGCATTCAGGAATTGGTGCAGAGATATTTCAAAATCCTGCAGTTGAATTCTGAAAAAAACAATGAGCAAATATGGGAAATCCTCTGCAAACCACACAAAAAAAAAATCCTGTGAATGAGGACTCATCTGCTCTACTAAGCCCATATCCAGAGGCTTTTCCCTACCCCTAAGGAAGGTAAGCAATGAGATATGGAATCTAGTTTGGATATTTATTTTTAGATCAAGTTTGAATTATTACTTGGTTCCTTTTACCTTTTGTAATTTGGAGGTTTTAGATCCTGCACTTAAGCTTTCTAAATGCAGAGCCTATTTGAAACTTTTCACCACAATATGAGTACTTTGTGAAAGAAGAGAGCCAGTAGTGTCTACCAACCAAGACTACAACTGACTTTCAAGACAGCCCAGATGGCAGTCACATGGGTTTTGGTATATGCTTCATTTGAAGATGCTAAAATTATATGTCTGAAAACTGGGGATTTGAGAAGTATTGATTTTAATCCTAAGTTACAAATCTCTCAAATGTATTTTTCTATTTTACTCTTGCATGAGATTTATAGAGAAATTGAAAACAGAGATTGCCTACTCAAACTTCTTTTAATGGAAATTGGTATACTAGTAAAATAGCCTTCAATTTCCACACTTACAATGGCTGCAGGAAGGCCAAGGTATGGGGACACAGGGCAAGAGGCATAACTTTGTCTCTCTTCTCTTTACCATTTCAAGTAACTGGCACCCTTACTATCAACTAGATTAAATATGATTATTATATCCTTCTAATATACTGTACAACAGTGAAGTTTAATAGAGATGCTTTAGCAAGCTCTTGCAAAGCAATGTATCCACTCCCAAAAGCAAAAGCTGACCAGTGTTTAAAAACATAGTGATTGCTATTACAAGTTGCTAAATAATGTGTTTAGAAGTATTTAAAAGACCTGATCTTTGAGCTAGCTGGCATTTTTCTGGAGATATTTTCTATATTTTCTTTTTCTTACTCAGATGGCTTCAAATGGTGATTTGGGCAGCTGGAACCTAGGGGCATATTTGCTTCATTACATACATTATTTTGTCAGCTGGAGCTGATTTTTTGTTAATATACAGATGGACAGAGAAAACCTTCAAAGACTTTACAAATATATTTTGTTTTAAATGTAAATACACCCTGGTATCATTAATAGCCAAGCTAGCTTGTTTCTTTTAGCATTCTACGCCTTATATGCCAATAATCTCAGGGCTTTATTTTGCCTGATATAAATTTTCATTAAGCCTGAGGAGGGCTCTTTCTGTCTTTCCTGACTGATTCAGGTTTAATTGGCCTCTAAGGATAGTAAGCTGCTTGAGAGTTCTTTCAGAATCTGTGTTCCTCTGCTTCTTTGCCAAATATTTTTTTATTTAATCTAGCAATTTGTTTCTATCAGCTTCTTTTCCCCATTTTCCCTGCCAGAGACAAAGCTGATACATTTTTTCTCTCATCAGATTTTGTAAACATTCCCTCCCATCAGTGTTGTCAAAAGAAACACTGTCTTCCCTGTAGCTCCACCTTTTCTTTCAAAGACCATTCTGATACGTTCTAAAAAGGTTTCGTCAGAAGATTTTTGCTATTTGCCTCTACTCCAGTCTAAGTGAATCCTCATAACAGATGTGTGGGCTGACCATGCCATTTAACCTCTTTCCAGCAAGGCCAAACCAAGTGTAAGGAAGTCAGAACATAACTGAATCTAAGATATAGTGTGAAAGAAAAACAAAAAAAAAAAAACCAAAAAAAACCACCAAAAGAACCCTCTTACACAAGGAATTCAAAATTATACAGAAGAGTACTTTCCTTTCAATTTACTTTCTCTTTCTTAATAATCATATAGAAACCTTAGAGCTTTTTTTCCTTCTTTCTATCAGGGAAGACTAGGATTCTTACATGATTTCCTTTAAAACGAATTAAAGAGTTTTGCTATCATTGTGCAGTTTCCTGTTTTTTCATTCTCTTCTGTATGGCTACAGAAGCCTCCATTTCAGCAATATATTATTTCCATAAACAGTACTGAATCTATTATTTGCTTGCCATACCTCCAATCGTGCTTTCACGGTTTCAGAAATAGCCCCATTCTGCAACAGTAATTAGCGGATTTCTAAGCTGGTAGCTTACAGTTTGCTTTTTTGGGCTGCCTTTGTAGCCAGTACTCCTCTGTGCAGCTTTATTTATTTAACAAATTTCCAACTATAAAGTCTATGGCATTCAAAGCCATCTCTCTTCTCACAGATGACCGCAACATTCAAATTAATGGCTATTTCATACAGCTGAGTAATTGGAAAGCCAAGCTTAGCCTGAGATGGATTTTGATCTCTCACAGATAATACCTGGATTTTCAGTAGTGTGCACTGTAAGCTAGAAATTTTGAACCATGTCATTCTCAAATATGCTCTCATGTTCATGTCACATTCTAACGTTCAAGAGACTTTGAAAATGGAAGAGACAATTATTCCAGAATTTGGTGAAGTTCCAGATAGTAGCAGCAGAAATTGCATCAAGAGGAGTCTAGCAAAAGGCAATAATCTACTGTACAACAGTTTTTATGTCTAGGAACTAAAAATTGCACAGAAAGGCTAAAAATTTATATTTTGTACTTTCTATAACAGGGAGAGAGGACAGAGGAAGGACTCCAGAGAGATAAAGAGAATGTGTGATAAATAATAGAGAGGGGATAGAGAAATAAAATGTTAAGACAGAGAAATGATTGAAAGAACCAGTCTGCTTCTGACCCAAATGTGGCAGACGTTTCCCATTAAAGCAGCTATCTCAAATTAACACCTTGAACGAAATTTTGTGTCCACTGAACATCAAGGGGGACAAGATTCCACCCAATCTTTGAGGTAAAACCAAATAACTGGATAGATGTTTAAGACTGCCATTAAAATGCTTTCTGTAGTCTGTCTTGAAATGAAAAAAATGAGAGACGAGCACGGAAATAGTTTAAGAGTTCCATGCAAGTATTTATGCTTACCTGGCTGAAGAGAAGCAGGAAAGCATGTTCTCCTAGCTCAGATGCTTGCTTCTGACTAGTCTTGGACCCTTTCACTACCTTTGTCTTCCTCAGAACATGCAAAATTTTCATGCTCCAAAAAGTAGGAATCTTAAGATAACAATCAGTACTTCTTTGCCTCAGTAAGTTTACATACGCAAAGGATTTATATATTGAAGGATACAAGATTTCTTTCTTTTAAGAGTGAAGCCCCACGTTACCCCATAAGCATCAAATACTGTACCTGTATTTCAGATGTTTTTTAAGTCTTGGGATTTCAGGACCATGTTTCGCTTGTCTGCTATGCACAAATCTTCTGCACACATTAAACTGACAGATCATAAAGTGTGCTGCCAAACATAAAAACTAAACAAGAAAAGAGCAGAAAACTTTCCATCTCTGTGATCTTTTCCAGTTATTGCTACTTCAAGTGTTCCTTCGATTAAGCACAGGTTAAAATATAGAGGTTGCAAACTGTTTATATTTGACATGTCAAATGCATGGGGGGGGGGGGGGGTGATATTTCTTTTTAACTTACATAACTTGATTACTTTTTTATAAAATTGTTGCAATCTTTTACAGCTGTTTATATGCTCTGGTCCTGAAATCCGCAACCTTCTTATAAGTATCTGGTAATGAATTTCAAAACCAGCCTGTTTCTAAAGTATGAAAAAAGTCATGAACATCAGGTGAAAATTTACAGCCCTTACTCAATATAAGTGTTTCACTTGACTCATTTTTTGTAGTGTAACACTGAACCAAGCTTTCCTGTGGACAAAAATCCCTTGCTTTTGTCACAAAAGGAGATGTGAGGCTTACCAAAACAAAAGCATAAAACTTGTTTGTGAGCAATAAATTGTTTATGAATATGAATATTTGACTACATTTTTTTTATAAAAGTGAGAATGAGGGTTTTTTTTCTAATTATATAGGCTTCATTGTATGGAATTATATAGATGGGATAATATAATCTTACATAGATTTTAAACCCTATGTGATGACAGGACAAGAGACATTCACAAATAGCTTTTACCTTTATATTTGCAGATATAAAGGTTCCTTGCAGTGACATCAGGCCACAGTTAACTCTCTGCTCCCTTTTTACATGTTCAATATTCAAGAACAGGGTCTTCTGTTTTTCCACACTGTCTCTCTCATAAGCAGGACAGAACAAAGTTTTGACCATTTGTACACCAAAGCTTTCTGCCTTCCACAAATAAACACACAGGAAACATCTGCTGCTCTCGCTCAAAGAGGCAGGAGGAGCAAAGGGGCTTCTAAGAAATCTGCAGAGCTGCAGAAGAGGTGTGCGTTATGTGAGGCTGAAAACTAAGGCAGTGAGAGGATTAACACTGGGAAGTGACAGTTCACCTACGTTACTCTGCTGCTGAAGCTGGAGCTCATCCATGATTGCTCTGTATTCCCATCCACTAGTGTTTGGCATTGTACGTGTACTGAGAGGGAAAACTGTAAAATATGCCAGATCCTACAATCCTGCATTTGAAATATTTCTTATTTCTATTCCTTCCTCTGAGGACTGTTAAGACTTCCAGGGAAGCTAGAAAATGCCTCCTGCTCCAAATCTCAGATGAGCAAATACATAATTGGGCATATAAAAAAGCTAATTAGCACTATGGAAAATGGTGCTATTCTAATTCTTCAGGTAAATACTAATTGGGGGGGTCATTGTTTTAAGCAAATGTAAAAGAAGTTCCCAAATGACATTAAGTATTGGTATAATTTTAAAAGATGTGTTATTTACAGGAAAGACTTGAATAGTTCCTTTGGAAGTATTTCAAGCTGTTAAATAATTATGTATTTAGAATACATTACATTTACAAATGTACATGGAAAAATTATGACTAAATCCCTTATCTCAGATGGCAGCTTTGGCACAAATAACCCCAAATGGAACTACAGATTTAAGCCAGGAACGTAAAACACTGGCCAGCGTATGACACCCCTTCACAGCCGCAGTGACCCTCCTCACGGGCATGGCAGCACACTGACCAAATGTCACTTAAAAACAAAGCCCAAGGCCACACGCTCACACCCTTGGCCCACACCCCCACCAGACGCATGCCACCTCCAGCACCTGCTCGCCCTTTCCCTCAGCCCCACATGCCGCTTGTGCCGCCTCATAACAGCCTGGGGCCGTAGCGCCTGCCCTACCGCTAGGCCGTGGGTTACCCGCTGCAAGCGGGACCTGCGCCAGTCCTTCGGACTGGTCTCCAAAATAAATAACGTTACTGAAATCGTGCTCTGTGTGTGTGTGCACACCTGCAGGGCCAGGCACAGCAGAGCAGCTGGCTGGGGAGCCACAAGGCTCTGGAGGTGTGTGGGGGTCTGTGGGTCCTCCACCAGGCAGGAGGGTCCCTGTGGGACCTGGGCCTACAGCACCCACACAGGCCGGCTGCGGCCTTCCCGCCTGGCAAGCGAGCTGTGGAGAGCAGCTCTAACCACAGCAGGCAAACACAGCTTAGTGGCTGGGGAACAGAGAAATAACCTCTTCCTCACATAGCAAATAAAGCCAACATGCCGAAGAACCGTGAAAGCGAAGAGGCAAACAAGCCTCATTTTGCCACAGGACCAAGCTCCTCTCTCATACTTAGTTTCCAATCCAGTTCCCAAACCCTCGTGTCCCTGCATTTAAAATGAAAGGATGGGATTCAGCCAAGACACTGCCCAAACAGCAGTCCACTGTTCAATCTTCAGTGTACATCTCTTTCTCTGCACCATAAATCAGTCTCAGTAGTGCATACTGCCAGATAGATACAAGCTTTATTAGTCCTCAGGCAATAATGCATCTCCATGGCAAACCTGTCTAGCATGTGCTCTCTTGTTGGGTTTATAGTATCTGGTGACCCAGGGAGAATTATGACAGGAAAGAGGCGTACAAAGCAGTAAAGAACCAAAAGACAGTGAGGACTGCTATGAAAACACCATGCAGCACTCAAACTTAGCCTTCTGCCCCCCTTTTCCCGCTTTATCACATCTCGTCTGATCCATCTACAGCCCCCCTGAACAGCTGCATTCACTCTTGTGAACCTGGACCCAAAAAGGTTTCAGTGGGGAGACCAGCGACTAGGACCCCATACGTTATATCAACTCTTACCGTTACATGTCTCCACAGACTTCTGCAGCCCTGCCCCAGGTCAGCTGTCCAACCCATCTGTTCCTACCTTTTTCCCACCACCCTCACTTCGTTCTCATGTTCACAAGTCTTCCTACCAGCCCATAAGCTGTGCCACAAGAGCACGCTTTTTGTTAACGGCTTGTTTAGTGTCCGGTACTAACAAGCTGCTTGTTACCAGCTCACTCAGCTCTTCTTACCCACTCCCCAGTGCTGCTCTTAAAAAATATGGCAAAGTGCTGCTATACAGCCCTGTTATTGGCTCCAACCACACTTGAACATTAATTGTTTCTTTATGTAAGGCTGTAGCAGAGGTGCCAACAGGGATCCAAGGCTTGCACAGTGAGGGATACAGCCATGCCAGATCAGCTTGTGCTCAACACCTCCAAAATGGGCAGAGCATGACCAGAAACAGCAGGAGCTCACAGAAGTAGAAGGGCTGGTGGAAGGTCCCAGAACAGGTTGCAGTCAAGCTAACAATTAAGACATAGCTTCTTCCCTTTCAGAAGCCATTGTTTTCATCACTAAACCTTCCAGCACTATGATTTGTAGTACTAGAACTAGAATCTAGTACCAGGGAAAACAATGGTCCCACAGAATACAAAAAAAAAAGGTCTCCAAAACCCACAGTGAGCAGAAGCAATAGGGTTTTTTTGTATTCATCTACCTTCCCTAGTACTGATGATGACTCATGCATTGGCCTGGACACAGAGGACAGCAATCAATTTAACCAGTAAATGTAGATCAGACCCATCAGAAACACCATCGTGACCTCTCCACCATGGGGTGAACCCATGCAGAGTATCTCAGTGATTTTCCATGCAAATATCTACTATGGTGCCATTTCTTAACACAGCAGCAATGGTTGCTTACAATATAACAGAGTAGACTGTTACTCTCCTCTAAGTGTTTGTCTGTCAAATCAAAACACAACTTGATGGAGGAAAAAAATCCCAGTTAGGAAACATCTGTGATGAAGCAGCCATTTGTGGCTTTTGTGCATGAATTATTAATAAAATTCTGTGAATACCTTGCATAGGGAAGTAAGTGCTATAGAAACAGAAGGGAGAACTTAAGAATGTGGGTAGGTGGGAAGCTCAACATATGTGAAAGTCAGGAACTCCTTCGGATAACATAAGATTTCAGTGATATTTCATCCATGCCTGGATCAGCCATCTCTCTGATAATTCTCTTGTCAGGGGCCAAGAGGTCCTTACTTGAAAGACCTTTCTCGAGAAAGGTCTGTCGGACTGTATGATACCACTTACCAACTAATCATTGGTGCTTGAAAACTACTTGCTACAGTGATCCAGCAGCATATAAACCTTACAAAGGTATTGTTCTTCAAACAGTTTTGGGAAAATGCAAATACGCTTTAAGACATATAAAGAAGTAAATCTTGCCCTATTTGTAGGCAGGCCACCAGCATGCCCAAGATTTGAGCTTTCAGAGGCAACAGGAAAGCTGTGCACAAACAACAAATAGTTCCGAGTCTTGCTTTGGAACCTTTTCCTGGTGGTGTTCATCTCATGTTGATTTCAAAATCTGTGTGATCAGACTTTTCACCTAAAGAGAAAGCATAGCAGAGGAGGGAAGGTTATTTCCTTACAGGTAATTTTCAGAGCATACTTCTGCCAACTCAGCAATGATAGGGCTTGAGAATGTGTACCAACTTGTCTGGCCAGGGGCTTGGTCAGTGTCAAGATGCAAAAGTGAGCTCTGGAGTTAGGCAGAGACTCTGGTTTGAGTCAGAAATTACTCTTCTTTCCTTACTTTCAAGGTTAAAGAAGGAAACATACGTACAAGCCCTTGTACAAAATGTTTCCTTTCAAAACTATCTTTCAGAAACTAGAGCACAGAATAACTGATGCAAACCACCACTGTGGAAAACAGATGTAATTCTTGTCTAGTAGAAACACTAAGGGTAGCACAGGGTCTTTCTCTGCTGGGTGCTCAAAGCAGAGCTGTGTATTATAACTTACTACCTTTGTTTTATGTTTTCCTTAATTTCAAAATACGCAAACATTAAACTTTGTTTGGGCAATTTGAGGTCCCAATGACCACCAAACTACGGGATACTATACATACTTTGCAGCTAGCTATGACTGTTGGAGATAGCGGAGACTTACCACTGATGTGAAGGGTAGGTTTTCACTGGCAGGAACATTTCTGGATTCTAGGTGAAAATGAAGAATCTTCAAATAACATATTATCTCCCCATACAACAGATACAGTTTAATGTATGTAAATACTATATACATCACAGAACATCACGTATTGTGTATCTAAAAATTAAATTATGTACAAATTTTATAGTTATTTTCCAAGCACAAAGGCACACTGCAAAAAAAGGCATGCAGCACAATTCGAAGCAAAGGGACAACCTGAAACTTTGGACTGCTGCAATACCCCGAAATCACACTCAAGAATATTTTTTTTGGGGGGGGGGTTGGGTTTTTTCTCTTTTGGTTTTTTTTGAGGGTGTTGTTGCTGCCGTTGTTGTTTTATGTCTGTGGCCTACTGGACATCTCAGGAATTGTGAAGGACCAACATACCTGGACAAGAGAGATGGAAGGCTCCCACAGACCACTGTTTCCCTGCCAGGAAGAGGTGTGGTTGCAGGTTCTTGTGATAAATTACACTTGGAGCAATACTTGAGACTGCATAAAGCACCTACACATCCGACTAAAATTCTAGCAGAAGTCCAACAGACACGGACTATAGGAACAATGTACCAGAATACACTGAAGTAGTAAGGAACAGCAATTCTGGAGCATCAAAGGGAGGTGGTCTTTTTATAGAAAATATCACCTGCCAGGTAAGATCTGAGTCAGCCGTGTCAGCTTCTTCTTCCCTGTTCTACAGTGCCTGCTCCACACTTCTGGTGGTAATGGCGGTAGTAAAAAGCTAGAGGAAAGACAGCCACCTGCTCATTAGTTATTTAACTTAAAAGAACTAAGAACCACTTGACAGGCAACTATTAGCTCCATTCCCTCATTCCCCAACACCCAGAACAACTTGTTAGAGAACATATCAGAGCTTTCCTAAAGCCTTCGGGAAGGCTTATCTTACTGATTCCAGCATCTCAAAATGCCTCAAACCAAAGCCTGATATTTCTTGTTCAGACAAGCTGAAAGAGGAGCTCTATGGAGTCTCTTCCCAGAGGAAAATCTGTATCTTCAAACCAGAAATCCTGCTCCTCACAAGTGTTTCAGTGATTGTATCATTCTCCTTAGTCATATTGCCCCTTGGCCTCCTAAGCAGCGATGATTAAAACCTCTTGTTCTCTGCAAGAATGGGTAGTAAGTAGCTTTTAACTTGCAGAGATCAAACCATTAGTTCATTCACAAATCATCCCAAGAACACTTAGATTATAGCAAGTATACATACAGGCCTTGTACTTACTGAAAATAAGTACCCTGGCTGTTAAACCTAGTAACATGGCCTGCATTCAAGCTCATGCTCTCTTGCAGAACCAGTTTTAAGGTCTTCTTAATTAGTGATTACATCAGACTGCAAGAGATGCCAACCACCAAAGGATCTAATGGCTACCACAGCACGAAACCATACAAGCAAGGAAGCCCAATGTCAAAATAAATGTGTAAAATGCTACAGATTATAACAAGCAAGACGCACATCAAGCAACCCTTGAACTGATTCCCACATAAAACTCAGAAAGCCTTCTACAGAATGCACAATTTTGTCTTTGTATCGTATGAGCTGCTGCAGTGACCACAAAAGTAAGCCATGAAGTAGCAACAGTCCTAGATATACCAAAGATCTAATACCTGGGCTTGTGAACCTTTGCCCTGGAGGTGAACAGAGATCTTTCAAAAATCACTGTCACGCAACGTGAACACATGCAGCAGCGTTCTCAAATAACAGAAATACTATGGCTGTGAGCCTTTAGGCAGACAGCCCTTAGACTGCAGGCTTTCCATCAGACTTTTTCCTATACATTTCCAAAGTTACTTTCTTCCAAAACTTCTACCTTCTGAAGCTTCTTACCAAAAATATCCTTTTAAAAAAAAGCCTAAACATTAATTAAAGTAACCAGTACTGAACATTAAAGTTCAAAATAATCCCATCTTCAGCAACGAGGCATCAAAACCTTTGGCACCAAAACACCTTAATCCACAGATGCACATGTTGTTCCTTTGAAAACTTTGAAAAGCAGTTTCATTAAGAAAGCAGCCCTCTTCCCTCCCTCTTAAAATAATGCGCTAATATAAATAAATATAAATAAAACCAAATAGCTAGAGATGAGAAACAGAACCCAAGTATTAGAAATTGAAGTAATTTACACTAACACACTCTGTGAACTACCTGTCTAAAGGAAACGGATTCAAGAGTATGTTAAAATACTGACAATATCCATGGAACAGTGCAAGTCTAAGCAGTACTGCCTTCTCTCCAAGTGGCTGCTCTTGTGACTTCCCAACCAATTTCACTCTCTTATTTTAAGTAGAAGATTAATCTGATGGTGACTTAACTCCCTTTTCTCTTACCTGTCAATTCCTGGTGCTCTGGATCTCAAAAGATTTGCATTAATGTTTTTTCCATTAAACTGCAAACATGGAAACTCTTCCCTTGACTTTTTCCAGTTTTCTCTTTTCTAGGCTAAACTCTACCTGGCTTATCGTAAATTATCCTGGTATGTCCTCTGGCCATTTGATACTCCAAGACTTTAGACTTCACAAATAAAAGCTTTTCACTTTCATTAGAATATCGTATACAACTGTCACTCTTTAATCTCAACGGTTCTCACTGGTCTTTCTTACTCCATCTAAAACATCCCTTTTATCCAGTTTCCTATCAAGACTGTCTGTATTGTGGCATGCAACTGTCACAGAACTTAAATGCAACTTTATTTTCATATTCTATATGATAGGGCCTATGTTTCCTCCGTGCCCTGCTCAGCATAAGGCCAAAAAAATTACCACTACACCAACACAGTATATAGCACATGCATGCCTGTGCACATATAAATGGGTTTTTTTGAGAGCAAGGTGGGATTTTGCCACATATATATCTTGCCCACAGGGAAAAGAAACACAATTTCTACTTCCCACCATCTAGTGCAAAATAACAAAACATCTCAGGCAATCAAGATGTATTATGAAATTACACCTTGTTAGTTAACAAGAAGTACAGTAAACTCAAGTCAAAAGAAAAAAAAATAGTGTTTTATTAACTACCACACTGTTATAATACACTTTAAACGTACAATAAGGTAGCCTTTAAATTTGAGGTGGTTTTAAGAATAACAAATGAACAGATTTCCAAATGTTTGTAAATAGGTGAACTGCAGTAATTATTGTTGTACATTTTTTGAAAATGGTATAGCACTTACAGACTGGCTATATAACTTCATTTTGTACATTTTTCTATAATTGAAAATATAAACAGTAATTAAAAAATAAAAAGAAAATTCAGCATAATAAAAAACATATATGTTTATCAGTTAAATGTACTGGATACATACAATTTTTAAGGGAAGAAGCAAAAAAGGAAAGATGGCTGATATTTAAATGCAGATTGACTAACCAAAAACTAAACAACAAACAAATAAAAGCCTCATAAAACCCCTAGTTCACTATGACTATATCCATATGTTTGGGAGTACTGTCAATATGGAAGTGATTTTTCTGTTGTATTTGCATATGTTATATTTTACTGGTAATTTACACGATGGCTTTTAAGGCCCTGGCAGACAGATGTTTTTGGAAAAAGATCTGATAAAAATCACTGCTGAGACGCAATACACCTTATTTTTGGTCCTCCAATGTTCAAAAGAAGGGATATACTTCACTATAACATTTGCCTTACCACCCAAATGCCTCAACCTATACATACTTATTTTTTTTAACATTTTAAGCTTTTTAAACATTGGTTATATTGCCCACCTTGGTTATTGAAAGAATATTAACAAGACATCGTTTTGGCAAATTAAATCTTAAACATGGCTTTTCAATAGGATTTAAAAGGTGACTATCCCTAGAGTTCCATGTTAAAATGTAGTTTTCAAAATCTTACAAGAGTAATGCTTAAAATATTGTACATAGTTAACCTAATTAAAATAATTAGCTTCAAAATGACAAGTTGATGAGCTAAGTAAAGCCTACACTATGTAACATTTGCTTGGAAACTTGATTTGTCAGTTATGCATAATAAAAATTCCAGTCATCAAGAAAATTACAAAATTTCTTTTATCATAACATGATTTCTTTTCACCCATCAACTTCTTTTATCTTACAATAGATAAATACCAACATGTTCTCATTTTTTTACACTAAACCACACAGGATTGATGCATTTGGTTAGACTACCATTTCCATCATTAAATTCTTTTTTTTTAATATAACTTGGTAAAATTTCATCTCTTCTAGATTCCAAAAGTACCTACAAAACCCATGCAATTTTACCATTTTAATATACTATGGAATATCATACAAAGTAAGGCATTTC
This sequence comes from Falco naumanni, assembly GCF_017639655.2. Classification (NCBI taxonomy): domain Eukaryota; kingdom Metazoa; phylum Chordata; class Aves; order Falconiformes; family Falconidae; genus Falco; species Falco naumanni. Next base: position 45,738,985 of record NC_054061.1, read on the forward strand.
AGTGTCATGTATAACCAAGTTACTGTCAATCCAAAAATTTTTGCACATCAATAAAAAGATATCTAAGAACTTAGGAACAATATTCTTCTCACTACTGTATAAAAATAACCACAATTAATAGGTATCTTGTGTAATATTTACTCCATTGTCTCGTTTCCCGAAACTGTGACAAGCTGTAAAGGTATTTCAGTGTTGGTAAGAATATCCTGATTGCTGGTGCCAGATGTATTAACAGTTCCTATTCCTGAAACAGAACCTTGTTGAATATTTGCAAGGATAAGTGTTGTTCCTCCTGCAGTAATCAAAGTATCATCAGGTGTTGCTTCTACTGATGCCAGCACTGTACTGCTAGAGTGAATACCTTTTTTATTCTGATGTGTTTTAATGTGTTTGGCAAGGTGGTCACTTCTCATAAAGCGTTTTGAACATTCTGGACAGACAAATTTCTTCTCACCTGTCACAGAAGATAAGAAAAAAAAAGTTTTCAAGAAGGTTAAAAATACCACATGCACACAAAAAACTGGGATAACTTACTGCCTTTAAGAGGCAGAATTCTAACAACATCTATACTGAAGGAAAAAACAATCCAACATGATAAACATGTGTGTTAAATTTCTACACACTCCTATAAATCTATAAACTATACACTATATATAAATTTCTATACACTCCTATAAATCCTTTAAGAGAACTGATTTATTTTTCTGTGTCCCACAATGTTTGGGGAAATCTTTCAGGCAAGCTAAAGAATATTGCCATCTCATATCCTCAGGCTGCTAATTTTCACTGCAATTATTACCAATAAATAACTCTTAAGAGGAAAACAAAAGCTGCAAATGCTGGACAGGGAAGACTACATGAGCTCCTGCGGGACCACACTTGAGACCGACGGGCAAGATCATAGGGTAATTCACATCTGAAGTCCCCCTGGAAGACTCTAATCTGATGTCTCTCTAAGCAGGGTCAGCTATGAGGTCAGACCTAGTTCCTCAGGAATGTATCCAGTTTGGTCTTGAAAAACTTCAAGTATGGAGACTGCAGAAACTCTCTGGGAAACCTGTTCCAGTGTCTGGCTGTCCTCACAATGAAAAAAGTTTTTATTTGGATCTGTCTGAACCTCTCGTCTGTTGTCTCTCATCATCCCACCAATGCACCACCATGGAAAGTCTGGTTTTGTCTTCTCAATGGTGGTCTTGCAGGTACTAGAAGGTTGCTGTTAAGCTCCCTCCTACCCTTAACTGTTCTCTTCGTGCAGCTTTCGAATAAGCTCAGTTCCTACAGCTTGTCCTCATACAGCTCCAGCTTCCTGATCATCTTGGTCACCCTTCAGTGAACTTATCCCTGTTGATCAATGTCTTTGTTATACTGGGGGCTGAAAAGTAGATGCAATATTCTAGATGCAGTCTAACCAGTGCTGAGAAGAAGGGGATAATCATTTCCCTCGAAACAGCGCCTCTGCTTCTGTTGATACCACCCTGGCCACATTTGCCTGCTGGCTTCTGCTCATGGTTCTGGACGTCTATCAAGACTCCCAGGTACTTTTCAGTAGAGCTGCTTCCTGACTCTCAGTGCTTAGTCTGTGTTGCTGCAAGGGTTCATACTCCATGCCAGGTGCGGTACTTAAGTGTTTATCCTTGCTGAATTTCATAAGGTTCCTGTCAGCCCGTTCCTTCAGCCTCAGTCCCTCTGAATAGCAGCCTTGCCCTCAAATGCACTGACTGGTTACCCCAGTTTGGTGCCATCTGCAAACCCAAGAAGAGTGCACTCTGTTGCCTCCTCCAGGTCAGTGATAAACATGTTATAACAGGTCAAACAATAGACGCCTGCAATTCTCTACTTTTTATTACTACACAGGCAGACTAGGAGTCACTAGTAATACCCTCTGAGCTACATCATTCAACTGGCCTCTTTTTTTTTAACCCATCTGGCTGTCCATCCAGACAGACTGTAACATCCCAGCCTGGGTTCAAGTATCCAACACATCTAACAAAGACACACCATTAGGTACAAAACAAGATATTTTTCATAGGCATTGCAAAGACATTTTTCTAAGTAACGTAAATACTGATAAGCATATAAATTAATCTATTGTCACTGGGTTTTTCAAATAGTCTAATTTTAAAAGTTAAGCATCCTGTAGAATGTAATTAATTAGGGTTTAGTTTGTAAGAAGATAGGTAATATAGACAACAGATTTGAAATAAAACGCTCCTTGAAAAGGTGGAAGATCTAGACTACTTTCTTTTCTTTGTATTACACAAAAGGAGAGACGTGAACCTGGACTCCCAAACAGGTGGTCTAACCATGAAACTAGAAGATGCAGAACAATGCACCATCACATGCTCTTCCTTGGTTTTGTGAATGACTTCTGATCTCTTGGCTATTTAGCCCCCTATTTTTCTTTCTTAAAATGAGAGAAAACTATTGAAGTTTTAAGCTGGAACAACAGTTCTAATCTGGTTCAAACGAATTAAATGCATTCCTGAATCGAAGTATTCTACTTAAGCTATATTAATTATTAGCTTAAATGTCAGTTCTGAATCAAAAAAGGTGGCTATTTTTCCTCCACTGACCTGCCAAAGAAACCAAAGTATATTACACAGCTCTAAGTATCAGCCAATTTTAGAAAAGTCACACAACATTGAAATCAATCCAAGACCTGTTCTCCTCTTAAAAGTTATTTATTGAAGCCCTCTCTGTGACATGTCTTTAGTTAAATGCACCAGAATCAAAGACTGAAAACCTGTGTGTGTTCTTCGGTGTCGCTGAAGCTCATCACTGCGAGTGAACCTTTTGCCACAGAACATCCAAGTACAAACAAATGGACGCTCTCCAGAGTGCCAGCGGAGATGAGCTCTCAAATGTGAAGTTTTCCCATATACTTTGCCACATCCTGGTATGTGACAAATGTGTTGCTTCTTTTTTCCCAAGTTGGAGCCTCTGTTAAAAAAAAAAAGAAGAGAGAGAGAGAGAGAGAGAGAGAGTTTTTCATTTTAATATATTCCTCCTAAATACTGGTCATACATATAAGTGGGGTTACCTATACCAACAGATCCGCAAACAAACCTCAGCAGCTTCCCATTTTTGTTTCAAATACAATCAGAATCCAGTACACCCCATAAGAAGCTGGAACTAAATTGTATAATGCTATCCTGATTCTGCAACAACCTATAAATTCAACAGCATATGAAATTTAAAAGACAGAAGTGTACTCTTTAGCAAGCATACACATATATGAAGCTGGAAATAACAGTCATTACAGCAGCTTGTATTACTTTGATGCTGAAGTGCCCATATTTTAGATTTCTCCCAGTTTCAGTTTCCACCATACCAAAGACAATTTTGGGAAAGAAAAACACAAATGACTACAACTGCCAAAATGGAAACTGGGGATTTTGGCAACTAGGAAGAGAACAGATGGGAATTCTGGCATCTTGGGGAAACCTAAGAAACAGTTTGGGGTTGGAGGACAAGAATACTAACCTGATATTTCCCCTAAAAGAGTGGCAATGAAACAACCGATTTTGCTGACATTTAAATTAATTCCTTGGTATTTCAGGGAATAAAAAAATCCATCAAAATGAACACATAGATCACAGATAGTATAATCCAGACTGCTGAGCCTGATGCCTGTTTTAAGATGCTGCCTCACCAAAATGGCAGGTGCTGATTCAGGGGAAGCACCTAACAAAAAAAGCCTAACCTTTTTTTTTTTTTTTTTTTTTTTTTTTTTTTTTTTTTTTTTTTAAAAATAAAATCACCAGAGGTAAGAGCCTCTGAAGACCCAGAGAAAGAGATCAGTCTGGCCAGCACAGGGCATCATGATTGATTTTAGCCAATTTAAGTGTTTGCTGCTGCTGAAAGGGGCACCCCAGGGAACAGATCCGGCTGACAACGCAGCTGTATGAGTGGCAAATGCTGGTACAAGGGAGGAGATGGGAAAATGCAGCCAAGCATCAGGCCACCTTATTCATCAGCAATGTTAACTTAGAACAGCTTAAGCGGATTCTGAAATCACAGTCTTGGGCACTCCATCCTCCATGACTGATTATACAATTTCCAGTTTCCTCCCCAGGGCAATTATTTTCCTTAAATTGGGTGCTCAACTTCTGCTTAACTGTCCAGTTGCTGAAGGATTTGCCAAGCAGCTATTAGACCTAGATTCTCATTCCTGTGTTCAGAACAATTCTGGTTTACCTCTAATGAGTGTTCAGGGGAAAATGCACATAAACTTTAAGGAGCTAGCCCTTGGAGCAAGCATTTCTAAACAGGCACAGAAATTAACTCGCTCTAAAAACTCAGAGCACCTAAAGGGAATTCCAACCTAAGTACATATGCACCTAAAACATTCTGGACAGTCCAGAAAAGGAAGGAGATAAAATTCAGTTAAGTCCTAAAAAAATGTTTCTGAGAAGTCTCAATATAGAGTGATCTTCTTGGTGCTTCATTAGTCATTTTGTCTTGGAAGAAAAAACTATCACACACACTAACTAGTTTGTCCTGACAATGGGGTTTTTACTTCAGAACAAATTCAACAGCAGTAGTAGAGTCCAGAAGTTTTTTGACCCTGCTGTGGCAGCAGTAGACTCATATGAGCCTATGGATATAGTGACAGAAGAGATCTTCTGTCAGATCCATCTAATTTTTTTTGGTTTTATTGCCACCACTCAGTCCTTAGCCTCACAGAAAGTTCACCTGTTTTATCCAACTTGTTTATAAATTACATGCAAAAAATTCTCTGACATCTGACCTGACATCTAGAGCTCTTTCATCACAATTAGTCTTGGCAAGAGTACTTCTGACTTAATTTTCCTTTTTCAAATGTCCCAAAAGGGTATTACTACTTTGGAACAAGACAAACATTGCCTTTTTTACATCTCCTACCTCAGCCAAAAGATCCATTTTTGGTAACCTTTACTACACACATAAATTATCTAAACTGTCAGGTTCACACTCTTCCATGGCCTTCCCTCAAGCCAAGATTAAAAGCAAAATTAACTGTAATGTTAGGCATTTAACATCATACTATACCATCTACACAAAAGCCCAATACTCACAAGTTCTTGAACATTCAGCCAATCTCAACAGCATTTAGCAAAATGTGTTTAGCTTGCCCCCTTCCTCCTCTAGTTTCTCAGCCTCTGCAGATGTCTTGGCCACCACAGAAAACTCACTGTACCTGTAACAGTTCCAGTAGCATTCATCTATCAGCACAAAACACAGATTCCAAGGAAGAAATTTTCTGTGTTCCTCCTTTTCCCTTACTGCAACCAGTTCCACAGTTCTCAGGCTCTACTTTCACCTTCATCTAATGACTCAGTTGTAGACAGCTCTTCCTCAGGTCCTCTTGTTTGGTAGCTCATGGCATCCAGCAATTGCAGTGCAAGGTAAAGGAACACCCATGGCTCTTCTCCGTTACAGTCTTGGGAACTGAAAGAATTCTCCACAGGACCCCACTATCCTATGTCTTTAATTGCCTGTCCAACTCCATGTAACCCTAAGATGTGCTCAGCCTGTGCTTATTATAACAAAATGTATTTCTGTATTTGAGAATACATTTCTGTATATAGAGTATTTTTATGTATTTGGTATTTCATCCTCACATCTTCTCCAAACATATTATAGCCTTCCCCTCCACAATAACCAGCACAAGTATTTTGTAACTTTGCATGATACAGTACATAGTTGTGACACAAGTGACATGAAATCACATAAAAATTCCCTTAGAAAAATTTTAATATTCTGAAGTCTATCACTTGAAGTTGCTTAATTGCACCTTTAGTCTAGACTGAAAGAAACCAAGGTTCAACTCTTGGTCAGCTTACTGTGCATAGGTGGTGTAGCACATAATTCTAAGCACCTCATCTAACTGGTGACAAAATTTCTTAACAGACTCCGAAGTTCAAAGTGAGATGAAAGTGAAGAGATTCACCGAATGAAATCCGCAAGACTTCTGTGAATGAGTAACTATGTGTATTTATTCTACACAGCTTCATATAGGCATCTGCATGTTTGCTTCATGTGTGCTCTAAACAGACTGGATGCGAGCCAAATTCTGTCTGGATGCTTTGCATCTGTGACACGCTGGCACCATGCCCTAACACGTCATGCTGAGAGGCCTTTCTTGCTGCACTGGCCAATAACCATCATCACTGAGTAAAGGATATGACTCAGGCCTACTGCTTGACTGGAGTCCTCCAATTAATACTTAAGTATTTTCACAGTACATTTTAGCTTTATAAAGACTGGAAACCATGTTTCTCAGTAGCCATGCAGAATGCAATGATTTAAGCAGGAGACACCATCTACTGAGAAACTGGATTTCCAGTCCAACAGTACTTCCAGGAGGAACATAAGTATTTCAAGGGCAAAACATACACTTATTAGTCACTTTAAGAACATGTATTTTAGAGTTAAGTACCTGAAATGGTACTCAGAAGCACTGTTCCTCTACAGATCCAGACAGTAGTAGTTACATCTCAATGTCATTTCAGATGTAACTGAGAGAAGGGTGAAACCTCCAGATATAACTGAGAGAAGGATGAACTTTCCACCTAACTTCAGACACCCTAGCCAGAAACCTAATACAGTCTGTTTGGGATCAGAGTCATCCTTTGAGGTCCATCTCTCTCCCCCACTCCCCTTCCCCACATATACACACTTGCTTATCCTCCATTTACTATATAAGCTTGAGGCTACAAAGTTTTAATTTACATATCTAATAAACCATCCTCTTCCTTTCCTACCTTCCTCCCTGCCAAATAAGGTAAAGATAACAGCGGTTCATAGGACTGGTGCAAATAGAAATCCTTTAAAGACTGCAATGTAGTCTAATTCTGTATCTAGAGTCAAAAAAACCCAATAAAACCCAGCAAGAACGCCTCATCCTCCTTTGCATCCAGAAAACAGAAAAGAAATGCCAAAACTAAGGCTACACAAAATATGAAGTTATGAGGAAGCTTGCATGAATGTACCTCTTCCTACCCCATTCAGTGCATAGAAGGGACAGTATTCACTGAGTGAAATGTTACTCAGCTTTTTCATACTGATTTAATGTGCTTTTCTTGTCCTACTAGTTACATATTATTTAAGTACTCTCTTAAATACAGAATTACTCATTTTCCCAGGGTTTTTTTGTCCTCATCATGGGTACTCACAATACTCAGTGTCTAAGCAATGCACAAACATTACTGAATTTATCATCTTGCAACACTCCTGTGTAGCCAACTTAAACTAGTACAATCATTTCATACATCCAAATATAAGGTAGAAACAGATTAAGGCCAAAATTGTCAAACATCCACCAGCTTGAGGTGTGAAGTTCATCATAGCAGAAGCATTCTTTTCTTAGAGTACTGTAGATGTAAACGATTCAGCTCAATTGACTTGTTTACAGGAAAGAACTTGATACTTCTGCAGTGGAAAAGATGAGGTGAACAGACAAACACCTCTAAAACTTCAGAGCCTTGTTGCTGCAGTCCCATATCTTGCTCCCTAAATGTTTTCCAGTTTCTGCAGTAGGTGAAATAGATGCCAGTCATTACACAGCACCGATTCGAACCCTGTGCATCATCCACCCCATCCACTGAATGGCACTGGGGTTGTACGAAAAAAGTAGTATGCAGTCATATAATTAGAAACCGAATGATAATGCATATACACAAGGGATTAAATTAAAGTTGCCCAGTGTATCTTAACTGCAGCATTTGACAACTTCCAAGTTTTTAATTTTGGAACCGTTACATCATTTTAAGAATTGTGAACGTTATCTGAAAAAAATTTATAAAAGCAAATGTCCTATTATCTGAAACTCCGCAAGACATCGGCAGACTTGAAAGACAAATCAAAACTCAGATTTACAGCACTAAAGATAAACAAGTAACTGTAGCAGCTATGGAACATGATCAATGTGTATCAGAGGAGAAGAGAAATATTCCTCCAAGTAGGCTTACTGCTTTTTGTTAAGGCTCTGAAGGAATTCTGCATTCTGGTGGGAAAGTTGCTCTAGCAACTGTAGGCACTTTCACACTCTTTCTGTTTCCCCACCATTGTCTCCCTCATTATCCTGTTTCTATTCCAGTTCTAATTCTTCTCACATCCTGACTTCCTGTCCTACTTTCCCTACTTACTCTGCACATTTGATGTGTCTAGTCCTTCCTCTACAGTGCATTTCAGATTCTCACCTATCTAAACTGTTCTAGCTTTATAAATTCCCATATCTGAGTTTCCATCAGACCACACCCTTCTGACTTGATCAAAACCATCTCTCAAGAAGTTTCTCTCTTGGGCTTTGACTTTAAGATCTGGTCTCCTCTTAGAAAGAGGAGGATTTTAAAGTAAAGATGTCTCTAAATTAAAGCCACTGTAGTTTGGAATAAAGCACAAGAAGATGGAACGTATGAAATCTCTGTGTTTCCTAAGAGTACAGCCCCAGTGCAAATCACATTTTCAGTTTTCTCCCAGGTTGAAGCAAATCTCAATCCAGGGTGTACATTGGGCAGATCTTCATGGCAGAGCCAGGGTTCACCAAGAACTCAGAAACATCTGTCCCAGGTTTCAGTGAAATACACATAGGAATGAGGAAGATGATGGACCAAGATGCTGTATAATCTTAACTGAAGATATTATCACTAGCTTCATTTATGACGTAAATGTATGAGTTTTTGTCTTAACCACTTAACATGTACTTGGCATAGCTGCCTATGGTATTACCTCTCCACATTTGCAAAGAACATATCTAGAACATACAGCAAAATCCCACAGGAGACTTTACAGTAGATGTGTTGAGTCAGTAGTATTAGCAGTCTTAGAGCCATAGCACACTGACAGGCTCTTTAAAGAGAATTTGGCAATTTACACTATAGTTCTCACATAAATAAAGACTTCCATTTTAGAAAAGCAGCTACTATCAAAATAGATAAATTTTAGTGTACTGGAAAGAAGCCCCTGCACAATTATACCAAGCACAAACACACCTAAATATTTTCATTGTAAAAGGCAGCCTATCATCCCTATTTCCTCTCATATCCATAACAGAGGTGTTTAAAATGTAGTGTTTTGGAATAGAATAAAATCTTTATAATAACAAAAAGCTGAAGAATACTTTCATGAGATGTAGAATAATAAAACATGGCTTCCTACACAGCCCTGAAATTTTATAAGAATTGGACTTAGTGTACCTCTTTGTTACCTAAACCTCCTCTAACTTCGACTGAAAACAATCAATCAGTTCAAAATTCAGTATTTAGAGTTATTATACAAACCTTGGTTTTCTTAGGAAGCCAGCAAATAAGAAAACTAGGATAACTGTATTTTCGTAACACTGTAAAGCAATCAAATCGTGGGAAAAAAATCCTCAATCAGTGAGGAAGTGCAGGAGCACAGGATTTAATCACGTCTTCGACATATGATAGGAAGCCAATCACAAATGTGCATATTCTAAAATATTTCATTTTCACATTATTTAGGGCAATGTTCTATCTCCCTCACTTGTATTAGGTGACATCTAACTCCAGATTTTTCCAATTAATCTCAATGAAGTAACTCCCAGAGGATGAAATAATCTGCCCATCCATCTGCAAACCCAGAAGTAAAGGTGGCAGTCCTTTACTGCATAAGCTTTTTTGCATAAGCATCTAGTTTTCTCTCACTGCAGACAACTGCTGTTAACTAAGGCTCCTTTTTTCCGCAGTCGTTATTTGTTTTCATCATTTCACGCACTATAAGACACTGAACATTACATACCTTCCACCACCTTCTTTGCAGTTGGGACATGTACAAGCTACTCGTCGCAGCCTTTTTCCCTCTTGATGTGGTTGGTCCCCTTCCTCATCTACAACCTGTACTCTCAAATGCGTTAGATCATTGGTATTCAGTGTAGAATCACCACTGAGCTGCCACTCTTCTGGATCAGGCTCCTCTTCTTTAATCCTAATATCTGAGGAAAAGAACAAACACAGATCCATAAGTAGCCCATTAAATAGAGAGAAGGAAACCAGAATGATCAAATCTTTTTACTGTTGAGAGCACTATGTCAGTCAAAAGTCAACATCCTTTATTGCATACTGACGTTGCTTCTGTGCCCTTGTAACCTGTAACGTATTTAAAAAGTTTACGTTACTATACATTTCAAAGTTGAAGAGAAGCTATAACAAAGTATTAAAGTTTAAGTCTGAACTTGTCTTGGTAGAGAATGCTGTCACCAGGAGAATACAGCTTGCTTGAAACTTGGGAAAAACTGAGGAACAAGAGGTTGGGCAGACATTGAAAAAGACGTAAGCGCACGTTTCAAATGATCCTGAGTAGCCATTTATGTTCCCAAGGGATTTCTCAATTAGTATGACATGTAGCAGAAACAGCCATTCTCAATGATTTCAGACAGTTTCAGTACACAGTGATATATAAAGTACTATGAGAAATAAATTAAATAAAAGGTTTTGACCTAAGAAAGACCAAAATACCTAAGGAAAAAAAAAAAAAAATCATGTCTTTGTTCCAATTTCTCCTTCCCACCTCAAATGTATGCCTTTTCCACTACACACAGAAGAAAACATTTAGGGAAGAATTTTACTCAGCATTAGAGAGAGGTAAGCACTGCATGAACCACTTTAACGCTTTGATAAGCCAGTAGTCAAAATAGGTCTTTGCAGTTTCATGGATGCAAAAATGCCTCTTAAGTTACCATCCTAGGACAGACATTTGCAAGACGCGTACCCTCTCCCTACAGAGCATCCATTCTATCTAATCCAAGAACTAATTACAGCATCATAGCACACTGTGATTTAAACTATTTAAACAGCTATTTAAACAAATTTACATTTTAATAACAACATTTTTCCCCTCAGACACTATTCTGGATTCCCAAGGATCTGAAAGTCTGTAAGTCTGGATTTCAAAAAAAGACAAGTTTCTATGTATCATTTTAGAAAGCTTAACCCCCAGCCCCTTCTTTGGTTCAGCAGAGTAGTTTACTTTGGGTTTTTTCAGTGAAAATTATTAGCCACTAACAGAAACTAATAAGCAAACCATCAACTTCTCATTTTTTTTATTTTATTGAAGCTTTGAACTAAAAGCTGTGTCCCTTTCTGGATGTATTTAAGACACTGCTTTCTCTGCAGAACAAACTCAGTTATGTAGATTTTTACCCTTAACTCAAACACTGAAACCCTAACTGAGCACTGTGGTGACCCTAAATTCTTTCTGAGAGTTAGTGCATCAGCCATCATCCATATAATGAAGACAAAGCTGCACAGATTGCATGATAAAATATAAGAAAAACTGTGCTGGATCAAATCATAAACAGCATCCTGTCCCAGTAGAGATCAGGAAAGAAATTAAGATAAAACATGCAAAGACTAATAGTTACCTGGTCTCCCTTCCAAATAATCTCCAGCATTCATCTACTGGATAACAAGGATGTAGTTACACACAAAATTCACTTGGTGCTAGTGAAGTCTCAGACCAGTCTTTCCCAACACCACAGTTTGTCTTCCTTTTACTTGCATGTGCGTAACCATTTGTGGGACTGTGCTGTAAACTACATCAATTTAAGTCAATTTAACTTAGGTTAAAATAATTCTCTTGGAAACCACTGCATTGGGAAGAGAATTCTAGGTCAGAAACAGGGAAGTCGAGAATATTTTTCTGGTTTGGCTGCAAAAGTGAACGCTAGAAATTTAGGTTTGTATCTCTATGACAGACTCTGAGCTATGGGAATCCAGGAGCTAACATACATGCTTTTGCTGACTCTTTACGCATATGGTAACACCTAGCAGAACTGCTGTGGGAAGCTTGTCCAAAGTCACCTGCACACTGAGTTCACTGCCACCATAAGAAGCTCACAATTTCAGACAGCAACATAAAAATATCTTTCATGTGAAACCTAGAAAACCTGTGGTGATTTCTAGTCTTCTGCATTAGCCACTATCTTTCCTACCATATTAAGTCATTTGCTGAAACTCATCTATGAAATAATTTTATTAACCGTGATAATTTGTATATACATGTTTTATATAAAACTCATTTTACATAAGCAAATATTAAAACACTACACAGCATACGAAGAGTTTACAGAATTAATCTTTCAAACTGGATAATATTAAGTGTACTAATACATTCACTCATTATTCACTAATACATTCACAGTGACTTTAGAAAAAGGCAAAAGCCTGATTTACACAACAGGGCACATAACAGGAATTTAAATACAGCAAAGTGGCAAGGCTGCCAGCACAAGCCAATTCAAGCCTCCAAGCAGTTCTTTAGGACTGGCTATGTTACACACCATACTCAAAATTCTTTTACCAATCACGTTCCACAAAATGTAATTGTATAAATTCTGATTTTATTTAAAATAAGGTTTAGAGTCATGTTAAAAAAAATAAAACACTGTAGTAAGATGCTAATTTCATTATGATCTTACTAACATTAGACAACAGCTTACAGTGAGTTTGTAAAGACAATAGCTGAATCCAGTCAGCACTGCATACGCATACTTCAAAAGAGGTATCAACATGTCCTAGCAAAGACGAATGGATCAAATTAAAGTATGGATCTGTGCTCCCAAGACCCAACTCCACTACTGAAGTCAAACATTCCATGTCACATATGCTTTCTCCTGTTACACTGACACCCCAAAGTCACACTCTAATAACAGATATACATCTAACAATAGAAACATGTCTGGAATATCTATTACTGCATGCCAGTATCTAGGACTTCCTACCTTCAACTCCTGCAATGTTTGTTCCACCTCACAAACTTTCATTGTGAGCTCCTTAAACTTTTTTCATCGGCATCTCTGTATTCCCAGTCCCTCCCAATCACCATCATTATTGCAGCAGCACAAAGGCCCATAATAGTTCTATAATGGTGAAGGCACAAATGAGCAAATTACTTGGACAAAAAAAAAATAAAAAATAAAAAAAAAAAGAGGGCCAGAAAAAATGCTAAGAGTTGAGGATACTGGAGAAAATAACAATTTGCATGGGCATACAATAGTTTATAGTGTTATTTTAAAAAGCGCAAAACTGAAATGAAGTCAAAGTAGTACTGTCTGTAATTCTGTGCTGTGCTTCCTGGTTATCTTGGTAAGGCATAAAGTGCAGCTATTACTTTAGGTATTCTTCAGAAGGACTATCCTCTACTTCAGGCACACAGAAAAGTACAATGCAAACTGGCAATTTACAGACAGGACTTGTTAATGCTTAATTACATAGATTATACTTTAAATAAAACAAAATCTAAAATATCAAAACCAAAGTGTTTATCTAGCCTTTCAGGGATGTAGTATAGCGGAGAGTGGATTGTGTGAAATCCCATAGTGAATCTGATTGTCTTAACAAGGTCCTCAGCAGCAATGAGCCTGTTGCCCTCCAAGTTGGTTTTACATTAGCGCAAAAGATGAAAGAAAATTCCATCACTGGTTTTGGAGGGAGGAGGGGGCACCACTGTAATTTAGACAACAATAAGAAAATGAAGGAACATAAGAGGTAAACCATGGAGAAGAGAAAAAGGTAAGTCTTTTCCAATGCAATGGAACTGGAGATTATGCAAATTCATGCAGATAGCAATGACTCCACTCTTCTCCCAGGTGTTCCTCTGGGCATGCTCTGTTCTAATTCAGTCTCAACTGACAGAATACTAGGTTTCATACATACTCTGCAAAAAATTGGGCCTAAAAAAATTTTACATAATCCCTAAAATCATTACAAGCTGATGCAAACACTGGAAAATCTGAGGCAGTATTTGTTTTCTACCAACTAAACACAGGCTAAATGAAGGTTACGTTGTTTTTACTACTCTTTTATTTCCACACTTCCAAATTATATACACCCTTACTTCTTAATTAAGTTCAAGACAGTACTAGGTAAGTATGAAAGGGAAAATTCAGACTAAGATACTCTTTCAAACTACCTACAGATTCTGAAAACCATACACTCTCTTCAAGTTCTTGGTGTCTAGCGTGCTAGATTTGTTTTAGGTTTTGCATTCCTCTAAAGGATAGAAACTGGGATCTTGGTGTACAATTTTGTTCCAAAGGTAGTATTTCACAGTGACAGAAATCCCAGATCTGGCTACAATATGAAGCAAGTTTAAGTGTATTTGGCAAATAAAAACAACTAAAATAGTTGTTTAAAGCACTTCAGACAAGAATAACTAAACTGACAGGATGAAACTATACAGATGCAAATGCAGCTTAAACTATTTTTGAGTACTCTTCAACTATAATCTGGTGTGGAGAGAATTCCTGCTGCCCATTGATACAGCCAGGTCATTTACCTACTCCACCATGTATCAGACGAATGCATCAGTTAAGCTCTACATTCTACCTTTATTTGTTTCAACTAGGACTTTAAGAAAACGCTGTTTTCTTCAACTATGACAAAAGTTATTAGTTTACCCAACAGCCATAGAAACAGGGATAAATTGAGAAGGAAGATGCAGTGCAAAAATGCTTCATTTGAGGACTACACCACTATCAATTTTTTTTATGTCTGCCTCTGCAGAATGTCACCTAAAGGCACTCACAGCATTACCTGTAACTGTCTCCAAACTGCAGGCTTCTAGTTTAGCGGCTTTTCCTAGATGTTGAAAGCTACCCTGCCTTTTTACTCAGCTAAGTTTTACAAGTTCCTGATCTGAAAAGCAGAAATATGGCCTTTCAACTGAAAACAGATTTGCAGCATTGCACATACTTGCACACCAGTTTCCTCACAGCATCACAAATTGACTGTCTATAGTTTCCACATCTTGTTATCAGCCATACCTATTAATTTATTTTTCCAAGTAGATGCTTCCCTTCCCACCCCTCCCAAGAAAACAGATGTGAATTCCCGTCTCCCTTCCATCTTCTCTTGTTAATTTTGCTTGCAGTTTTCTCTACAGTGCAACCCACATTTCCTCAGTATCTTGACTCATCTTGCCTTAGTCTCTGGATGTGAGGAAGATGTCCAAATAAAGATGTTCAAATTTCTTAAGACACTATCCTTGTTCATTCCTATCTAACTAAACTTCCTCAACTAAACTATCCAAATTAAACTCTCCCTACTAGCTGGCCACCTGTGCAGGTCCAGCAGACAGGAAACTCAAAAAGGTTAACGATTTCCACTCTGATTTGCCCCCCAAAACATAAATGTGAATTTAGGCATTTTTATTATGTAATAAAATACAAGGCAACAGAAGATACACTACAGAACATCATCTTGGAATACCTGTGAACCTCAACTCAGAAGAAACACTGTAATCTAGTTTCAACAGCTCTAAATCAGACTTTAAGTTTCTGACAAAAACAGTTGTGTACAAGTCTAAGAGCAGGACCTCACAGTACTGAGTATTTAAAGCAGAACAAGAAAAATGATTAAAAATAGAGCTATAGGTATTTTTTTCTTGCAAGAAATGCCACATACTCTATTTCTAAGATAAATCCTATGCGTTATTGTAAGCCAATTATTTAAAAATTTGAATCACTGAAGTACTTAAGGCAGTGCTACCACAACACATATTATGTATCAAAAAAGTTATTTACCCTACAGGAACTGCAGTTCTTTGAGATGTGTTGTCTGTGGATTCTCGAGGTTTTGTATTCTCATGGACAGTAATGCCACAGCATGCCCTTAGATTTTCCTTTTTTCTACTACAGCTGAAAATATAAGAGGGGATAACTAGAAAGGGAGAAGAAGATGGATCACGATCAATACAGAAGAAGCCAGGAACTGCAGAAACAAGTAAGGAAAGCCAGAGGACACAGAATTCTGTGACCAGCAGGGTTAAGTATTCCTACATAAAAGAGTATTAGACTGCTACTAGGGTCAAACAACAGAATTGTCAGCAGTAATTCAGGAAGGCAGAACTGTTAAACAAGTATTTCTGCTCTGTTTATTTAGGTAAAAGCCAAATAATGGTCCTATCACTAGATGAGAATGAAAAGCTTCCCACTGTCAGTAAGTCAGGAAGATGTAAAAACAGCTACTGAAATAAACACTTAATAAATCAACAGATTAGGGTAATTTCCATTCGGTAATTTTAAGAGAAGGCTGAAGAGCTCTCTGCAGTTTTAATGCTGCAAGCCTTTGACCATGTGAATGCTCAGTGAAAACTAGCACTGCGATAATACTGAAAAAGGGTAAACAAAGACTCAAAGAAGTAGGGAAAGAATTAAAGCCACTCAAAATGGGATTATGGGAACAATTAGATTCAAAAGTGTATTTTTTTAATCAATTACAACATCATTGTTGATATAATATACTTGAAAGTTCTGCACAGCAAGTGACTTCTTAGGATACAGTAAAACATTTTGATTAAGAAAAGTGAAGTACAAACATATGCGGAATACATGGATTAAGAACTAGCATGTTTGAATGCAGATTGAGAACTATCATTTCTGCCTGATAAATAATGAGGACATGTCACTGATACCTATTTTCCCCCTTTTGTCCTTAAAATTTACTACCTTTTGAAAAAAAACGTCTTCTACAAGCCGTGAAAGAAACCCATCTACAACCCAGCCTTATCTTCAAGAGGGCAATCACAGCTAGGATCCTGGTGAGCATTCCTGGCATTATGAAAAGACTGCCTTGTCCTTCCTAGAAACTTCAGATAGTTTTTATGAGCGAGATACACTGAGAAGTTAGCTTGAGAGATCAGAACCAAAGTACCTGATCCTGCCAGGAGGTTCAAAAGGCAAAAAAACTGCATAGAACCTGAAACAATGGACCTAAAGTGCTGAGACTGCAGAAAGACAGAAGATGAGTTTCCAGCCTTCTTTTTAAGTTGAAGCCGTACTGGAAATAAAACCCCTTGATTCTTTCACTTCATGGATACTTGCCATACATCCCCACAGGTGTAAGAGTTTTCCTTTTGCTTCAGGAGTATCTTGCAAGAAGGGTATTTGAAAAATTGAAAAAGGAATGAGTACCTGAAACTGGATAATGTATTCTTTTGTGAACATACTGAGGATATCTGAGCCCAAGATAACTCAGGTTAACCTCCTTAACCTTGAGAATCTAAGTTGCATCACCAGACACTAACCGTATCTGACAGAATATTCACTGAAGAATGACATACATACAACAAAGTTTCTGCTCACCACCATGGGCTGTAAGAAAATAAGCTGTTTCTAAACACAGAGCAGAAAAGCACATGAAGTACAGACACAGAGGGAGGATGCAACAGCTCAACCTTGTCAAGAATTTGAAGAAAAAAATGCAATTCTATTCCACAGCAGTAGATATTGCATTAAAAAAACACCAACCAGAGTAGGTAACTAAAGTTATGCAAACTTTTTTACACTTGAAGTAATATAGTTTACTATATGCTGTTCTAAGCAAGATTGCAAAATGCATACAAGCATGATCGTCTAATTCTTCCACAATTTAACTTCCCTTGAAAATTATGAGAAAAGAAGGAATGCAATTTAAGCATGAGCAAACTGTTTACACAAGATTAGTACATAAATAGCTCTAATCTCTGCATTCACTTAAAATTTGCCAGTTTCCAACTTAACTTTTTGTATCAAAAATAAAACACTGGGGAAGTTTTTAACTATAATTACTTTACAACATGCAAACTAAATGCCTCAGGTGTAAATGGGACAGTGCAAGACAGATGTTCTCAAATGAAAATATTTACTTAACATCATTGCTTCAGTTTACTTCATGCATTTCCTAAGACTTTATTTAATGATCAGATTCAATTTCATAATACCATGCCCTTCTCTCAAAAGCTTGGTATAAAGAATGCCTTAGAAGGGAGAGCCGCATACCTGAAATTAAAATCAATAAGATTAAAAACTGGAACTTAAAAAGAAAGAGAAAAAACTAAGTTGTCTAATACTGAAAACCAGCCAAAACTTTTATAAAGTTCTAGATGGCAGAAGAAAGCTGTGCTTTAAGTAGCATTCTCCACTACTTTCCCAGAAGCATTAAAACATTGAAACAACCAGCCCTGCAAGTAGAACTGTAAATGTTCCATTTTTAATTTTGTTTGTTTGGGGGTTTAGACTTTTACCTAACAGATGTCAGGCCAAAGCCCCACAAGATGCCAGCAGATGAAAGATAAGCTGTCACTTGAGCAACTATTTACTTTGAAAATTGTCAGCCAATTTTTTGGCCAAATTTAGAATAGCTGAATTACTTCAGCATGATAAAGACTTCAGGTTATGGCAGGAATGGTATGAAGTCCCCACCACAACCAACCACTCCCACTGTCCATAAGCTGGTATAAGTTGATCAGCAGGCGTGATTGTAAACTTCAGTGGCAGCAGGCCCATGAGTCCACTAAGTAGCTGTGTATACTCCTGCAGAGGAGGAGCTGGGAATAAAGATTCAGAAATTAAACCTTGATTTTGCAGTGGCACATCACGTCAACTCTTGAAAGGAATCCCTTTGACTTTATTCCAACTGTAGACCAACCTGTAAAAGTGTTTGTAGCGCTTTTTATTTTTAAGTAAATGAATCTTCCAGCTGAGTGTTTCCAGGTTGATAAGCAGCAAAGCCCCTTCTTGAGCCAATGCTACCTTCTTTCAGTTCACTCTCTAGTTTCTTCAGATGCTACTGGAATAGCCAAAAGCAGTATTAAAAAAAAAATAATAATGTATCCAGCATCTTATAAAAAGTTAAGCAACCTAGATAAGACCTGGTAAAATTGCCTTTTTTTTCAAGAAATAATCAATCCAAAATTATGATTCAGTACAGCAATAAATTAGCTGAGACACTATTACAATTAGGTTTTGATTGACACTGTTAAGTCTCTTTTGTCTGGACAATGAGTTTAGGGGAAAAAAATAATCCAGTAACTTAATAGTTCTTTAAAATTGACAAAACTTACAGAATCCACCTGAAAACCAAGTCAATACATTTCAGTACCCTGTATTTCTCCAAAAGGAATGCTATTTTATATGAAATGTTTGAAGAAGAAATCTATAAACATGCTAATAAAATTAAATACCTTTCTTGAACAGTTAAGCTGCTAAAAAGTGATGTGAGCCATGTGTGCAGTGGCTCTTTTTGTAACACACACAATGCAGTATTTTATTACAAAATGCCAACAAGAGGAGTAGATTACTAGAGAGCTTTCTCAGGTTTAATTTCCTCTCAAGAACAGATGACTGAAGCCAGAACACAGGTGAGAAAGATACATCTTTGCCCATGTTTAACACCTAGATACTATTTGATCTAGCTTTTCGTTTTGAAAAACAATGCTGAAGAAAGTTTTGGCTATGACTAATCAATACCCTTCCCTGCACCACAAGACAAACACTAAGCACAATGAGGAATATGAAGTCTAATAAACATTCTATGGTAAGCTCAGCCAATGCTTTTCAGAACAAATTCAGTGCAGTGGAAGTCTGCGTATGTCCACCTCGTAAAGCGGACAATTTGGCAGAAGCACAATTACTGGACATTTTTCAAAGAAAACTGTACAGTTACTGGACAAAGCTATTAGCTTTGTATTAGGGTTATGATGACTTTCCATTATGTAAACAAAATGTAGGACCTAGGTAAAGAATTTTTTTCCTCTCACATACTCACAAGAACAGTAAAGATATCCTCTGCGGCTTACTTCAGAAGTGAGGTTTGGAAGAACACCTCTCACACAATGGGCTGTACCTACCAAAATCTAAAACCTAACACACAGTCATCACAGCTACACAGCTAACACAGCAATCTATGTATTTGGACCCATCTCTGACCCAAGACTAGGAATATGTTATTTTTATTTTTGCCTCAGGTAGAAAAGTTTTGCTAAATGAAAACAGGAAATACAACCCAACTGTATTTGTTATGAAAGGAAGTGCATTATCTGGGTTGGGGCGAGAAAATACAGGGAAACCCTTCTTACCTTGCCTACCTCTCAGCCTTTAGCTTTTAACTTCTCTCATTCTGCTGTCCCTTCCACATACCTTCCTCTTTCAGTTTAAGACTAAACTGTTTTTCCTCATTTGCAGATCAGAAGAGCAATGTATCTTTGACTGCAAAAGATTTTCCTATAATTTCATTATCTGCTTCCAACTGCATAATTATTGTTCAACCTGAAGAAAGGGTGCCATACCATATTGTAAGGGGTTATAAATAAAAAGGGGAGGAACATCACTGAAAAAGATTCTTTCAGACAACTTCTATATAGACAAAATAGGAGATGCATATGGAAAAGACACTGAAGGTCAATCAAGAAAATTCAGTCTGATTCTGTTAGTTAGAAGCAGTTTCACATTGATCATTACTTTGGAAAAGTGAGGTTTTTTGTAACATAAAGGAGGGACCAATTAAATTCTCCCCAAATCTAGGGGATGGCAGTTTTAATACCTTCCAGTCCATTTACTACTCCTAGACAAGTAGGAAAAATGTCACTATAAATCTCCACCCTATCTTTAATACAACCAGGTGTTTATAGCTATTCATTTCAGGCAATAGTTTCTGATATTAATCTACTGCTTCTGCCTATTTAATCACACTTCATATATTCCATTTACTCTCTTCCCTTCCCATGTGAAACTCCTCACAGGAAAATACAGTTAAGGAATGCCTGATGGAACTCCCTTGCATTTTATTATGAACCACCATTAAAATACTCTCAAGGACCATCAACAGACAAACTAATACACACAACAAGCTCAACTTCTTTTTCATGCATCTTATCTTTTGGTTCTTCTCTCCTTTTCCCTTCCTTCTTTCTTCTTAAGTTTCTGCTATGCTACTCCACAAGCAATAAAATCAGTTACATGATCCTACACCAAATATAAATCTCAGAAATAAGAAGCTCTCAATCTCTTATTTCACATTAGCCTCAGGGCCCTTTTTCCAAGAGTTAGATTCTGTATGTGAGTTTAGCTGTATTATCATGTACAATACATGCTTTTTGTTACTGATGTCTATGTCTACCTAATGATGTCCTCATAGGTAACAACACGTGATGGAAACAAACCCAGATGTTCTGTGGTCACTGGAAATAAAAAATTTAAAAATCCAGACTACTCAGCAGAGCAAATGCTGTGAGCAGCAACTCATCTGTTTGGTGCGCATGTTGCCTACAAGCCAATGAAGAACAGGCTTATCTAGATCTAGGTCTGGGTAACTTTGCCTTGGTTAAGTCCTAATACAGAAGTAACTTCCAAAACAAAATTAACTAAAAAACCATCCCAGATTATTTTAAATTCAAAAGGGAAAGCAAGCTTCCTGACATAGAATATACCAGGATCAATATCTAAGTAAGTATCATAATCAGTAGGCTTTTGAAACAAACCCAATTCAGCAGCTCCTCTAGGCATTTTCACTTAACATTGCATTCTTCTTAAATGCTTAAATAGGCATACAATACAAAACATTTATGTTTTACTTAAACATTTATGCTTCAGTATCTTAATGAACCAGAGCCTTGGATCCCATGATTATAGTAAAGCAGTCAGTCCCAAGCTAATTTTTTCAACAGATCCTTCCCAAATCACCTCTACCGCTCACTCAGCCTCTTCTACTTAGCCTGGGCACAACCCAACAATGATGAGATTAAATGGCTTCTGGTACAGCAAAACGTCCTGAACCTCAATCACCCCTTACTCTTTCTTTTAGGTAGCTACGCCCTGAAATTTAGAATGCATTGTATCAAATTTACCAAAAATAAACAGGCACATTTATTTTTTCTTACACTAAGAAACACCTACTTTAAGAAAACTGCCTTTCTTCTCTGCTTACAGAGATAAAACACACTGTGAAGTTTATCATTAACAGTAGTACATTCTGAAACGCAATGTAATTAAGTAGTACTGGAAATTCACATATGTTCTTAAGCACAGCCTCCATTTTGATATTTACATGCTCGTTTCACTTATGCATTTTGTACATTGTAGTTACACTGATATTAAATCAGTCGGAAACAAAACAGCAGATGAATACCACCTCAGGGGGCCTGAACATCTTCAGAGGGAAAAAAATGGTATCAACAGAAATATTTGTATTTTCCATGAAAACTTCATCTATTCAGAACTGGGAACAATGAGGTAATGCTAATGATACTGCTGCCTTAGAAGACTGGTAGTTGATAGATTTCCCCCTTCTCTATTTAGTATGCAGATCTTCTGCATGGTAAGACTTATAAGTGCTGATAAACACTGTACTAGAAGTGCTGTTAACTAATATGACCAGTTGGGAGTTACAGGAGCTTACACTAAAAGAAGTGAGGTGGGACTATGTTTTACCATTACAGTGGTTTCTAATGCAATAGTAGTTCAAAATAAAATCTATCATCACTATGTTTAACCCCCTGTATTTTGTAGGCTTCCACAGCAAGACAATAATGTTACAATTATCACTAAACCAACTACATGCAATAATGAAACAAAGTTTTCTGCAAAAAAATGAATAAAATAAATACCTGCAGGACTGCCAGCATTTTCTCCTTGATGCAGCTGAATACCAGCAGAATCTATAGAGTTTACTGTAACTGTCTGTAGATTTGGCAATTGAGCAGTGCTTAGACTAACTGGAGTTGACGTCAACGCCCCACCTGCTGCAACTTGACCAAGAGTGAGAGTCTGCACAGGGGTTAGAGTTATTTGTTGACCAGGTGCATTCTGAATTTGCAAGTTCTGCAAGTTCTGAACTCCTTGCACTTGAAATGTCTGCCAGGTTATCTGCCCAGAAGGGGTCACTGTTTGTGCCTGAATTAAAAAAGTTCCAGGATTCAGCTGCAGTTGAAGGTTTTGAAGAGCCTGATGAGATACGCTTTGACTTGCTTGCACACCATGGATTGTCTGTTGCGCAATACCTTGTACAATCTGGGCTTGACTGGTTGGCTGCTGAGACTCTTGAAGCTGTATGTGTTGTACAATTGGCTGTGCTGTGGAGACCTGAATATTCTGAGCCTGTGTGTCATCAGAGACTGATGTCTGGATGTAATTTCCCTGAAGATCAGAACTATGAACTTGACCACTAGTTGTGGTCAAGTTGTTTGCATTTTGTTCCAATATACTTGAACTGTCTATGGTAACGGGCAATTGTGATGAAGATGATGTTGGCACAAATAAGTCATTATCAGTGGCGGTTTCTGTAATTTCAGGAGAAACTTGCTCACCAGTCCTTTCAGAAGTATCTGAACTATCCATGGCCTGTCCAGTATTTATCAAGTGCCCATCTGCATTAATGCCTGCTGTCATGGTTTGAGAACCACTGCCAAGTCCCAGAGAATCTAGATCAACACTATTGATGGGTACAAAAGTAATATTTCCTGGCAGTCCAAGAGGGACATTAGCAACAACTTGTGCTTGGCCAGGGAAAGATGAACCACCAATTGCGACTCCCTGAACCTGGACTTGACCAGATTGTGATAAGATATTCTGAATATTAGCTGAAGGTGTTCCAGAGGCAATGATGGCTTGATTAGAGCCAGGAATGATCTGAATTTGACCAGATTCTTGATTTATACTGCTATTATCAGAAGAGGCTGCAAAGCCAAGTTGAACCTGTTGACCATCCGCTGTCTGGATCTGGGGTATTACTTGGTATTGTACGTTAGACACTGTACCATTCGACGAATCTGATCCTGGTGCAACAGAAAAGATTTGTTGATTTTGCAAACTCTGAATAGGAAGGACATACTGCCCACTTGAAGTTACTGTGGCAGCACCTGGAATCTGTACTATATTACCAGCTTCATCCTTTATAGTGGCAGGAGCTGCAGACAAGACCTCCCATCTATTTGGAGTTGCTGTTAATTGCACAGAAGCCAAATCCCCTGTCTGAATAAAAAGAAAAAAGACAAGAGAAAATTAAAATGAGACATATAGACTATATGCTAGAACAGTCATGCAATTCAACGCTAGAGATTGATGTACTACTGGAAAACATGCAGTGGAGCCCATATGAACAGCAGCAACTGGATTAGAAATATGAAATACGGATTTTGTAAGTGAGCTAACGCCTAAGTCAGGGTAACCAACCTGTGGGTTGAGAGCTGCATGTTGCTCACAAGCAGGTCAAATGCAGCTCCTGTGCCATGGCTACGTCAGGTGACCAGCAGCAGGGTTATTCTGGTGTGGGGGCTGCTGGGTAATCCAAATCCCTGGTAGTGGGAAGAAGGGAGCTGGCAGAGGCTGCTGGAGCTCTCATTACCAGGTTACCCTGAAACTCAGTTATGCTCTTTACCTAGCCTGGCACCTATCGCACAGAAGTGGAGGAATCGCCATGAAGTTAGTGTCACCTGTATCTCCTGGAGCTCCACTGCCTTTTGACTCATATATGGTATAGATATGTAGTGACTCTCAGCAGTACAGAGAGTGTTAAGAGGTCACTTAGTCACACAGTTGGAAAGACTGGATACCTCAGTTTAAGTTACACATAATACAAAGTCCTAGTATTTATAAGCTTATATGAGTTACTGTTTCACTACAGAAGATGACCTCTAAACAAAGGATTTTTACACAGTTGTATTAGTCATACGTACCTGGGGGGTGGGGGGGTGGGGGGTCAGGAATCTATCTTCATTAAGTTGGAACAATAGAAAAGGTCAATGTTTCAGAATAGACCCCCCAGACGGTTAAAGATTAAAGAATCTAAGGACTGATGTAGTATGCTTGTTTCTTATTCAGTAAAGAAAAGGTAAATTGCACTTACCTTTCTTTACCAAAGCAAGCTTTTTCAGAATAGAGTGTTAAGAATTAGATTTAACATCTTCCAATGCTTAGCACAGATTTGTGTAGTCAGCCAACCTCGTACTGTAAATAACCATCAATCTAAAAAAGATGTAGTTAAGTTTCTCCTTATCTGTTTAACGGCACTACAGTAAACCAATGGAATACTTGATATAAACTTGATATTTAGCAACAATTAAGTAACTTGTCTTACAACTCATTCAGCTCTGTGAAACAGATTTGGCTCTTTGGCAGAGTCCACAGGACACACGAAAAAGCTCTAGTTTGTCCTTCTGCACTGATCCTGTGATCACTCCTGGCAGGGAAGTTACAGGAGCATATCGCAGCCTCCTTCTGATGCTGCACTCTGCACTCTGACTTCCTTTAGAATAAAACCTGGATATGCAAAATACAGCACACAGCTTATTCTTCCCTAACATGGCATTGAGACGTAACCAGCCTGAATGAATCCATCCTGAGGCATGCATTTGAGTGAATTCAGTTCACAGTGTAGGCTGGGACTTTGCTAGTTTCACTTTCCTTTTAGGAACTGTGACATGAAAATGTTTACACGTACAAGAAAAATACTCTTTTTAAGTCTGAGTACTTAATTAGAAAAAGTTTTACTGTGCTTGGCAAGCTTCATTTCCAATAAGGAAACACATACCTTGGTTCTAAATTCCTCTCAAAAGCTGTACAAATAAAAATTGCAAATAAAAAAAGCATGCTAGCCTTCTTTTGCCCTCAAAGATATAATCTTTCAGATAGAGTTTATTAGTGAATAGATACAGCATCACCAAAACAAAACAAATTGTATGGCCTTAATGCTTCAAGGATCAGAAAGATAAAAAGGAGTAACAGTAATTCCATTTTATTATTTTCTTTTCCTCTTTAGCCTTTCGATTTAAATAACATATTTAAATCCTTCAGTCTTTCAATCTTATAATTTATGAGATTAGAAAAAAATGCAATATTCCATATCATACCATCTTACCTAGTAAAAGGCAAAAAATTCCATTCTCCACTGCTACCACATTAGCTTTAGACACTTGTGTTTAATGTTGTTTACACATAAGTACTGGTTGCTGAAATGCTGCTAAGAAAGTTCGTTAAGTACTCAATTCACTAGTATATAAATACTTATTAACTGAAGGTTTTATAAAGTATCAAAAGACCCATAAAAGTCATGGGCAAACATCAATCAGAAAATACCAAAAGCAAAAATGTGATTGTTGTATGCTTAATGTGTGTCATTATAAATGTATAATATAATTTGCTGATAGTATCTGTTAGAACAAGAGAGAAATTGAAAGTAATGGGAACCATTACAAGTCTGATGTAATTTCTCACTGATTTAAGACTATGTACAAGCAAATGCTGAATGTTTAGGTTATACCTGGACTGACCTAATATGCAATAGTATGTCTACTCATACATACATGAGTATCCTCCACAGAAATAGGTCAAAGGTAACCTGTCTCCTTCATGATAGACCTACATGATTATTGTCCTCCCTCCCCAAACACATGTTGATTTCCATATTGCCACTCAATGGCTTTTGCCCTTTTCATGTCAGACACCCATCTCTCCTCACCTTTTTATGATCTAATGACATCTTCCCTCAAATCATGCCTTGTAAGGGTTTTAGCTCAACAGACCATTCTTTTAGTACATGCACTTGCCAGTCCATGGAGAAGTTCAGGGTAGTCATGCATGTGGATATGAAGCTATTGCTACACATGGTACGTGAAATGCCTGTTACTCACATGTTGCTCTTACAGCTGGCTGTATCAGACACTACCAGATGAATCATGAGAAGGGAGGGGCAAAAAGAGGGTGAGTCTTCCAAGAAGCTATCTGGCAGCTATCAAAATTACTAGTATTAAAGCATGAAAACCCCTGTATGGTAATGAATATTTGAAGATGGTCTCAACCTAAACTGCTCATCAACCTGTCATAACAAGCTTGACTGTTACACTCTTTCTCAAAGTCTGCTGAGCTAGTAGGACATTTCTTAGACTCCTTTTCCTACTAAAACAAGCAGTAACCTTTCGCTGTGTCCTCAAGCAATTAAGCATTGCTGTAGCAACTCGAAGTTCTACCACTGATGTACAAGCAGCAACATCTACAGCCCACTCACTCACTGATCTTTAAAGCACAGTTGTAGTAGACCAGAGTTTGTTTGCTGTCTCCCAGCCATCTGTGAAAAATACTTAAGAGGTCAGAGATAAAGCAACAGCTATTTTCCTTATCAACTGATACTCAGACAACAGTTAGTTGGAAACTGCTCCTTTAAGAAATGGCTTAACGGTTGCAATCCAAAGGCTCTGTGTCAAGAGGAGGGGACAAAGATCTGAGGAAAGTTCAGCTTTAGCAGTACTCAGCCAAGGAGGACAGAACAGGAAGCAATGAGGAATTCACTGGAAGCAGTATCAGGAAACAAGAGAGACGGGAACAAAGCAAAGAGAGTAGCTGGCACAAGGCATGGGAAGAATTAAAATCAAATGATACCACCACCTGAAGAACAGTCAAGTACCACCAAAGAGTGGAAACAACCACCTCTCTTCAGCCTGTCTTTTGATTCTTTAGCAGGCTTTGTATAATTTCCAGTGGGTAAAATAAGAAGATCTCTCTAAGCCAAAATTCCCATCCCTGAAGAATAAGGGGTCATGATAAATAAAAAATGTAGTAATTGTCTTTTTCACTTTATTCAGAGAAAATTAAAGCAACATTAAGTCAAATGTGGAAGGCTATAAGAAGAATGCATACAGAAGATAAAATACCTTTAAAAAGTGATCTAAACCATATTGAGGGATGAGACTTGGGTTGAAAAAAATAAAACATCCTTCACCAAAGCAAAACAGGAAAGGGGAGAAACACCCCTGGAAGAACTGGTGTATGTTGTAGGCACCTACATTTCAACATGCCAGATGTGATCAACTGGACACATGCTATTACCCATCAGTATTTTATTGCTAAAGAACCACCACACGTTTATCTGTGCTGGTCTATTGTGGACTGCTTTTTGCTGCACTTTTCAGAAAGTCACTTTTGCCCCATTTAGTCCTGGAGCAAAAGCATCAGCAAAACAAGCAGAGGTGGCCAGATAATGAGTCACGAGCTCTAAACATTTAAAAATCACATACCTAATGAAGAAGATTGGCCAGTGTCTCATCCAAATTGTTGTTTTATGAAAGAGTTAGGGCTCTAATGCATGAGTTTAATACCATGTGTTTACTAAGCTACAGTAAACTATCTGTGCATTCTTAGGTCATTACAGATGTAAGATAAAATGCACTTGCTTCAACTCTCTCATTAAGGTATGAGCTAATACATTCTATCTTGTATTTGCCACAAGTTAAAAACATGTTCAAGATCAGTCACTGTGGTTCAGATGACACAAAGCTGCTTGTTAAGGCAAATTAACTCTGTTGCATGTTTCAGTCCTCTGCCAATGAAGCCACATAATTCAGAGAAATACACTTGCCCAAATCAAAAGTTTAGAGAGAATCAAAGAATGTTTCAGGTAAAAAGTATTACCTGGGGCTGCTTAAAATGTTATTTTACAAGACAATTCCAATCCAGTGAAATATATCTAAAATTTAGTTGTGTCTCATTTAAGGATTAATGTCTACATCTTTTTGCTTGAGATGGACAACTGGACCCAAAACTTTAATAGCTTGTTTTTAATCAGAAGTTCAGAACATGTCTATAAATTAAGACTATAAAACATCCCTGACATTAGTAGAAACAAGAAAGATGCAATATTAAGGAATGAGACATGAAAACAAGGGGGCATTTTTAACTGTATTGTATGTAACTTCATTTATTAATTATTAATCTATATATGTGTATTAATCTCCATATAACTGCATACCAAACTATAATTCTGCATAGAGGTTTCTGTGAAATGGTTCATTTTCCTTGTGCCTTCAAGTCAGGTGCAGAAGGCTCTACCAAATCATCAAGAAGGACAAGAAAGAGAACCTGGGGCCAGTCAGCCTCAACTTGATCTTTGGGAAGGCAATGGAGCAAATAACCTTGAAAATAACCTCCAAATACTCTTGGGAAAAAAAAAAAGAAAAGAAAAAAAAGATGGTGATCAAAAGCAGTCAGCCTAGACTTGGGAAGGAGAAATAATGCTTATTTAACTAACCTGACAACCTTCTATGATGAGATGACTGACTTGGTAGATGGGGTTAGACAGGGGCTATTATTTACTACTACTTTAGTCAGGCTTTTGAACCTGCCCCCATAACATAAGAAGAAATTTTTTTTTTTTTTTTTTTTTACAGTAAGGGTGATCAAACACTGGAACAGGCTGCCCAGAGAGGTTGTGGAATTCTCCATCCTTGGAGATACTCAAAACCCACAAGACAAAGTCCTGAGCAACCTGCTCTTGTTGATCGTGCTTTGAGCAAGGGGGTTAGACCAGACAATCTCCAGAGATTCTTACTAGCCTCAGCTGTTCCATGGTATCTTACACTTACTAGTGTTTAAATATCAGAAAGAGAACTTTTTGGTTTATGCTGTCTTTACATACGTAAGTGTTTTAAAACATGTATTTTCTTACTTTCTCTAAAACTGTAACAAGAAATGAAACAGAAATTTTTAAGGACATTCTTAAAGCACCTGTAAAAGAACTTCTACACTTGGTTCTGATCCAGCCCTAGGAAGACATAATTGGAATGCAAAAATCAAAGAACATTTTAAAAGGTGAGCTTCTGGACAGCAGCAGGAAAAATATACTTAGGCACTACATTCAACCTGAAACTTCTCTGTTCTGCAAAAGTATAAAACAGAGAAGCAAGACAATACCAGGCAGACTTTTCTATGGTGGCTGAACACACTCTGGTGCATCTGTTCACATCCAGAACTGTAGCATCAGGAAGCTGTATTATCATCCATAAAGGAGAAAAAAGATGTCAGAGTAACTTTGAGCTTCCTCAAAACCATCATACAGGCCAGAGAACTGAGAAGTATGGACAACCCTGACACATGGCATTCATCCATATTTTTGCCTAGCAGAAAACATGGAATTTAAAATGCCTTCATACTTCTCTGTCCTATCAGCACTATTACCATTTCCACCTAAACTGAGGTTAAGCTACTTGCATCTCAGATGGTTGAAGCACTGTTCTGAAGCATAAACAAACTGGAATCCCACATTTTCATTAAGTTCCGTGAAGCACTGAAACTAAATTCTAAAGCTCCAGATATGCCAAAGTAGTTTTACAACACTCAACCTTTATTTGTAAAAGATACAAATGCTTTGTCTACAGCAGAGAAACGATACTCATCTTCCCCGCGCATTGCTAATTATTAACTTCTCCAAATGTTTTCCACATATTGTTGGTAAGCAATATTCATTCCCCCCTGCTTTTTTTGCACTTTTTTTTTTTTTAAGACTAAAGAATCAGTGCAGCCTGCAGTGCACTAGATGCAACTACATACTACAACTGGGGCAGTCACTTCTGACAGTTCCCATTCTTCGGCTTTCTCAGCCAGCCTGCCACTTTTCACAATTCACCCGCCTTCCAGCCCTCCCACCCCATCCTCACATCAGTCTTGCACTGTATCCTCACCTATGCAAGTCATGCCCAGCACAAGAATGGCCCCTGGAGCATGATAGTTAAGACAGTGTCTTTAGCTTTGCGTTGCAATGAAGAGAACATAAACAACTGATTATCATCTCAAGTTTGTAGCTTCTTAAACAGTCATCTGACCATGAGACAACCGTACAACTGACCATCAAGACTCTGACATAAATTTCAGAATCGTCCTCTTCTGTCTTCTCCCCTACGCACAGCTCTGCCATCTTCTGCTTTGCTTCTTTTTACCAAATGCTAAAATCTTTGCTGATGTTTAAACTGGAATGAAACTATAGAATATTTATGACTAGACGAAAAAGAATCCTAAATATGAAACTTTAAAGTAGAATTATTAGTCAATGGCAAACAATGAAAAAGCAAGACCCAAACTAAAACTTCTCAGACTTTAAATTCCCAAGAGAGAGAAAGCCATCCAGAGAAGTCAAAACATACGAGCAGTCATTCTAGGTCATATCATCCCAGCAAGGCTTTAACACATACCATCTGGCAGCAATATTCAAGGGGAAGTTTCCATGGCAAGTGTTTGAACCAACCATGGATGCAGCAGTATGGCAACTGAGGAAAAGATTCTCAGCTAAGGAAGCCATAAACTCAAGGCCACCTACATTAAAACCAAACACCAGCAGGCAAAACACAAAGCACCTGTCAGATAATTGTAGGCAAATAAATCACTGTGTCAAAGCCTAAGCTAAAAGACTGCAATCTCCATCAACATACATAGATGACATCAGCAGTAATGGCTGCTAGTACTTTGTCATCCAAAAGTAAATACAGCTCTAACCAGAATCCAGAGCCAAGCTGAAAACCTTGTGGACTACAGGCAGCCCGCCCAGTTCATTGACAGGATGGAAGGGAGGAGAGGGCTGAGTTTAGTTGTCAACAGCCTTTTTCGCTTGCTTTCCATACCAAGCAGTTGCCACTTTAATTACTCTTTTTATTTTCACACTAATACTTTCAGTGGCATAAAGTGGCATCCACTCCAACAGCAGGCTTGCATTCAGATACCAACACAGAATCATAGAATAATTTCAGTTGGGAAGGACCTCTGAAGGTCATTTGACCCAACCCCTGGGCTAAAAGCAGGGCCAACTAGATTGGAGCAAACACAATCAGATTTGCTCCAGCTCTTCCCCAAATCCCAGACATGCAATATTCCCTGTGTTCCTATGGGAGTTTTGTTGTTGCTGTTGCTTTTAAATCATACTGCTGGTCCTTGGGGAGCAGCTGCAGCATACCATTTCAGCCAGGAGAGCAATATGCAATAACTGGCTAGCCTAGTATACTGGCTCCATCCCTGCCAGTTCCTACCAAGCAAATGTCAGTAAAGCATTAACAAAATAACCCGAAAAACACAGCATCACTACCCCTATACATGCAAGCTCTTCAAAGGCTTCTAAAAGGAAATGCCTAGTTTAACTTCTACTATCCATTTATATGGATTGAGAGTTCTACCAGACGTTCAGCAGTCAGAACTGCAATCTGGGTATAGAAGATACTGGGATAGGGCTGCCTCCCCATCACTGCATTAGGCACCATCACTCATACACAAATATCACACTGATTCATCTATACTCCTGAGAAAGGGATAAGCATCACAAACGCCAGGAAGACAACATGCCTGTGTCCAAGCATATAGATTTCATTTTCCATATGAGTTATGAGGTACTTCCAATTTAAACCTTTTTAGTTCTCCTTCCTTCTTCCACCCCCCGATAAGATACACTAACAGGACCAGAAAAAAAAATATCTTTATTGCACTAAATCCCTTTTGGCATTCTGTTTTTCACAAGGAATATATTTCGGGACTTAAGTCCTTTCCCTCCCTTTATTAAGGTCATCTTAACTCCAGTGTCTAGTTCAGCTACTGTAAGTATCTTCTAAAATTTATATTTAGTTTCCACCCTAAATACTCTGAATCATTCAAGAGCTATGTTGTAAGAGTGTAAAAATTACCAGAATGCTATAAGCTAACTCACAGCAGATATGTAGGAGGGGCCTATCTGTATGTATGAAAAGTAGTGAGTGAGTTTATATTCATATTCTGTTTTAACTAAGATTTTGGCTTCTCTTGAATTGCTTCTGCCTTGCCCTGAAAAGCCCCTTATAAATAAACATTACAACAGATGAATTTAACAGTAATAAAGAAGTTCCATTTCAAAATCACTTTGTCCATTTTGAACTATCAAGAACCATTTGTCCTGTACTAGCACCCAAGTACCCTGTCAGACCTAGCAATGCTCATGCTCGGTGACCAACCCATCCACAAGATGCACAATTCCAGCTTTAAAGAAGAACCTTAAGGCAGAAATAGGAAAGCAAGCTATCATTTAAGCATTGTTCATTTCTCAGTACGTATGTTTATGCAAGAGACAGATCCAACATTCCAATTTTCAGCACTGTATGTATCTGGTATTATCAATGAAATCTTAGAGGTATCAGGCATTTAATGTCTGGAAAGATTTTTAAAAACATACTGCTTAATAAATGTGTTCCGCAAAAAAGACACTTGAAAGGGGGTCAGAATCTTAATATATTTTCGAGCTCTGTCATTAGTCTGCAACCTGCTGTGTGACCTTAGACAACTATTTCGCTTCAGCTTCCCTTTATGTAAAGTAAGATGAAATGTACAGACGCAAAGTATTTTAAAGTTTAGCAGTCAAGTATTTAGTGAACTTAACATTAACCTTTTGACACTTGTTAAAAAGCTTGCCAAAGCCACTTTGTCCACCAGTGCAATGCTTTGCATTTTTTCTTTCTATTTGCAGAATCCTAAAAGCATACAAGGTAGTTGTACAGGAAATTTAAAAACCAAGATTTACAAACAAACAAACAAACAAAAAACAGGGTGGTTTTGCTCATTTCAAAACTTTTTTGCAAAAATACATCAATAAATAGAGATGTAGATGTAATATATGTGCTCTCCCGAGGACCAAGGCCAAAAAAGACTTCATCTAAGACTAAGGCCAAAAAAAGACTTCATCATGTCATTTTAAAAGACATTTTGGAACTCTCTTTTAATATACCGATATTTTTAGGTATCAGTTATTTAGAAACGCACCATCTCTTAATTTTATGAGCATATGTCAACAAGAGAGTTTAGCTAGACCGATTAAGGAACATGTGAGCTTCCATTAGGCTTTTGTTATGGAGATTGTTAAACTAGCTTCAACAAGAATACATTTCTAGTCTGCAAGATCCATCTCATCACACAAGGTCACAAGGTCATCAAGGCTCCTTTCAGAGCCGACAGCACATGAGAGAGGACAGAAATTAGGTTTGCAATACCAGGGACTGCACGATAACTGCACCTAGAAAAAACAGCGTCGACAGAGGAAGCAGCTTTCCACCACCGCGTTCGCTCCTAAACAGCCATTTTACTTCTAACTACATCCTTCCCTACAGCCAGCCTTCATTTTGTGTTCCTGCCTGGGTGCGCAGCTCCAGGCTGGGAGCTAAGGAGAGGATACCGGGGGTGTGCTCAGGTGGAGGTGAGATGCCTCCCAGCCTCGCCGGGTGCCGAGCGAGCCGCTCCGGTGCCAGAGCCGGGGGAGGGAGGTTTCCCGCCTCCCCCCCGTTTTTGAAAGTAAATGAAGGCGCCGCTCCCAATGGCGGGGGAGGGGGGAGCTAGGCTCCCTCCTCCTCCCGGGAGCCCGGCTCCTCCTGGAGAGGCAGGGGAGCCCGGGGACCCCTCTCCTGGCAGGTCGGCCCTGCTATCGTCCCTCCCCCCGGGCGGGCAGTGCCGCGTGTCCCGTCCCTCCCCCCGGGCGGGCGGGCTGGCTGGCTGTGCTGTCTCTCCCCCCGGCAGGCCGTGCGAGAGCGGCGGGGCGGGCACTCACCGCTCCGGCAGAGTGAGAGGCAGCGGCGGCGGCGGCGGCCTCATCCTCCTCCGGCGACGGCGGGCCGATCTTGCTGCAGGTGGCCGCCAGCAGAGCGAGCGGTGACGGCTGAGCGTCCTACCCACAATGGGCGGGTTCAGGGAGAGAAAGTGGGTGGCGGTTAGTGCGGGACAGCGACCGGGCTCCTCGCAGACGCGCACACAGGAAGCGGCGGCGGCGGCACCGGCTCCCGCACCCGCTCACAACGTGTCACCCGGGGGAGGGGGGGAAGGGGCCCGGCCGGGCCTGCGCTTACCTGGGGGGCGGCCGCCCCGGCGGAGGCCGAGGCGGCGCCGTTGCCGTGCTGGAGATATTCGCTGTGGCTGCTGCTGTCCACGTCTAAGGCAGCCATTTCCTCTTGTTTCACGGGCTTCTCGGGAGCTGCGGGCACAGCGGGGAGGGGGAGG
Source organism: Falco naumanni (assembly GCF_017639655.2). Classification (NCBI taxonomy): domain Eukaryota; kingdom Metazoa; phylum Chordata; class Aves; order Falconiformes; family Falconidae; genus Falco; species Falco naumanni. Next base: position 45,773,498 of record NC_054061.1, read on the forward strand.
GGAGAGTCACTGACGGGAGCGATCACCCCCCTCCCTCTCCCTCCCTCCCTCCCTCCCCCCCCCCCTAACCCCAGCGCTCCCCCCGCCCTCCCGCACGGAGCCCTCCTCCTCCTCCTCCTCCTCCTCCCCGTGCTGCTGCCCCTGCCCCTCTTCTCCCTCCTCCCCCTGCTCCTCCTGCTGCTGCTCTCAGTGCCGCTCTCGCCTCGCTCGCACACGGACGCTCCGGGGCCGGAGCGGGGACGCGCAGGGCCGGAGCAGGAGCAGGGAGCCCCGCGGGGCGGTTCGGTCGGTGCGTACGTACCGGTCATGGTGTGAGTGCGAGCGGCCGGCTGGCTGGCTGGGCGGGAGGCAGGCAGGCAGGCTGGCTGGCTCGCACACAGGCCCTGCTGGCTGGGGCTAGGCGGCTGCCGCCGGGGACATGCTTATTGTGCTCACGGGCTGAAGCGGCGGCGGCGGCCCGAGCCTACTCCGGGGTTTTTTTTCCTATTTTGATTGACGGTGCGGGAAAGCCGAAAGGTGGGGCTTGCAGCGGGAGAGGGGGCCCGGCCGACACCGCCGCCCGCCCGCCCGCCTGCCAGCCCGGAACTCCCGCCTACGCCCGCGCGCGCGCGCGCTCATTGGCTGCGCCTCGCCGCCGCCGTCGCTCGCACTGGCCGCCGGGCCTGCCAGTCACCCGCCAGGGGCGGTGGGGGCGCCCCATGCCGAGGCGGCTTCCTGTTTGCCAGGGCTTGTGCGAGGAACAATGAGCGGGACCCGCCGAGAGCCCGCGGCCTGCTCGGGCCCGAGCCCGCGCGGCCCCCGCGCCGCGGGGAGGCGGCCCAGCCGCCGCGCTACCCCGCCGCCGCCACTGCGCCGGGGCGACGCTGTCGCCGGGGCCTGGCCGCCCGCCCGCGCCGCAGGGGTCAGCGCAGAGGCACAGCTGCGCGGCGGCACGCTCCCCCGCCCCCCCCCCCTCGTTCCCCCGCCGCGCAGGCGGCGCGGTGCGCCTGTGCCCGGGAGGCGCCGGGCTGGAGCCGCGCTCGTTTGAAATCTCCCTGGCGGGGGTATCACTCACGAGTGGCGACAGCCGCGGCTGCGGGGGGGAGGCCGCGCAGAGCCCTGCCCGCCGCCAGCGCTGCCGCCGCGCTTTGTCCCCCGCCGGCGCTAAAATGTCGGCGCGCCTGCCCCAGGGGAGCCGGCCGCCCGGCCAGGCCGTGGCTGGCGGCAGCCCCGCAACAGAGCCCACAGGGCGGCCGCCCCCCGCTGCGGGACGAGGGCTGGGGTCAGCGGCGGCCCCTGGCTGGCGGCGCGTCCCGGCCCGGCGCCACGCCTCGGTGGCCGGCCCGCGGCCGTTGCGTAACGTGCTGGCTGCGGCGGGCTCGCACCTGGCTGCCCCGGCGGGCCGAGGCTGAAAAGCGTCATTGCCTCCTCTCTGAAACAAAACCCCTGGAGGGTCAGGCCGCAAGTGAGATTTTAAGGCGACCCGGCCCTCCGACGGGAGTGTCGGTGGTGACAGCGTGCTGTGCTCGGGGCCGGGGAGCCAAGCATTGGCACGGATCGAGCGTTTATGCCAGCAGGTTTTATTTTAGTCCTCTTAAGGGGAGCTACTGAGATTCCCCTCACCACCGGCTTGCTGCCCTGGCCCTTGCATTATGCAACACAAATGAAAGCTGGAGCCCTGGGGTTGCTAAACGAAGGCAGGAAATATGTTTAAAACATTATATACAAGATACAGAAACGGTTATTGGTGGGACCTGTTTCTTTGTTACACCACGGGGCCTGCGGAGGGTTCCGCTGAAGGGGAACGGCCGCCTGTCCTTGCATCCAAAGGCATGTGCAGGGCGGCAGGATGGTATGCATAGGGTGAGGTGGCGATTTTGGCTCTTAGCTTGTAAAGCCCCCAGATGAATTAATTTTTCTGAGTTACCTTCCGTTTGGTGTTCCAGCGAGTTTGTGAATGAGGCTGAAAAGTATTGGACTGAAGAACTCAAACCTGCTTTCCAGTAACTGTTTAACGTGATTGTCACTGAGAATTACCTAGGAGGTACGGGGAGCCTAGTCTCGTATGTCCGTAGCTGTCCTAAGTAGTTGAAGGCACAGGCTGCCCAGATAAACCCCGGGAGAAGTTAGTATCTAGGAAACCTAGAAACACGGTCAGGATTTTCAAGAGCCTCTCTGAGCAGAGGATAAACAGTGCTTTTTAATCAGTCCAGGACTATGACCTTGCAGTAAGTGCCCAGGCTTAGCCTAGAAACTATTACAGAACAGGAAAAAAATGGACTGTGAAAATGTGAATTTAGTATCAGGAAGTTATGAGGAAGACTGCAAGATCTTCTACTGTCCATAGAAGACTGCTCTCACTGTGTGAGGTATAGTCTTATTTTAAGCCCATTTACTTTTGCTGGTGTGTTGAGAGTGCCTTCAGGTGACTTTTAATAATAAATAGTAAATTAATCCCAAAGCTGTTTATCACAACTCATTTTTTCAAGGATAGTTTTTTTTAAAAACAAAACAAAACAAAAAAAACACCAAACCCCAAACCTCACTTCCATAGTCTCTTGTGATTCTACTTTAGAATCAGTTGTTGGGAAATTAAATCTTAAAAGAAAATACTTTTTTGCAATTCTTTTCTTATTTTAATAACAGAACACTCAGAGAAGCAGAACTTGTAACTAGGGACAGAATTTCTATTTATTTTGACATAATACAATAATGCCAGAAATAATTTTTAGCCAGTAAAACCTTTAAAATGAGTCAGTTTATATACATAAGCAAATTTCAGGAGAAAAATGAAAATGCAAGATCACATTCCATAAGACTACTATAGTATCTAAAAAAACCCAATCCTGGTATAAAATCTGTGATTTATTTTTCAATATCACAAGTTGTTAGTGAAATATATGATAGCCTGTCATCCTGGAACCAGAGCTATTACAGATGACTTTGGGCTTCAGATAACCTAGAAATGGTTCGTTTAAAGATTGATGCACAAGAGAAATATTTCCTGTTCGTATGCTGGGAAGGTGCGAATTACATTAAAAACTTGGCCCTTGCTGATTAGCATGGTATTGCCAATTATCATCAATGGCGTTTTGCTTTAGGAAGATAATGTCTAGGACTTGAACCAAATATGAAAGATGGTCTTTCTTTTGCAATTAAATATATGTTGAGAGCTCTGTGACTTCAGTGAGATGATGTCAATGGAGTAGTTTACCTGTATGGATCTGATTGCAGGCTTGGGACATAACTGCTATGTTTTAGGACAGAAGGATTTGAAATATCAATAATGAGATTGGTTTTAAACATTAAGGAGTTTTTCAGTGCAGTAAAGCTTGGATGTAAATAGGCTTTGCAACACTAGTTGGGGAGCACTTTTTCTAGTCATGTACCTAAAATTAGGGGGACACTGTGATGGTAATTCTAAATTCAGATAAAAAAGCAAACCATAATAGAATATTAATATACTATTAAAAATAACTCTGAAAAATAGATAAATTACAAGAAAGTTGCAAAAAAGTTACGCTATTATGAAAAAGAGGTGTAAAGAAGAGACTCGGTCAGAAATGTTAAATTTAAACTGATCGATAATAATAAAATGTGTTTATTTACCATGTCCCAGTGGAGATCAAGAACACGTGAACAGCAAAATTCAATAGAAAAGTCCTGGATATCTCAGGAACATCATTGTATCCATCCTGGATGGAAGTTCTGCTAGGTGTTGGTCTTCCTGCTGAATTAGCACTGTGTTGATTTCCCCTTTGAGATTGAGCTCCATGCCCAATTAGAGGAGCCATTGTGTCCTCTTTCTTGAGATTACCCACCAGATGTACTGTATCAGTATGTAATCTGAATAAACTAACCATGACCAGTTCGTTTATTAAAGAGCTTTGCCTCTTCTAGGCTGCTTGTGGTAAACTGCAGGTCCCAGGATGAGTTCTCAATCCATCTGTTGGAAATTATGTGTTGTAATTTGAGCTATGTAGATGCAGAGAAAGCAACACTCGTCTATACATAATGAGACTACTTCCACCAGATAGAAAAACACAGCTATTTTGCCTTTGCAGTAAGTAGCAGTAGAGTTCAGGAGAGGCAGTGACACCTAACAGCTTCAGACAAGGTTTTGAAAGATCAAGTAAAATGTAAAGAACGCTAGAACCCTTCGACCCTGTAGTTCAGTTGTAAGCTTAATGCTGCATTTGGTCACTGTAACTTTTATCTCTCCTTGGTTTAAGTCTTGGAGCTCAGTATCTGTGAGGATATGGGTTCAGTACAAATTCAGAAGGAAATGCACCACCTGACACAACTTCCATCCAGTACAGTGCCTGCTACACTTGGAAATGTCTTTTCTGTCTATATACTCCTTTGAAACTTCTAACTTAAAAACATATTATTTCTGTCTTTTGTAGCCCTTTCTGTTGCTGACCCTGTGTTTATTTAAAGGAACATATTATTTAAGGGTCGTTGGTATGTGGTCCAGTTCAGTTTTCACATCCATGTTACTCTATTCCTCTTTAGAGTGGTGGTGTTGCCATGCCAAGCCTAGAATGCAACTGGACAAGACGGGCAGGAACACATTCTGCGGTGGTGTGTTCCATACCACTGGGAAAACGCAGATTCAGGTTACTTTAATTTGAAAGGCTGGGTATTAAATGTCATTGAAGAATCAGTAGGGATTCGATTCAACCTTAAAATGCAGTCTTTACTGAAGGGGCAACAAACAGAATTATTTGTAAATCTCATTGTTGAAAAAGCAACTGGGACAACAATTCAGAGGAGGTATCCTTTTAAATTTGAGGTACCTTTTAATTTAGTCATCTGTTCAAAATTTCAGTAGAACCTGGAGGGCCATATGTTTTGGTTTCTAGGTGCCAAACATTTACTTGGTAGTACAAAAGCCAAGATAATTACAAGTTTCTGAATGAGACCTATTCAACTTACAAGAATTCAACTTCATTATGAATTTCTGTCTTCCTTTCCAATTTGTTAAGTCTCAGGAAACAGGAAAAATAAACTAGCTGCTAGCCCCGGCCATTGCACTCTTCATTTCTGCATCACCTATGTGCCTATTTGCCCAAGGATGCTGGGAGATCTTTACACAGGGCAGGACTGACAGGAGTTTGATCTGTGAGGTTTCTTGCATCAGCCCATAGCAGTTGGAGACAGTTGCATGACTTGAGTTCATCCTTTTAGAAATCAACAGACATTAGTCCTTACCTGGTGTAAAATCAGCAAGGAAGCAGCAGTGGGCAGGCATCATGTTGTCATCCCCCAGAAAGCACTTCCCTATTCCGAGATGAGTGGCTATGAGAGCACAAATTTTGCAAGGCGGGAGCAGGCTTGAGCAGTGGGTGTGGTTTGACCAGAAGCAGCTGAGCCAACCTAATAGCTCATTGACCTCACCATAATTTAATCAACTTACTCAACTACCGGAAAACAAACCCTGCAAAAGTACTGTTCCCCACATTGCAAGCTAAATTGAGTCAAACTAGACACAGCGGGGGACCGGGCTCCATGGGTGGGAGCAGATGAGGAGAGGTAAGACTCCCTTCAGCAGCAGCAAGTAGATTAATTCAGGGTGTCAAGCTTGCTAGACTGCACAGGAACTTGCTTTTGGCTATGTTTGTGTAAAGTGCCTGGCACTAGCCTGGGATTTCTAGCCTCTAGAGCACAAACAGTACTCGAGAGCATCTGAAACACGAAGGCATTTGTATAGTCTGCTGCACAAATACGATGCTCTCCAACTGTAATGATATAAAAGGCAATATGTATTATAAGTGAAACTGGGTTGTAGAAGAGCAATTTTTCTGTTTTAAATGGAAAAGCAATTCTAAAAATACTAGTTTCTGCCTGAAACAGCTCCACTAAAGGAAGTCAAAGAAATCTCTGGTACCTGGATCCAGCTGTTAGCAGGGAGACATTTGATTCCACTGAACTGGTCATGTCCAGTGTAAGCTGCTCATGGGATAAAGAAAGGCCTAGTGAACTAATGGGCAGCGCTGCAGTCACAGCAGGAACATGCCAGCTCCAGACACTTTCTGCACTTGACTGGAGGTCTGAGATATGCAACCTAGCCACAGTAAGAGGAAGAGCGTGTGAGTAAGTAGGCTAACAGCCCAGTCTGCGCACAAATCTAAAGGCTGTGACTCTTCACCAATACAGATGACAGATCTTCAAGGAATGGGGCCAACAGAAAGTCTGCCCAAGCTCTACACGTGCCAGTATGTGAGGACAGTCCACTGGAACATTGTTTCTAGCCTAGTCATTGTATTTATGAATTTTTTTAAGCAATTGAGGCAAAATAAGTCATGTTCCTTTTTAGTCAGAAATTCTTCCTCATTTGTTACAGCTGCAACTCTCCCTGGGTGATATATTTTTGTATATTTTGCAAATCGTCAAATTCCATGGGGACATCTTGATATTTAACTGGTAAACAGGCTCTTTCCTTAATAACATGTTAGAGAAAACTAATTCTGCTGGGTTTTCTTTCTCATGCTAGACTATGTGACTAAGAGGGGAAGAATTTCAGTGTACTTGCACAAGGGTTTTTTCCCATTAATTGTATTGTTTTGTGTTTAGTTGTGTATACAAATAAATAAAGAGTATATTAGTTATATCTTCCCTGTAAAATTTACGTGGGTTTTATTCAATTGGCAACTTATTCCATCTAAGTAAGAACTTTTTTCATTAAGAAAATCTGTTTCTTACAAAGAGAAAACAAATTCATCCGATCTCTCTCATTTGGAGAGAGGTGGCAAGAAAAAGCAGACACATACATAGCTGCAAACTTCCCCTTTAGCAGGTAAATCACTGTAGACAGCTCTTTCATTTCACCTTGCTTAAATGAGAAATAAGTATCTCTCTTTTTCAAGCTTCCTAAAAGTTACTGCCTTTGGGCCCCTTCCGTATCCTCTTTGTTTATGTTGAATTCCTACCCTTCAAGGTCATCACAACAGATACAGTTTAATTATAGTAATGATTGAAAAAATCATAGATCCTTTAGGTAAGGTTAGAAAAATTGTTGAGAGGAAGAAGTGCATAACCGTGACACGCAGAATCAGTAATATGGCATCTAAGGATCCTTCTCCATAGCCAGTCACAAAATGGGAATGGAAATAATTAGATACATAGATAAGTTCATCTGCAAGAAAAAACAATGTGCCTTGTTACGTACTCTTGTCTAGCGTTATTCTGTCTTTCTCCCAGTTTGGCATTTTACTTTTAATAGTACTGATAGAAAAAGTAGGGCATTGTGGAAATGAAAGAGACTGGCAAATTACATACATGCACATATGTTTACTGAAAAATTGAAAACGTGATAGCAGGAGTTAACATATTCTGAAAGGAAATATTTTTAGAGGGGTGAAGTGACTTATTTTTAGGAATCTCGGAAGGAATTCCCATTACCAGAGCAAGAGCAAGCAGGACTCCGTGGCTCCCTCTAGGAGAAGGAAGGCTGGGGCTGCAGTCCAAACCACATCCCTGCTCCGCTGGCAAGCCTCCTTCCAGCAGCCTGAAGGCCACAGGGTTAAGGTGGTCTGAGCAGCAAGGGATCAAATGCATGTCTATTTAAGGAGATTTGTAAACCTGGATGACAGCTCTAAATTCGTAGGTATCTTTAGGTGAGGGAGGTTTTTTGTTTCTTAAAAAAAAACCCAACACAACAACAAACCCTTGACGGGCTCTTTTTTTTATTAAAGAGGAGTTGTGGGCAGTGACTTCCAGAAGAGGGCTGAGGGCCATGTGTGGCAGGAGAACCTTCCCAGGAGGTGTTTGCAGGAGCAACCTGACCTTGCAGCAGTTCTCAGCATTTTGTTTCAGCTGGCAGTAGGGGACTCTAGACTGACTGGCTTGGATGCCCCCGAGGTGCCTGATCCACTCTCACTCCCCTCTGAGGAACCCCGGTTGTGGGAACAGAGTTCTGGCGTGTCCATGGTGGCACATAAAGCCTTTGTGGCTTTTCCTACAAGCATAATTTCATTTAAGTAGGCAAAAGCATTAAGAGCAACAGAAGAAATGAGGTGTATGCCATTCTACTTATTCACTTTAAAAGAGGAGGTGGAAAGTTCTGGGATTCATTTCAGGTTTTTCTGTGTCTGTGTTGCAGAGAAGCCAAAATTTAAAATCTGGGCAAGACCATGGTAACATGTTCACCTTACCTTTCTGCGATACCACAGATAAGTGGAATTGCATCACAAATGCTAAGGAAAAGAAAACTGAGTGAGATTTTACAATTCTTGGCTGGTCATAGAAAAAACTGTTTTTTGGGGGGAGGGGGGGGAAGACAGTGATTAAAATTTATCTAAGAAATGCCTCAGTAAAAGAATCATCAGTCTATTTCAGCTTAAGTCTGAAAGAGGCACATTTGAGGCTTGAAAATTACAATAATTAACACAGTGATGGTGCTGACAAACAACAACAGACATTTTTAACTGCTAATTAACCTCTGGCTTCCACAGACATTAGACATCTTTAAAAAATGTACATCTTCGTCACCTTTTTTGCAGCTTACTAGTAATCACATAGTTCACACTACTTCTCAGACCATGCTGCAGATCACTCTTGGTCCTTTTGACCTGTTTTCATTTCAAAATTACTGCACAGCCTTCCTAATCTAATGATATTTGCAAACGTTTGCACTTGCTGCAGGTGTCCTTCCTATTTCTAAAAATTAATTAACGAAAGTTAATTATTTTTTAACGTATTGTTTCTCTCTCTTGTGTCAATTAATACCCGAATTATTGAAGTGGATCGTTGCTATTAGTTTATTTTCACTAAGTTGGAAAACTCAGATCATCTTAATTACTTACAAATGAAGGGTAAAATACTTTCCTTGCTGTGGCAAAACTCCAAAAGATGTAATGGAGGCCGGATCTCACGGCAAGCCTATGTTCCCTGTACCTTGCAGCAGTCTCAGCAGGACCACTCGGGCACTGGAGGTGAAGCATGTGTGCCCTGCGTAAGCAACGAGTATGCGGTTCTAGGATGAGGATCCCACTGCATCTTTTAATTTTACAATACTAATGCCAGATTTTCAGCAACACATGTTATGTTTAAACAGAGTGGTAATTGAATATTCTGTCTGTTGCACAGAAAGAAAAAAAAAAAAATTGGTTCGTCCTCCTTTTCCTCTCCCAAAGAAAAAGCATTACAATACTTCTTTTCCTAGCCTGGATTCCTACAGAAATTAAAAGGGTTTGGAGATCATTATCTCTTCATATGTATAATAAATCTCTGTGTGTGTGTGCGCGCATGTGTGCACACATACGTGCATGTACATACTTGCATGTTGTGCAAGAGAAAGAGAGGGAACAAGAACAAACAGTAGCCAATTTTAACCACATCTGACAGAGCAATAAAAGGCTAAAAATGTTACATTCCCATACATTTCATAAAAACAGGCTGCCAAGTAAAAGACGGGAGACCCACTGCAGTTAAACCCTTATTAAACACCAAGAAAGCTGCAGAGATGAAAGTTGTTATGAATACCCACCCACAGGAAAAGCTGCAGTCAGGGGTTTCAGATACTAGACCTAGGAGAACCCAAACAAGAGATCGCCCAAGGGAAACCAAGCCCTATCAGACCTGTAGCTCATGAGACTACTGGTTTGTGCCGGATTTCTGATCCATCGCTGCCTAGCCCTGAAGATGACATACTCAATTTTTGCTCTTTGAGTTTGGGAAGAAAAGATTATATTTTTTTCCATACAGATTTCTCAAACCTGATGAGCTAAAACCCAAGATGAAAGGAAGGACCAGAATTTGTTCTTAAAGACTCGGTGGGATATTCTCACCAGTCTCCACATGCAGCACACCAGACAAAGAGAAAACAGCATCTTCAGGTTCTCAGACCCTGGAAACTGGAGAAAAACTCCATGTCCTGGCAGCCTGGACTTTGGTCTTGTTTTAAGTTAGCAAGAGCCAATGCTGTTAAAAAAGCCTTTCATCCCACTTCCTAACCTGTCACATCACGGATGTCCAAGGATCTTACCATTCTCAAAAGTTTGGTGAGGGACACACATCTTGGGTCTGTTGACTTCACTGATTGTTCAGGAATACAGGTGTGGTATCCATGCAGAAGACGCAGCTGGAGGAAGGAGTAAGTCAGCCTTTGTGGCACTGTTGCCCCTTGCTGGTGCATTGCAGGGTCCTCAGCTCTGCTGGTCTGCTACAGACACATATGCCACTGCCACGTGTCTTTGGCATCACACTTGGATGTTAAAGGAAAAGTGAAAGAGAGAGAGTCCAAACCAGGTGCTGCATAATGTACCGCTAAACACACCATCTTCAAGACACCCGCTGCAGTGCTTGTCTGGGTCACATTTCCCTCCTTTTTCATAGCTCGGGTGTGTTTGACAAGGATTGTTTGCTTCACCCCAGGGTTGCATGTTCATCACCTGTCTGCCACACACCCAGGAACAAACTCTGGTACTCCAACATTCACAGCCCCCCCGGGTGGCTGCCTGCCTTTTTATGTCCTAGTCACAGTAACTCATCTTTTATCTGTACCTCTCTTCTGCACTGTACACTTCAGACCCCCCTTTGCTAGGCACGTTCACATCTCTAAAAATATAATCCAGGAACTTTCTATTCATGTTGTGTAGCAAGGAAACTTGGCTGTCAAGCGCAGCAATCTTGCTCGTAGGTGCCGAGGCAATCAATGGACCTAGGCTGCCTTGGATGCCTGTAGCCATATCTAGCCGTGCTCTGATTCAGAGTCCTTCATACCCCACACAAAGGAACAAGAGATAATGAAAGAATTCGGCAGCCAAATCCTGCTATTCCCCTCTTCTTCCCAAAAAGGTTAACTCCAAGAAAAACGGAAATGCCTATTCTTGTCACAGTGTGACAAAAGGATGTGTGTGGCATTATTATTATTATTATTATTGCGGCTACATGTGAGGTTAGCCTGAGATATTTTTAATAAACTTTTTTTTTAAATCTTTCATTGCTAAGAGAATAATAATGACCAGGCACAGTAATAAGAATCTTCCAAGTCTTGGAGCAATAAAATCAAGTTACAGTCTTCTAAACTAGCTACATTTTGCACTTTTATGGGAAAATAAATACCCATTCTCTTCAGTACATTATCCCAGTGTTTCCTACACTCATCTAAAGTTAGAGAAGCAGCCTTCTTTTTGTGCTCTGTCATTCATTACTGAAGGATATAGAGAAGAAGTTAGAATAGCATGGTTGTCAAATAAGTATGTAACAGTTTGACTTCCATTTTAACAGCCTAAGGGAACAGTATCATAAAACCTTAGAAATTTGTCGGTACCCTTACCTTTTTTTATGTGACACTCAAGTTAGTCATTGGAGCAATTTTATTTCCTGGATGAATGATAATTCCCATAGTAGGACAATTCAACATAAGCATCTGCAATAAAACAGGTCAATTAAATCAGCAAGTTAATTCTAGGCCAGAGGAAAAAAGCTGTGTTATTCTTATTTACTGTTCCCTAGCAGTCAAGGCCCCAGGGCAGTGGGACTCTGCATGAACTAGAAGTTAACACACATGGCTCGATTTCTGAGTTTCTGGGACCCAGGCCCTCACAGTTCTGTAATTCCTGATAATGCTCCTAGTTGGAAGTGTACTCGGAAAACATTTCCTTATTCCCATGATTTTCAGGCATCAAAGGAGGCAGGCTGGGAAGCAGGTTTCTAAAGGCCACAGAAAAAAGGGCACCCCACCAAAACACTTTTAGGGGTTTCCAAACGATCTATGAAACTGTAATCTGCCTTTGGGCTTTCCATAAGGAGAAGAAAGTTATTGGTCAAAATCGGCATCAAAAGCCTCAATTTGGCTTCTGTAAAAAGCATAAGTTAGGTATTACTTTTGTGGAATAGAAATCAATAGGAACAAAAGGATGTTAATGGTTTCCTACGGGGCAGGGAGGCAGCCACTCATGCATCAGAAGTGAGAGGCAGCTGACAACAGGAGCTGATGCTCCTTTCTCCCATTTCCCCATCAGTCTGCTGTTTACCCACATCTGATACGCAGGGCGTCAGTATGATGATTAAAAGGAGAGGGGTGACTTCACAGACAACATAACCTGCTGTATCCTGTGCAAAATAGCCTCGACCTGCCCAGTATCATGTATAATGCAACTCCCTCTTCCAGTCTGTACCAGACCATTTGGGATGTATTAACAGAGTCTGGGAACCTCCAACTACTGACTACACAAAGTATTTTCATTGCTGCAGCTAATCTACAAAGACAAATATTTTCATGTTTACACTGTGAGAAACAAAACATCCTTGTCTCCCAATATAAAACATTTGCTCTTTGTTGGATACCAACACACTTCAACTCCAAAACTGTTTGAAATCCTGGCTTGTTGCTAATCTAATTCAGTGATGCCTGTTACAGAAGGAAATCAGACAACTCCCTCCAATACCGCTCTACCTCCCTGTCGGAGGACTCGGTCTGTTGAGGATGTTCTCCTCATAAAATCTCTTGATCATGGAAGAGATTATCCCCATTTCACAGACATGAATGCAGGAGTATCGAGAGCCTTGCCAGAGGTCACACATGAAGTCTTATGGCAGAACCAAGAAATAAACTCCCATTTTTTTAATCCCAAACCATCCTCCCTTTCACCATCTTTCCACCTCAAAGAAGAATAATGGAGCAACATTCTTCCTTGTCCTCTGCTTTGAGTAAGAGTCTAATTATTTGACTACTGCTCTATTCTATTCTTTGGAAAACGTTTTTCCTTCCTGTTGTAGGTTTCCCACATACACATGCCTTCACAATTTGCAAAGTGCTGGCACACAGCATCAGCAAACGTCCCTGGCAAGCAGCAGGGGTTCTGCCTGCTCCGTGCACCTGTAGTTATGCAGAAGGAAAACAAGTCATTAATGGTGGGAGCGGCTCTGAATCCAGCAGGAACTTGGTCCTCTTGGGTGCTTTAGTGTCCAGGCAGGGAATCCTGCAAAGCCACACAGATCCTGCCGCCACCTGGCCAAGGCTCTCTGCTTTGGACCATTTCACACATGCCTGTGCGTAGAAAGTGTATCATTACAGCCCCTGGGCATTATAGCCAGCTTGACCTTTTCAGCCTGGATGTTAATAGAAGCCATTCCCAACATTTTGCCCATTAGCACTATCACCAAGATATTGGCTGGAGATTAGTTAGATCTGGTTTTCCACCTTTTTTTTTAAAAAAAAAAAAAAAAAGGTTGTGCTGTCCTTAAAAAAAACCAAAACAAACAAACAAACAAAAAGAACCCAATTTTTCCAAGTCCACTTGTGCAGTATTAGTAACTGTTTTGTTGAGGGACAGTGCTCCTCTCTCTGTCACCTCTGTATGGTTTTCAAGCCTTGCCACCTGCCCATCTAAGTTGTTAATTCTCTCTGACATTTCCCCGTATCTTTCTTCCAGAGAAGAAAGGGGCCATTGAAGAATATCGTGCAGAGTCTCAAGCAGTTCCCGAATTGATCCCTCAAGGCTCAGGCTGGTGAGAGGGCAGCCCGGCTCAGAGGCAGAGCCCGGCAGAATTTGTTGAGGAACCTTTGAGCCAGCAGCATGCTGCTTGAAAAGCCTTTCTCCTTCAGACACATTCGTGCCTCGAATCATTACCAAATATAGAATGTATTCTTTAAAAGATACTACTTTCCCCACATGAGGTATCTAAAACTGTTGGAAAAAGCAAAGCTGAAAAACACAATGATACCCCTTGCCATATATGAGACGTGATTAAATCAAAATACCCCCAACAGCCTGACCTGGTGGCCATAGGAACCTTCACTTTACTCACCCAGGCAGGCAAACAAGATACAACCAAACTCCTCCAGGGCCAGGGGGTATTTATTCTCACACACACACACACATAGAGACACATGTACGCCACCAGCTATGTGACACACTACGCTGGCACTGGCACGCCTGCGGTCAAGCAGCCTGTTTGCATGTAGGAAGGGGCATGCCGTAGGACCATTGTTAAGAACAGGGAGATACTAAAAGTAACCAAAACAAAGACATTAACATTCCCTTCTTCAGATGCACTGTGGGTCTCACAGTTGCTGCTTCTCTCTGTCATCGTATCTGATTGTCACAGAAATGGTCTGTCCCAAAATAGCATTACCAGCTCCTCCCCTCCCAGCAGGGCTCCAGACCTAGGCACCCGGTGTCCCTGCAGCCCCTTGCCTTTCTGCCCAGTTGCTCTCTGGCTGCTCTTGCAACGCCGAGCATTGCAGGGCAGCGGGTGAGGCAGCGGTACGTGCCTTAGGCACACACACTTGCCCAAGAAGCCCAGAAGGGGCCCAGAGCAGCACGTTTGTTTTTACGTTTGAAGTGAAATTGTGATACAAAAAAAACAATTTGCATGGTTTACATGATAGAGCCTTCCAAAGGGAAAAGTAGTTCCCAGGAAAAGGTTAAAGATGATCAGGAGAAGGATAAAGTCCTTCCTCCTGCTGCTTTTTAGCCGCCTTCTTGCTGTATGTCTCCCTTTTTCCATTCCAGGAAGCAGGCTTGCATTTTAGTGGCAGTTCTTGATCTAAAAAACATTCCAGTCTCTTTCACACAAACAAGAAAAAAGTGTTTCTGATGCAGTGCTTACACTGGACAGTTGTTTCAGTCCCAAAAACTGTGTGCAGCAGGACTAAGCAGTGATTGTCCCCATGTACTCTGCACCGGTGAGGCCACACCTCGAATCCTGGGGTCAGTTTTGGGCCCCTCACTGCAAGAGGGACATAGAGGTGCTGGAGCATGTCTAGAGAAGGACAATGAAGCTGGTGAAGGGTCTGGAGCACAAGTCTTATGAGGAGCAGCTGAGGGAACTGCTGGGGTTTAGCCTGGAGAGGAGACTCGGGGGAGACCTTACCGCTCAATGCAGCTACCTGAAGGGAGGGTGCGGGCAGGTGGGGATCGGTCTCTTCACCCAAGTAACAAGTGACAGGACAAGAGGAAATGGCCTCAGGTTGCGCCAGGGAGGTTTAGATGTGATGTTAGGAAAAATTTCCCCACCAAAAGGCTTGTCAAGCATTGGAACAGGCTGCCCAGGGAGGTGGTGGAGTCACCATCCCTGGAGGTATTTAATAGATGTATAGATGTGACACTTAGGGACACCGTTCAGTGATGGACTTGGCAGTGCTAGATTAATGGCTGGACTCAGTCTGAGATCTTTTCCAACCTAAGTAGTTTTATGATACTAAAAAAAGAGGGATAGCTCTCCCTCCCTTTGTCTCTTTTCCAGTTCTACCCAGTTTCTGGTCTGCTTCCCCTGTGGCTGATCTCTCCATGTTTTTCTCACCTTACTCACTCCATCCACCACCTGTGCATTTGACACAAGTCTGTTTTCAACAGGCGTTTGTTTCCATGCTGAAGCCCTGAGCGAGCTCTGTTATGCAGCACAAACCAGCTGTGTATCGGTAGCCCGAAGCTGCAGTCACCCACCTTGTGTGCCAGCCCTGCTTAGACTTCTGTCTTTTCAGATGTGTGTCCTTGACGTCCTTCCCTACTCTTCAAGTAGGGGTACAGCTTCTCCTTCTAGTTCTTCTTCCAATTCTGCACAGTCTCCTCCAGGAGAGGAGTCGGGTGTTTTGAGCTGATGGAGGCTTTGCTGTGGGGGTCCAAAACCTTCAGAGCTGGTGGTCCCAGCTGGGCTCCTTTGCTCCTTCCCAAAAAAGCTGCCCAGAATCCTGTTAAGGCTCAACATTCCCAGGAAACAGCAACCCTAGAGCAGATACCCTTTGCTGTTGCAACACAAGGTGTGTAAAGCACTGTATTTTGATGCACATTTGCTTGAACATTCAGAGGTCCCAGCTCATCTCACTCTGACTTGCCAATAACATTGCCTTGGCGTTTCTTTCCCTCGTGTGTAAAGACTAACCGCATTTAAGCCACTATTCAGGCCAAAACTGAAGGCTGCACAAGTAAACGGACAGTTCATCTGTTGTGTAATGTTTAACCACAGTATGAACTGAGCCCTAAGAAAACAGCAGCCGTTCACTGGGAGTAGCCCACTTAGGAATAGATTAGGAGTGTCGTAATAACGAGATGCAATGTATATACCAGAAAAGCCTGTGCTCTGGGTTGTGCGCATCTGTGGCAAAATAGCACTTAAATTCTGCAGCTCTGGGTGGTTATGCTGCTTGGTTGAATGAAGGAAAAAAATAGAGGGGAGGAGGGAAAGCAAACACTTACCGCTTCTGGGGTCGGAGCGCTGACAGTCTGCCCATGCCGCTGCTCTGCCTGAGTACCTGAACATTATTACTCTCACGGTTCTGAGACACGAATACAAATACATCCCTTAGAGGCTGGCCAGCTGATCGCTTCTGCCTTGCAACGTTTAGCATATTCATTTTGGTAGGTATCCTTTTATTAAAGAGTTGATAAATACAATCCGGACATTGAGGAAACAGGAAGACCCAGAATTCTTCCACATTGATCCTGGGTTCCTAGAAGGTAAATCTAGTTAAGGCAAGTCTGACCCCCCTGCAGGAACTGAAAAAAAAACCCCACAAACAACCAAAACCCACATACTCCTAGTTTACATCTTTGATCCACCAGCTTTACACACGGAGCACAGCATGTGTTCCATGGAATTTTGCTGAGGGCTATTTTCCCCTTGTGCTGCCAGTGAGACCCCAGGAGGTGCAGTGTGTCTGTTACAGCTGCAGGACAACAGCTGGGGGTCAAGAAAATCAGAGGCCAAAGGGGCATCAAAACTATTTTCTGACTCATCACAAAAAGCAACAGAGGGGGAAAAAAAAATCTTTTAAATCCCCTCAAGATGTTTTAATATTAAACATTAAAAGTTATACAGATGTGATACAAATTGCTCCCAAATAAAGAAGAACTTCGCAAGTAGCTATTAGAACACTACACAGTTTGTAGTAACACTACTAAACCCCCATATTTATAGTCTTCCCTTCTAACCCAGGGGTGTGCCAAAATGCAAAAAAAAATAATTCTGGTAACAAGAACATTTACAGACAAAATGGTCTTGCAACATTTCCCAAGCTGTGAATAGTGGAAATGCATTGGGATCCCACTTGTTCACACACACCATTCGAGCAGCAAACATCAGGTTTAAATATCGGGTCTCACCATAGGAGAGACACTATACAGCACCTGCTGGCCATCTGGCAGCTTGGTTCCAAAGAACTTAAAAGAAGTGAGTGAAGCAACGTATCACACTACTTAGCTTCTTATTAATGGACTGTTTCTAGCTGATGACTGTTCCTAGCTGCTCTGAGTTGGAAGTCGCTGAGCATGAGTTGATCCTAGTCTTCTCAACTAGAGTGGTGCAAAGAAAACCAGTATCTGCACAAAGGTCAGAGAGGGTTTACTGCTGAACGCAGTGCTAACAGATGAGCAGAAGGTAAAATCAATCTATTTACTGTTACGGTCAGCCCAAGTTTGGGATGCTGGGGGCAGCCTATGCAGGTCTTTCCCTTTCAACACAAGGCAAGGATCATCCAAGTATCTGCTAAGAGAACTGTGTCTCCTGGTGTTGTTTTCTTAACTGCTGCACTGGCTTAGCCACTGGGGACTGCAAAAGAAGGTGTCCCATTGTGTTCAAGCCCAGTCGAGCAGCGCTGGCAGGACTACCAGAGTCACACCCAACTGGCCCTGCCGGGAAGGGCAGCTCAATGCGGTTGTGCCGTAGCCAGCCTCTCGGTAAGCCAGACAAACAGTGGATCATCCCGTGATGCCGTATCGTTTCTCATACCCTACCTCTGAAGTTCTTGCTTCACTTTCATGACCTACAATATCTTCTTTCTGTTCCCTTCATTCCTAGCTATGCTTCGTATTTATAGAAGTTTTATACTTCTCTTATTTTCAGCTTTGTCTATCCTGTTCTCTTGTTCTCAGTATTTCCACCCAAAGCTAAATATTTTGTTCTCTCCTTTCAACATGCACATTTGGAACAAGCAGCATAACTGTGTGAGCTCTGTACTTGTCGTCCCAGCACAAGCAAGGAGAGGAGGGGCATCAAGTAGAAATGAGAAAAAGAAATAGAGAAAGAGGTTGATGTCCTTGCAGCCGCCATGCTGCCCCTGAGCAAGGCTAGTCCTCCCAAGTAGCCTAGAGCCACCAACCCGCTTCATACCATAAGCAATGGCTTTAGCAACCCAAATGTCACAAGGCTTTGCCTCCTTCTGCCTGACATTCAGATATAGCAGAGGACGTAGTGGAACTCACCCATTAAAATGAGACGTTTGGTGGATCTCTCATGGACCTGCTGGGACGCCAAGCAGCTGCTGTGTTTCCAGCAGTCCAGGGCAGAATATACACGCTCCGTGGGAGAAGTCACCTTTGTTCCCAGCTCTTCTGTTTCTGAAGTCCGATGAGTCCCGGTGGCCTCAGCATTGCACCCAGCCCAAAGCACAGTTCCAGTCAGCGCTCTCCTACTGTGCTGTTGCACTGGGACCTGCTAGGAAAGCTCCCGTGTAAGGTCCCAGCTCCTCCACCGTGCTGGTGTGGGGGAAGTGGGTTGCTGCCTTTGGCCGGTGGCCTCCGTGTGCTCCTCAAAAGCCCCAGAGAGATGAACAGGCTCTTGCATACACCTACCTTGATACGATTATGGGGTTGTAGACTTCAGGGGAAAAGCAGACCAATTCCTCCTTTCTACCCCTTCAGGCAAAGTAGTCTTAGAAATTCCTTTTAATAACAGCAAGCAATTTTTAAGTGGCTGTCGTCTTTCAAATACTGAGTGATATCATGTATTCAGAGAGTCACAGCAAGGTTTTTGTCTTGAAAAAGCTTAATTTCCTGAAACATATATCAAAATCCCACCCTGTGAATCCCTTCTGTGCAACAGAGCTTTCCTTGTTAAAATTCTGCACAAGCATATTTCCTCCCCACTCCCTCAGGTACCATTCTCTCTATGTACATTACAATAACAACTGCGCCTTTACTAAGATTGAACACAATAACCAGGTCTTTGTAGAGGATAATTAACAGCCAGCAGTGAATCTTAGCGTTTATTCAATGGGGTATGAATGAGTTATGAAAATTCTTTTTTGCTGGAGAGGTAATGGGATATTGTTACGCTTGCATATGCTTTGCCTCTTGCATGATAGCATATTTACGGTGTTCATAGTTTAAAGTCAGAAATATGTACACACAATATTTTGCATTTGTATTCAGGCGGTTATGCCTCAACATGTTTGCCTCTTTCTGTCATTAACGAAATCCCCACTCCATCTGCACCTAATCCAAATTCCTCATGTCCGTTCTGAGCAGAATGAGTAGACCTGAGCCTCTCCAGCTGTTCCTAGAGATGCAAAGGTTCATTTCTAGAGTTGAATTTCCAGTCTTACGTAAACTATCTAGATTCATGCTCTCGCACAGGATACTTCACAGTAAATACAATGACATTACACAGTTCTGAAAATACATGGAGCCCCTAAATTTGTGTGTGCTTTTCATTTTGTGATAGAAAACTATCACGTTGTTCCTTACTATTGAATAGCTAAGTATGTATGAAAAACAGCAGCTCCCATTTGCAGTAGCGTATGTATATCTGTAGGGTATACTTGTGTATGTGTATGTACATTAAATATAAAAAATACAGAAATATCTCTCAACTCTAAGACTAAAAAACAATTGCAGCATAATTTAAATGAGAACATGGGCTTTTTAAAGTAGAAACACTAATGACCACTGCTCAAGAAGCAAAAAGAAGATGAAACGTCCAGATTCGGGACTATTCCCAAAGCCCACATTCAGTTGTCATCCATGCTGCCAGGAAATGACTAAGAGAAAAGGGGGCTCGGGCTGAGGAAACACGCACTTTCACTGCTGACTCCCAAAACGCCTTTTCCCCACTTTTTTGCAGCCCAAGAAATGTTGGTGTTCCAGAAGCTACTGCAGAAAGTGCTCAGCTCTCAGCTGGCAGTGCCTGCATCACCAGGGCACATCGAGACGTGACAGCTTAGGTGCAAAAGCCAGGTCGGGCTGTGGCAAGCTTTGTCGCTGCTGTTACTTGGGTTTGCATTGCTAAGCACACACGAAAACTTGGGAATGCTGCCAGAAAGGGAGCTTTTTGATCTGACCTTGGGCCTGTGAAATGGCTGGAAAAGCAATAACGTGATCGCTGGCATGCCAATGAGCGTGCCAGGCAGTCCGGGCTGGTGTAGGAATCCCAGCTGTAAATGGGCCACGACGGGGAGTTTCCCATTGCCGGCCAGGGTTTGCTGAAGCTGGCAACATGGCTGTACACGGGCACTTCACTGCAGCGCTCCTGACAACAGGCTTCACACCATTTCTGTAATTGTAACTGAATAGGTGGTTTTTTTCTTCTCCCCTGCAACCTAAAAATCCCCTTTCAGTCCAGCGAGTTGTTCACACTGAAGGCATGTTTCCAAAACAGCAATCTTAAGAGAGGATGGGGAATAAAAACATCGCAGCCCTCGGCAGCAGCGCAGCAGCCCTCAAAGGTGACCTCCAACAGCAGCCCGCAAGCCTCTGACCTCCCCTGCCCTTTTATCATATTTTAAAGGAGTCTTGAAAATGTTTTTCTTTGAAAACTAGCGGGGATACATGAGAGGTTCTGCATGATGGTTTGTTTATTTGTTTGTTTTCATTTCGAAATGTGGGTCCTGTCTCTCCTGAAGGGAGTTCTGGCTAACCAAGCAACTAATGAAACAATAATATTGCCTGAGATGAGGGAATGAAAGTCTAGAGGGGGAAATGCTTTTTTTTATTATTTTTTTCTAATCTGACCGCTTAGCAATCCTTCTTCCTAGTTAACATCTACTGGAGTTCAGTCACCAACCGACACTTTGGAGAAACAAGCTTTTTTGCAATATATCCAAGAGCTCCACTCCTCCTAACAAAGCCTCTGTAGTTACCACACAGCCACCCGCCCACAGAACACTGTTTCAGGCGAGACCAACATCAGTACTGTGCACATTGTAGGAGTTAAACAAAGCAAAAAAAGAGGAATTGTCCACTATCTTTTTAACCACCATGCAATAAGAAAACACAACGAAAGAAAATAAGAATTGCTCTGTCAGTCACCTGTGGACAGCAGACGTGATGGCCTGGAGATACTTATTTCATTTGCAGGGATTTCTTCTATGCATCATAAAACATGTGCTCTGCAGTCCTCCGCTGACGTATCCTGCACCGTGGTATAAAGAAACACATAACATTTGAACTGCTGGCCAGAAGGCCACTTGGCAGTACTGCACTTGAAGTTATTCATTGCAAAGACGAGTCAGAAATGAGACTGCTTCTGCACAGGTGCAGAAAAGCCACTCTTTGTAGGGGAGGGGGTTTTGACATTAAATTGGGTTCAGCAGATGATGATGGAGATGCACATAATGAATTTGTAACTATGGGGAAGCAAAGCATCACTTTTGCCCCAGATAAGACCTGCAGCACTTTGCCATGTCCCCTGGCTGGCAGGAGGAGCCCTGCCCAGCTGCCCTGCCGCCAGCTGCACTGCTCCCTGACTGGGCTGACAGCGCTCCAGCACCTTCCCCGGCTCCGCAGCCGCGTCACAGCGACAAACACAAACACGGATTACTACACTAAACACGTCAGGCTAAGTCAATAGTTTAATAACCACTATTAAGGCTTTTCCAAATCCATTTAACAACTGTAAATTATTCCAAAATAAAATAGCCTCAGCCAATCAGCTGTGTAGTCACTGACCCACAACTATGTGCTTATTTCTCAATTAAGCAAATCTCTGCATCCTGGTTGGCTTTAGCTGCTTTTGTGGGTTTGTACGTTGCAAGATCCAGTATATAAACCCCTGTCCCCTCCCCGAGAGCTGCAGCTGGCTGATCCTAACAGCAGGTACTGCAGCTTGGCCCTTGGTGGTGGTGATGCCGGTGCTGGGATAAACCTCTCCACCCTTGTCCCCTGCCATCCCCCTCCCGTCACATCCCCCAGCTGAAGCCATGCTGCTCAGCTGCCCCTGCCAGGGCATGGGGCCACCCTGAAGACCCTGTTTGCCTGCACAAGGGGAAGGGTCACTCACTGGCCGGCACTGTCCCTGAGCTCCCCAGGACAGAGCCGGGGCAGCTGCCCTCACCTCCTGGAGCAGCATCTGGACCCGTCGGGCTCAAGGGCTCGCTGGGGGCGCTTTGCTGGCACTGGGGAGACAAAGAGGCAGTGGCCATCCATGGGGAGGTGACGGGGTGGGGGAGGACAGCGAGGCAGCGCCCTTAACCAGCCCGGGGCACCGCTCCGGAGAGTCTATGGTAGCCAATCCGCCCGTCGTGGGGGGCGCAGGGAGAGCCTGTCAGGCACAGCAGGAATAATTGGGGGAGCTCCTAATTAATTTGATGATAACCCTACCCTATATTAACACACTCCACATGCAAAAATGGGTTAAAAATGCCAATTAGTGGTGGAAGTGAAAGGAAATGCGGGGGGGGATTCAGGGAGCATCACACCACGCAGAGGCCTGGTGGCCCGCAGCTGTGCCAGGCCCCCAGCCGCACTGGCCTCCTTGGGCACCGGGGCGACCCGCCCGCGGCTTTCATAGCCTTGTATCTGCTGTTGCCTGCGTCTCCCACGGGATGAGTTAGTTTTCTTCTCAGTACTCGCATCCCTCAACCAGCCGTAGGTGGGCTCATATACATGTCAGGGGTGCTCTAAATTGTTTTCCTGATCGGTTTTTCAAGACCCAAGATCCTCACCCTCCTCTGACACACGGGAGCCCGTGGGACCTGCGTGCCTGCAAGCCGTGGAGGGAAGCACGGCTGGTGGAGCAGAGCCTCAGCTGCTTTGAAAGCAGAGCTGTAGCTGCATGGCCAAGCTGGGCATCAACAGACGCCTTAATCCTTCCACAGCTGTGTCATCAGTTTTCTTATTTTTCTCGCCACTTGTCCAGCCCATTGGGAGGTTTGGGGCGCAGAGGGCAGAGCAGCCCTCCCCCAGCTCCCTGGCCACCCCTGGGGCAGTGCCCGCGGAGTTGGCCCGAGGAGGGCACCTGCAAAGCCCACAGAGAGCCAGGACCCTGCAGGGAACCCACAGCTGCCCCTTGCTGCCCACAGCACTCATCACAAGCTGCTGCTAGTCCACGAATCAGATTTAGGATTTAATTTCTAAATACTGGTGTTGGCCTGCCACCAGCATTTAAGATAGCCTTTTTTATTTTTCTTCTATTAGTCTGCATGGAGCTGTTCTGTATTTTCCCTCCTAAATTTTCTCAAAACACTCAGCACTCTGTATTACAGTCTAATCTCAGGGCCAAAACTGGCACCTAATGCAATATATTTTTCAGAAAATAGGCAACTCTGATCTAATTATATGTTGTTAAAGTTTTACCAGGTATCTTGTACTTACCAGTTTTAAAGCTCCCATAAAGCATGCAGCTGTAATGAGCTCCAGCTTGCATTCTGGGCAAATATGAAAGAGTTTTTTTATTTATATTTGTGAGCATGGACAAAAATCAATGCTTTGTGGGCGCTGTTGTGATGGCTGGAACAGACAGGTGGAGTTTTACTTATTTTCTAATTTGTGCCTTGCAAAGCAGAGGGCACATGCAGGAATTTGTGTGTTCTGGTAGCCAAGTGGTTCACAAAGCCAGGAGCTGCAGGGAGCAGAAAGGCAGCGGCTGCCGGCTCCTGGCAGGGCCAAGGCAGGGATCGGGGACGCGAGTCCAACAGCCTGCCTTACAGCAGATCCATGTTCCCAGGGCCACGGGTGACTTCCAGCCGCTCGGTAACCAGCCCTTGCTTTCGGGCACAGGATAAAGACAGCTGGGATGCAATGGGTGCTCCAAACAAGGCAGTGCCCCCCACCCCAGAACTGCCAGCCCTTGAGGACATCAGCCAGGGGATACAGGGGTGGGAAGGCAATTGTGGGACACTCTCGCCTGGGTGGGGATGCCTGTGCCTGGTGCGCTGGCGGGGGCGAGCTGCTCCTCGGGACCCCTGGCACACCCGTGCACCCTCAGCTGGGCTGAAATCAGGTTTAAGCAAGCCTCGGAGGAACCCCAGCCCCTGAGGAGCCCCCCAGCCCCCCCTGAGCTGAGGTTCAGCAAAGGGAGTCCGAGGGCGCTGTGGGCGCGGCGGTGGGAAACAGGGTTTGCAGCGAAGCCAAGCAAGATTTCCCTCCTCACGTGGCAATGCCTTCAACATAGGGGCCAAATCTCGGGTTTAAAACAGTCAAAAAGGAAAACCCTCCCCCAACATGCATAAACCTCTTTAAAAAGCTTCAGTTTAAAATGAGAGACAAGCCTGGCACCTTGCCACAGGACTGCAGGCTTTTAACTGACCCTTTTAGGGTCTGTTAACTGACCTTTCAGCTTTTAACTGATAGATGAAGTCAACCCAAGCAAGCTGTTAAATACTTTAATCCAGCCCCCCGCCCTGGCCCACTAAACGCACCTTCCTCCTGTGAGCTCCGGAGCCAAGTCCCTGCCACGGCAAGCTTTACATCGGGAAACACGAACTGCCCTCCCAGCTCGTTAGAGAACAGAAGGGTTCACGGGCACACAGCGAACAGCAAACCAAATGCCCCAGCCAGGGACAATCAGAGCGCGTCCCTCGCAGCACCACTTGGAGCCCGCTCAGCTTTGCTACGTGATGGCCCGTCCAGTAAAACTGGGCCCAGCTCAGGCTCCCCGCAGGTGACCCGTTCCTTTCTCCGGTAAAGCACTCACGTTTGGAAAGTGTTGTGGACTGTCAGTGGTAGCAGTTGGTCACGGCAGAGTCTGCCTTTTAATTAGACGACAGCACGAAGAGGATCTCCTTCGTACCACGTGCGACCGAGGCGGCGTTTGTTGCAGAAAGCTTCCCTGCCGCCGCTGTCAGCGCCCATCCCAGCACATTGCACAGGGGGGTCTGCTTCTCCTTCCCCAGGAATCTGTTAATTTTAGACTGCATTGCAGTAGGGCAGATTCACCTCCCAGTAAAAACAAGAAATAAAACACACACTTTGAGCAAAGAGACCAAAACTGAAGCATGGGACATACTTAAAAAAACCCAGCACACAGAACTTTGATGTATTTGATGCAGGAAATGACATGGTTTCTGCAGCTACATTGCTATGAAAGCTTAAGTGAAAGATTGCTTCCAGCAGAACACTGATTAAATCTGAACAGATTTAAGAAAAAAATAAAGATTTCAAAGCCCAATTAATTTTCTGATTAAGAAGTCAAGAATGGTAAGGAACTGGAAGCATCAGCGGAGATGTGAGTCCTTCTCATTGATTATGTTCCTGTTTATTAATGAAGTTTTAAAAACCAAGGCACAGGAGAGTAAAAGGCTGACCTTTGATGTATGTGATATGCCATAAACTAGAACCAGTCCTCCAGATTTTTGCTTGTCAGCTTTGCATTTATGAAACAGAAGTTGCCTTTAAAGGTAATTTACCATGATTACAGGTCTCTCTCCGTGACTGAAGTTCTCTCCTAAAGTAGCCTATGTACATTGCCCCTTCTTCCTTTGCAGTGGGTTTTGGGTTTTGGTGTGGTTTGTTGTTTTTTTTTTTAAAAAAAAAAAAAAAAAGCCTGAAAGGTTTGAGAGCCCATGTTTCCTGCTTGCCTCTTTCTTGGCATCCCAAAGGCATACAAAATCTTGCCCTTCCTTTTTGTGCTAAGAAATTTGTAGACGATCTGGGCTTTTCCATGAGGAGCGAGGGCTTCCTTGCTCCTGTGGAAAAGTAGGAGAAAGGCAGTTCTTCACAAGAAGAGCTTTTCTTACAAATGTATTAGTGATAATCATAAAAATGAAAGCAGTCTAAATAAGAAACATTCTGGGTGCTAAACAAGGATATCAGGCGCTTGGCAGAAGTGAGCCTGTATCAGCCATTCTCCAACCAGCCCCAGAGCCTCACAGAACAGATGTGCCATTTCAGTGTTTAAAAACATACAACTGAAAACCAAAGCCCTTTCCAAGATCATCTTCACACACTAAAAATCCAGCAGCACGTTATTTTCAAGGAATAGTGACTGGCATAATTTCTGCAGGACCATGTTCCTAACAAAATCTAAACCTCCAACTTAAAGATTTTACTAAAAAGAGGGAAAACAGCCAAACTTTCCCATGTTGAGGAATTTGAGAGATTTTACGGTGCCCAAATCATCCACATACAAATGCTAGAACAAGACCTTACCTAAAAATGTGGGGTGGTGTTGGGGAGATGGAAAACACCCAGGAGTAAAGTCGACTATACTGAGATTCCAATGTACTGCAGGCAGTGAAAATTACCTAACCCCCTGAAGTTTGCAATCCTCGTCTAAAGTACTGTATACTCTGTAAGTAAAACCTCCTGCCCCAGAAATCCAAGGGAGGGTGAAAGAACTCACTTGAAGGTTTGCCTCTTTGAAAAAGACCTGAGGAAAGGAAAAAAAGGTCCATTTCAGGGCTCACAGAATAAGTGTATTTAGATACTCCTCCTTAAGAAAGGACCCAGATGCAAGCAAGGTTTGTGCCATAGTTTAAATCCAGGTTCCCAGGAAAACTTGCTTACAGAAAGATCAGAAGATCTGAGGATCATTACTGCAGAGGATTCAGAGAAATTATCTCCTAATACGCAGTTGAAGACAGAACTAGTCTTGGTCTCTCTTTGGCTTGAACCTCTACTGAAATTTAATGCTGACAAATCAAAAAGGGATATATCCAGAATCCGTAACCCTGATAAAAATGGGAAATCTGTATCATCTTAATCAAAGGATATGCCACCCTGAGCTGGATCTGTGTCTTGTCCCTTGGCCTCATATGACTCCTGTGTGCTAGAGGTTAAGGGTTTGTTAAAGAATATCGGTTTTGATTAAGTGTCACATATGGTGTAAAACATCCTCTTTATCACTGGAAGTGAAGGTTGGGGGCCAGACAGTGCCTTTTAGTGAGCTTCTAATATAAATTAGGTGTCTTAGGTAATGGGTGGTTTTCAGACAGGATTGATCTTTCTATGGTCCAGTGAAAGTAGGTGTGTTTGGCGAGATGTCACAAAAGCGAGCTTCCTGGCACCTATACTAATGGGCTGGTTACCCCTTTTGGAGTAGGACTTGAAAAATGCAGCACAGGAATCCCCCCTCCCCCTTCCTAACTTTTTCATTTTCTTGATGTAATGGGCAAAGGTCTATATATCCTTTACTCCTTTGGTATTTCAGTCCTTGTATTTGCAGTATCACTCACTGAATCTTAAGCCACTCATCCTTTTAGTCACTTACAGCTCCCTAAACTTGCATGAACTTAAAGATGAAGCGGGTTTGAGTAGACTAGGTTACTTACTATTTTTATCAGTGTACAACCTTCAAAGAAAAATGTATCAAGTACACCATCACCACCACAACCAAATGATTTCTATTCCCCATTAAGTCCTCCTCGGAAACTTTGATTGCACAGAGACCTAGGAAGAACTGTAGAGATGTTAAACCCTAAGTTCCCCTGCCTTAAAAATAAGAGCAAACATGCATTTCTATAGACATCAAAACCTGTCTGTATTTTCCTCTTTATGAAGCAGAAATTCTCTCAGCTTTGTGCAAAGAGTGGCATGATCAAAAGCACAAACTAAGCACATGAGAGCCAGAAGCTCTAATGCAGAGTCTAACCATGGACCTCAGGTAAAGAGGGTATATACAAACTAAACCTTTTCTTTTATAGTTCATTGACACGTTGTAGTTAAAACTTTTCTGAAAAGTTTCCGTGGATTTATGAAGAAGTGAAAGCACAAATGCACAGTCGGTATTGCAGGCTTATAAACCCAGCCAACGAACAAAATCCATAAATCTTTAACTATGCAAGAACATGTCACAAACTTTTTAATATTTCACTGCATTTCCCACATACCCGCTCATCATTTGAGCACTGGTAAATGGCAAAGTTGTTAAAAATAGTTAGATAATTAAGATACGTAAGTCTGTTCTGATTCTGACCCAGAAAAGCTTCCTTGGTCCCCAATTTAACTAACCAGGATAACCAAGATTTAGAGCGTGAATACCCTTAATTTGCTTATAAACAATGTATTTGTCTTTAGGCAAAGAATTAGGTGCATCTATAACTCTAAGCCCAGAATAGCTTCACTGCATACAGTGGGATTATTATGATTAAAGTTGCATTTGCCTGCAAACCATAACAGAACCAGCCTGAGACATTGCCTGCCTTTTCAGTTCTTTCAGGGATGAAGCATAAAACCTCCTCTGTTAGCATGGAAGACCTAGACAACATTCTCTCTCTCTCTCTCTCCCCTATCTAAGGACCTTTCATGCTTATTTTTGCTTATTTGCTCACTATTATAATGAGGTAACTTTGCCAAGGTGTGTTTAAATGTCTTTCTTATCAGAGACATTTGCAAAAACTGATTAACCAGTTGAGGTTTGGGGGTTTTCAGTAGCGTTAAATGAAGGGCACTCATTCTCACACCCCACATTCCCAAACTGATTCCTACATCCAAAGGGGACACGTGGAACCAGTAGTGTGACAGACAGGTATTTCTGCTCCGAAGACTGCGTATGGAAATGAGAAACAAGACCGGTGTGTTTCAGGCGTGAGTGCTCGGTGGGGACAGCCAAGGGGACCGCCAGGCTTGCCAGGCATGGGGATCCTCAGCCAGGACCCCAGCAAGGCTCAGGCACCAAATGCCCTTGGGCTCACGGGCTGGTCTTTGGGCCCCAAAAAGAAATCAGCTGCCTTATTTTGAAGGTACCCCCCCTGACTGTCAGGGATATGGTACATCTTCATTTCTAATGTGTTTAAAGGTACTTCCTCCCAGGCAAAGGCATCAGATGGAATACAAATAACATGTATTTTTACTGATTGCTAGAAATAGTACAAGAATACTTCTAAGATGAGATTTTGCCATAGTATTAAAATACAGTAGTCATGCAAATAGACCTCCGTTGCCTTTGAAAAAAGAACTATTAATTTCAGAGTGAACATACCAATCTCAGAGCTGCCACAATGCCAGTGCCCTTCCAAACCACTCTAGAAGCTCACTTCAGAAATAAACATACATTTATATATATAAATATACATATACGTGTATAAAAAAATATACACATCTATATAAATATATAAATTAATATACATATATATAAGACAACATGAGGTTGTCTTATATGACACCTCACATTATTCCTCACGGAAGAACCAAAGAACCAAGGAGTTTACCCAAATAAGTCATTCAACCATCAGAAACGACCCTGATCCTGCAGGAACAACGGCCCAGCAGCAGAGTGCACGCAAGGCTGAGGGTCGCTTAGCTTTGCTCATTTGTTGCCACTAGCACCATACCATCAGGAGCACCCAGGACGTTCCTGACCAGGTTTGGAGCAGCTGATGCGGGGTGCAGGGGAGGGATGCAGCGCCAGCGCAGCGGGAGCACCCTGCAGCGCCCTGAGCCCCGGCCAGGGCTGCCTCTGAGGCTCTGCCTCTGCGGTTGCTTCCTCCAACTCCCACCACTGTCCTGACTTATTTTTAATATTTTTTTTTTTGATGGCTCAGACGTAATTTCAAGGTGCCTCTGTCTCCTAAACCTAACGTTAAGTGTTAACACGGCCTGGTTTGTCACGGGTGTGCCCCCTCCTCACGGCAGAAGTACCAGGGGGAGGTGGAAGGAGCGCAGTCGTGCCCTGCCCGCAGCTCCCCTCCCAGTCGTTGGGCTGGAGACCAGGGTGCAGCTACAAGAGGTTGCTGGTCAACACGCTTCTCCATCCTTTGCCAAATGCTCTTTCTCACAGTCTGGGAATTACTGAATAAGAGTGTTTCCACCAAGGACACTGGCCCATCCCCAGCTCACCCTGTGTGTCAGCAGGGCAGGAGTGAACAGCCTGTTTGCAGGACCAGGAGCAGCCTGGCAACTGCAGCAGCGTGGACCCGCCCGCAGCCCCATTTCTCCAGCAGAGAGGGAAGTTTGCCTGGGGCTTACCTTTCAGACCCCGGACAGCAGCAGCATCACAGCAGCACCTTCTGCCCTGCCCTGCCCTCCTCTGTTTCCCACGGACACGGTCAGTAGCCCAGACCTCCTGCGTGGGGTCACAAGAAGCACAAGACAGTTTTCAGCAACTGGCAGTTCATTTTCTCCGTGCCACGGCAAAATTACTACAAAGACAGAAAACAGAGATATATCACCACTGCAAAGAAGCATTACAGAAATATTTGACTCTCCACCTAATTCCACATACAGAGATTCTGTGGACCCCCTGTATGTTCCAATTTGGCAGAGATAAGAAGGACTAGAAGGGTAACTTTGAACAGAAGTTGCCTGAAGGATCAGTTCTACTGTCTTTTCTTGTGCTGATGGGAATACAAATTAATAAAAGCGGTGACAAAAAGGTGATTGGATTTCTGGGATTTGCCCTTTTATCCTGTGGCCAGCAAATGGCGGGCAGATCACCCAGCGAGCTGACCACCCTCTCCTGAGGTGCGAGGAAGGGGAGGTCTGTTCTGTCCGGACAAGGCATGGACAGAGGGGAGGATTTAAGGCCCATTGCCACAGGGAGCTGATGGAGCCTTGCTGGTGGTCCTGATAAATGTACCACAGCCTGTGCTGCTTGAAAGGCAGGTGATGGCTGTGCGCAAACATTGCTGCAGGATACGTATGAGGAAACAAAGGCCTTTGGAAACGCAGGTCTACTATCAGAGCGATCTACTTAAAGGTGTTACATTGAAATCAAGAGAAAGTGGTTTCTGTTCTTCCTTACTCTTTAATGCCAACACAGCCCAGAAAAGAATGCATCTTAAACACAGTTTGGTACCCCATCCCTTCGGCGTACCCCTCCCCTTCGGCGTACCCCTCTGAAGGAGCTCTCCTGCAGACCTGACTGTGCAAAATTTCTCTGTACAGAAGTGACCCTTCAAGGTTTTGACAACATTCCACCTATGGGTGGAGGAGAGGAAAAATAAGACCAAAACCCCTTGATCTTTGAAGAACATGCTCGTCAAATTCAAGGAACAATTTTTATGAAATAGAGTATTAAATTGTTCGGTGCTTTCCCTAAGCACAAGGTCCCCAGTTACTATCCTGCACCTGCTTTGGTTTTATTAACTTCTATTAGTCTTCATTAGATGGCAGAATAGGGTGTTTCACGTGCTGCGGTAGGGACCCAGCGGTGCCACGGGCCAAAGGGAGGCCATCCCCGCGCCCGGGGAGCCCCGGCTGCACAGCCTGCTCCCCAGCACCAAGTCCGGAGCGCTCTGCACACCCGGGGTCCTTCCGAGCTGCGTGTGCAGCATCTCCGCTCCCTTCGGGATGCGCGGTGCTTTGTGCCACCCCAGGCTGTGCTGGGCTGTGCCCGAGGCACCCGCAGCGGCTGGTGACAGATGAGCTTGACAGCCTGCGCTGCAAACAGGTGACTGCACATTAGCTCGCCTGTGAGTGCAGGCACTAAGTAAATCTCATTCCTAATCCAAATCGCTTTTGATAAGAACAAAAGCTGCGTGCAAATGAATATTTCCCTCTTATTTCAAATTCTAGGTTTCAACTGCAATATTAATGCTATTTTACAGTGTAATTTACTTGTAATAATATGTCATTATTGCCATTTTACAGTTTTCTCTTAAAGTAGTAAAGAAAATGTTTTAAAAGGCACAAATAGCTGCAGCACAAATCTTCATTCAGCCTAAGAATCTGTGCTCTCCCGTCAGAATGGCACGTAATTGAAAACAATAACATCCCCAATGGGCTAAACACTCCAGTCATTAACGCATTTTTATTTTGGAATAAAAGAGCACACTTACAGCTTTTTTCCTAAATAGTAAATATAAATCAAACATTTCTCTTCAGTTCCCAGAATGGCATCTGCCAGTGAAACCAGGGCTGACCTCAAACACTTGCCACAAGTGCATTTCAAACCAACACGCTGGGTTTAGACATGAACCTCCCCAAGGCAGAAGGTTTCCTGCAACACTGCACATAAACAGCAGCCTGCAACAGGAGAAGCGTCCTTACCTGGTGACAGGTTCTTGAGTGCCAGGTCACCGTACCACTGGGTTGGCAGAAATCGCAGAAAACTCGGGGAAGCCTTCAAATTCCAGGAGGCATGTGAAGGGATGAAGATATCACAAGAAGAAGGCACTGCTTAATGGAGAAGATGTAAGTCATACATCATACGTGTAATTTACACCAGTTATGTTTCCATCTCTCCTGTATATCTTTGGCTGAAAACTGATGCACCATTAGTCCTCCTGAGGAGTGAGGGGACCAGCCTATCCTGGGGAAGAGCTGACAGCTGAAGCCTTTGCTCTGTGAAAGAAACAAATATTAAGGGCAGGATCCCAGTGCTATTTATGAAAAATACATTAACAGTTGGACTTAAATAGCAGCCATCCCTTGTTAGGAACTTGAAAACCCTATTTATGCCTTGCACAGACTTCCAGCACCTTTCCACGTAACAGGCGCCCTCATGGCCCTGTCTCACCCCCCGCGTGTCCCAGTCTGCAGGAGGAGGGACGGCAGCTGTGGTTGGCAGGAATGGAAATATGGACATTCCTCCTCCGGGGAAGAGTCCTTCCCAAGGTCTGCGCAGGACATCCCTGTGCAGTGACACGCTACTCAGGCACGAACCCACCCTCCAGGCAGCCCCGAACACACTGGCTCAGTAACCTGCCAGGGGACCACGAGCTGGACACCACCACTCTGGAGATTTCACTGAAGCCTGATGAGCAAAGGAGACGCCAGGGTTTGGCTGGCAGTCAGGAAGTAAAAACATCTTTGTTTAAACTTTTTCACCATAACATGATGAGTGAAGAAGGATTCAAAAATAATGCTTAATTTTGATTGTCTTTATCCTTGTTTACTTCATGGTGCACCTGTTTGCATGGCCAGACAGTTGCAGCCATCTGGCTCGTCGGGGTGGATCCCAGAGGCGAGGGATGCGAGCTGGCTGTGTGGGAGCCTAAAGGCTGTCACAGACTCCCCATCCTTCTCTAGAAGGGTTCCCACCGCTCATGTGTGTGTGTCCCACTTCACTGACAGATGGGGTGAGGGCTAGTTGAGATCTGAGTGGTCAGGTGGGCTGTAGGTTGCACGTCAAGGTTGTCTCCTGAAGGCTGGGAGTTTATACCAGCAGCAACTGTTGCTGAGCAGCTGTGCGATTTACGCCACATTTCCAAAAAATATGATTTCTCAGTGTGATCCCTGTCTGAATTTGGCAGAAAAATATTTAATGGCTGGCAAAACATTAGTAAATAAAAGCGGATCAAGATGATGTTGTTACAATAACAGATTACATTACTATTCCCTGTCCTTAGGAAAACCCTGATTAGACCAAGATCCTCACGGGGTCTTATGAATAAGTCAGGAAGGGGCTCTAATGGCCGCACGAGAGCATACGAGCTGCAGCGCAGCCAGCGAGGTGCCAGGTGCCTCTTAGAAACAGGCACCAGCCTAGATGACTAACAGCAGTTAGCACAGGGCATTTGTTGATCTTCTGTAATAATTTGGGCTAGGTTTTCTGCTAATATAAACTAGTACTGCTCTACTGAAGCCAAGAGAGTGCTGCTAATCTATATCAGCAAAAACTGACCCTTAATCTATTTTTAATGCCTTTATTCTTCATTATCTTATTGAAGAATTGTACCTCAGTCAGAACATCCCCTGCTACTTGTTAATCAATGTATGGGAAACTCCAGTAGCCGAAGTACCCTTCCACCTTTGCAAGCGCACCTAGCATTGATCGCTGATCTTAGATCTTGAATTGCATAATTACTGAACTAAGAGAAAATTACTTTTTGCTTGCGAGTGTCAGGACAGCTCTGAATCCATGAATGACTCACCCCCAGGCACTGGTGTTTAATTTATGAGCTATTTATCTCCTTGCGCACACCCCAGCACAAACAATTATACTTAGTAATTTGTTGATCTTATCAAGGCTATTTGATGTTACTGTTGCTACCTCCAATAATGCTGTGCTTTGAAACTTAAACAGGATTTATAACGAAATTTGGATACTTTGCACAGGATTCAGATTTCAGGGAAGTTTAACTCTTTGGCAACTGAAAGGTTTTGCGTGTGATTTTCAACGGAGAGTCTATGTTGCATCTCTTGTGGACAAATTTGGCCAGATGACCCTTCAGTGGCATCGGAGCCCCCCTGGTGAGAGCTAGCTCTGTCCTTGCACGACGCAGGTGAGCTTTCCTGGCGGAGGGCAAGAGAGGGGAGTGGGTCCCTGTGCTGGGCCAGGGCACCCGCACCACCTCCATCCCCTCCGCGCTCCGGGTGGGCAGCAGCGGCGGGCACAGTTGAACCCTTGTGCTGCTCACTCGCCGGGGTCCCCTCAGAGCCTGTCCCGCTGCCCCGGCTCACTCCTGGCAGCCTTTTTATGTGGGCAACATCCTTCCTCGTTTCTGAGCAAGGACGTTATTAACTTTTAAATTATTACGTGTTTGCCATAAATCAGACTTTACGAACCTCTTTGTGCAACCTAGCTCTCTTTGCTGTCAGGAGTTGGTACCAAACGTGGGGCCCCACGTGCTTACCGCCAGCTGTGCGCCGCTGCAGGCAGCTCCTCCGTGCATCCGTGGCTGTGGGGTGGCGAAGGTCCTCACAAACGGGTTTCCCAAATCCCCCTCACAAAGTTTTCCTCCTCCTCACACACTGCTACAATCATTAGGCTCACCAAAATCCAGCAAGTCAACTCGGTGTGAGAAGTAGAAGCTGGGCTTTAACTCTGCACTTCCACGTCCAGGCTTAACTCAACCGTAACTTCAGAGCCGGAGGCGCTGCTGCGGGCGAGTCGGGGGATGGCTGCGGTGGCAGCGGGGGTCCTGGGCAGCAGCCAGCACACCCACCCCCACTCCCCCCACTCCCACCCGAGCCACAGGGTTTGCCTCACTGGCGGAAAAACCATAAGTCACCACAGAGCAGTACTCCCTCCATCCCTACCCTCGCCGAAACAGCCCTTGGCGTGTGGTTCACTGTGTGTGGACACACTCCCTGTACGCGACCTCAGCCGTTCCAGTTCCCCCTGTTGTGCAGAGTCCCTGCCCGCGGGGCCCACCAGTGCAGAAGCCAGAGACCTTCCCCTCCCGTGACGGCAGGACCCCCCGGTGCTCCAGTTCAGCCAGCCCAGGTCTGCCAGCCCGCTTACTTTCCGGGACTTACTTTCCGAGGATTTTGCTAACTTACACATCACATGTGCTCTTGCGACAGCCACAGATTTTATTTTCTGTAGGGTATTTTTCTGTGCTGAGCACATACATTTTGCATGTAGAAAATAAAACGCTACAGGCACTCTGTAACCGCGCAGAGCCGTAATGAGCTCCGATGAGCAGGCACCTACCAAATCATCAGTTTATGACAGCAAGCACACACGTGTAACTTATTTCACAATATGCAACACGCTACCATATGTGTCTGTTCCCATGGACTGCGAATGGGCACTACCTGTAGATAGAAGCCAAGAAATAACTGCTTCAAAGACAGCCTTAAAATGCAGAATTTACTTTGAAACTTTCAAAGCCCAGCCAGCACACCACTATTTAATCTGCTGGGATTCTGTGATGAATACCACTACTTTGATTATTACTTTTTTTTTTTTTCCCCTCAAAGCCTCCAGTGGTTTTCCTGGTTTAATTGAAGTGAAATGGTGGATTAGCATAATCAAACATATGGAATTAGTATGGGGGGGAGTAAAAATTAAAACTAGAGATTATTAGTTTTAAACAATTACTAAGTTCTAATGATTCCCCCCCCCCCTTCACCCTCCATGAGCTGAGTGTTAATGAGAGAAATGTTAAAATTTAGCTAAAATTTTTTTAAACTGAAAACCTTGCCACACACGTTGCCTCTTCAAAATGCAATTTCACGGCCCTACCCTGCACCTGGTAGAAGAAACACTCAGTGTTTAAACCACCCAACAGAACGGGGCACGTGGCATCACTGCCAACCGCCACGGTAAGGACCGACAGAGCTCCGTGAGGACACTTGGAACAAGCCTGGCAGCCACAGGAACATAAAAGGCTGCACTGAGAAAGCGTGTTCCTGATACACCGTGAGGGTTATTCGCCAGCTCGCTGGCGCAGAGGCAGAGCGCCCTGTGCCGGGGGATGCCGCACTCGCTCAGCCCAGCTGCCCCTGCCCACGGCAGGCACCACTGGGGAAGCAGGAGCAGCCACTCCAGCTGGAAGCTTGCTCCGTGGGAGAGAAGAAAGGAGAGTATGGCTTACGACGCAGCGTTTCCGAAGCAGGCACGCTGGCACACCGAGCCCGTGGCCAGCCAGGCCCCACGCCATCTGGGAAGACCCTCCGTGGTCAGGCTGACGTGGGTGAGGACAGGGAGAAGGCAGATGGAAACTTGCAGCAGGTATGAAGGGATCCTTCGGGGAAGGTAAATAATTTACAACAATTACGATAATGCTACCACCTCTGCAGGGCCAAGCACAGTCAATGAAAGAGCAAATTAACATGAAATTAATTTAATTTTTTTTCTTTCAAATAAAGATTTTAATCAAAATGCAGAACTGGGAAAGCCATTAAAGAGATCAAGCTCTTTACTGGCGTTTGGGGACAGGCTTTGAAGAAAAGCTACTTGAGGAGGCAGGAAGGGTGGTACTGGGTCAGATGCACAGACTGGGCCAGCTGCTTTGGGTCACAGGCCCATCCAGGCTGGCATCCTGGATTTTGACAGCGGCCAACAGATGCCTGACAGAGACAAGGTATACATACCAGTTTTTCTCCCAGCCTCCAGCAATTTGTGACTTAAGGACACTCCAAGTGCAGAGGTGGCATCTTCATTTTTAACAGGGTTTCTTTTTCCCCAGTCGGCCCCTTTTTCCTTCCCCCGTGGCTTTAGCCAAGCATTTCTGAACCTTTGCCAGCCTTCAGCACCCACATCATCCTGTGGCCAGAAGCGCGCAGCTGAAACAATGTAAAGTAAGTGTTTGTTGTAGTATTTGTTTTAGCCTACCACCCACACTAGCCTGAGCACTGGCTCTATGAAGATGTGAAAACCCTTCAGCTCCTCTGCGCAATGTGCTGACCCCAAGGATGCTCAAACGGCAGCCGAGATGGCCAGCTGCACCTCTGTGACTGCAGTCCTACTAAAATGTTTACTTGGATTTTGAAATAGCTGGATGAACACGCCCGAGTTTCAGGCAGTTAGGCAGCCATTTCTAGTTCATCGCTGACCGCTGAGCGTACCCACAACCCATTTTACTTTAAGTAATGTACTATGGAAACAATATGATGCTTTATCTGATACATTAATCCATACAGAAAGCCCCAGCCTGGTCCCCTTGTGCTGTTCTGGGAAACACCAATTAGGACAGAAAATATATCCTACATGGGAGGTATCTGCGGGTACAAACAGTCTTCAAAAGCTAAATTTGTGTGCTTCTCAATGGTCTGAAGTGCCAACTGCTTTGCTCTCCCGATCCACCCCTACAGAGCCACCCCAGTACCAGTGCAGGCACTGCTGCTTTCACCGACACCTCCACACCACCTGCAGGCCCTCTCTTGTGGTCAGTTTGGAGGCAGGTAGCAGCAATCTTCCCATCCCACTAGCACTTTGTTTAATCCCAGAAACATGCCATCAACGCCACGGCTACTGGGCACTCAGGAATGCAAGTTCAGAGGAAGGGTTAGTAGTTCTCCTCCTTTGCAAAATTCCCTACTTCCTGTATTTTGAAAGAGCAGTGCCTACAATGTTTTCTCACCCTTCTCCACCTGGAGAAACAAAGTATGTCCTACTCACTGTCACCATCACTACCACCAGTGAGTACAGGTCACACAGTGAAAAGCATGCAGGCAGGCTTCACTTTTTTTTCTTAAAATAGCAAACATGAGTAGGATGGATGCGTTGCATTTGGAGTCACCTGCACAGGT
This sequence comes from Falco naumanni, assembly GCF_017639655.2. Taxonomy (NCBI): domain Eukaryota; kingdom Metazoa; phylum Chordata; class Aves; order Falconiformes; family Falconidae; genus Falco; species Falco naumanni. The sequence goes on from NC_054061.1 coordinate 45,811,162, forward strand.
GGAAATGCATAAATAACGTGTGCTTGGCTTAAGTTAAATCACAATTCTATTAAAAACAGGGTGCTTGAAACTTGCTACCTATCTACGAGTTTTTAGGAGTTTTAAATCTTAAATGCACAGATCCACTGAGAAGAAACACAGGCTGCACAGATTTAATGTGGCCATTGCCACCAGTCACCAGTGATAGGAGTAACAGAGCTTATCAGATTATTCTTTCTTTTAATAAAACTTGTTTTTATTCTGGAATAATTGATTAGCTTCAGTAGTTAAAAGAACATTAGTTAAAACAGCTGTAAAGATAAACTATTCAGGCAAGTTAATCAGATGAAACAAAACATTATAGAATATGTATTTTTAAAGATGTGGCAAATGTTAAGTTCATTTTCTATTTTCAGAATATTGTAACAACTGTAAAAAACCCTGTCCATTATGAACAAATTGGTTCAATTTTTAATTATTTTTCTTTTTAGAACAGGGGGTTATTGTGAAGCACACACATTCAAATCTAAAGAAATATGGTTTATTAAATCTAACTAAGAGATGCAAAAATACAAAGCAATCCATTAATTGTGCTGTCCTTTCTAACAACTTCCTTGCTGACATGAAATGATTAGGGACCACAGGAATATTTTGGAAACCATAACGAATTTCAGACAGGACACGTTTCAGCGGGTATTAGTGCAGTAAAGAGGTTACTTCTCTTTCACCAACGCATACACTCCACTTCTCACTCACCTTTCATTGCGTCTAAAACCCAGCATGAGCCCTTCTCTGTTACTAGCACCTTGCTGACTTCCAAGAGAAACAGGCAGGCTCCGTTTTCTTTCGGATTTGACTTTTTAACACAAGATTTGGTGGTCCTAATCTTTTCTCAATTATGTAACATCAAAATAACGCCACGAACAAATACCAGCTGCACCGGGGAGACGATACAAAAGAGAATTTCAAGGGTTCCAAAACATCTGAAGCCCTAATTTCCCTGCTTTGCAATGTTGTCCCCCCTCCTGCCACCATGAAAAAAGGAGACACTCTTTAAAACAAAATCAACAACTACGTATTGAAGTCATCTGCCCTCCCTCTTTCTTCTCCGTGCAATTAAAGGCATGATGCCAACTTTTCAACAATGAGCCTCGTGGCTCTGGCTGACCCACGTCTTACTCTTTCAGAAATGAGCAATGAAGCTCAAAGACAGCATCTCAAGGGAAGCCTTGGAGCAGGACCTGACCAGCGCTCCCAATACCTTAAACACAGAGGGGAGGCTAGCCAGTGATGAGTTGCTTTTTCACAGTTTATAGCAAGCAAATATGTCACAGCGACACAAGAGGTCTGGCACACCAACAAGGCACAGGTAACAGCATTTCACCCAGCCCTGACCCCACTGAATCTGTAGCTGAAACCACAGGCACACGGGCACTTCAGAAAAAGTCAGGCTGTTTGAAATACATTAAACATACTGCAAATAGGGGCAATTCTACAGCTTGCATTAAAAGTACAAACTTGGCAGCATTTCTGCCAACAATTTGTTTTTCTGTGTTACTCAAAGAGAATAGCCCTCCCTCATGGTCAAAGGGGTAAAAAAGTACTCAAAGCTGCGACCTTATTTCAGCAGAACAACTCACCTCTCCAGCACAGCACGATCTCTTCCTTCACAACACTATCTGTTGTCACACTCCGCTGGCCTGAAAACCAGACCTGAGAGGACAGCACACAACATCAGGCACCGCTGCTCAAGGCAAGAGTGAAATACTTTTTCAAAATGATTTGAGCAAAAAAGCTTCAGTCTCAAAGATAACGTGATTTTTCTACATAATTTTTTTTTCTCTGGTAAAAATAATTTACACTGCATCGTTCTTATTATCCTTACTATCATCTTTCAGTGAATGTCCATCTACAAATTCATTAACTTTTTTGAGACAAATCATTGGCATCCTAATCTTCTGATTCCCATGAAAGACTCACTTCCGAGATACAATTGCAGCTGCCCCACACTGCCAGTTACTGTATCATACACGTCTTAAAATTCCGTAATCAGCATCCACCAGGTGCCGTATCGCATTCAGCACACCACAGTCAGTCAATACAGACATCCCCAAACACACCAAGGCTGGTTTTGTCAAATGTTTTATTGAGTGTAGACATCTGGAGTACTGTAAAACATGCATTATCTGTAGATTCAAAAAGGAGCAAGCCACATTGTCCTCACTGTCAAACGTGTCAGGCTTGGCATACATGATGGAGATTAATGAAGTATCATGAGAGTAATATGGTTCCTGAAAAGCTTCTACAATTTGGAGTAGGGTCTTAATCGTTTGAAATGCAAAGCTGTTCACATTTAGTGAACTTGCATGTTCGCTGGAGGTGCCATATTTTAATTCAAAACAAACAAGAATGATTTCACGGTTTCACGGGGGGGGGGGGGGGGGGGGGGACGGACACACACGTTCCCTAGGTAAAACTGTATGCTTTTTGTTTCCAGATATTCCATCCTAAATGAAAAATCATATGTTTTTTGAAGCAGCACAGTTTATTTCTGAGCAATGAACAACATCTGATATTCATTTCTTCTTGGGTTGTTGAGGTGTATTAAATTTAAAGAAGATAATATCTCCATCCTCCACTATGTAATTTCTGCCTTGTTGTCTGTATTTTCCAGCAGCCTGTAAATAGAACAGACACAAGGAAAATGGGTTATTTCATTAGACATTTTGTAGTATTTTCAAATTGTAATTATTTAACTACATTCTGCTAAAGAAAGGTACTACTTCAGCTTCAGAGTTTGACAGCCACAATACCAGTCAGTTTAACATAATTTGGTTCTAAACACATATAAAATAGAAACAAAAATAATTTAACCTCCTCTGAATTGGTGGTGCTTAAATGCCATCTGAATTGCACAGTGGTAAATCTGTAAACCCTAGCCAGTCTTAAGATAAAGGACACTAAAAGAATTCCCCCCCCCAGCTTTCAGGCTTTCTTTTTCTTCATCTAAAAAACCCGCAGATGGCAAACACTGGCAACAGGAATCCGAAACAGGATTGCTGGAAAGGGCAATCGGCAACAGTTTGCCTCGTGGCTGCTTGGCTATTAAAACAGCGTATGAGCTACTTCTGAGCGGCTGGACAAATGACTACTGTCAAAACTAGAGATGGGAACCCTATGCAAAAGTCACAATTGTACACGCCTCATGCTTCGAGTGGGGCTCTCTTGTCTGCTTGTGCCCAGATAAGGAGGACCGAAGAGCACAAAATACAGGCTCAGTTTTTCTGTCAGAAATTCCCTTTAAAAGGAATTTGCTTCAGACTGACAGAGAAGAGCAGATAGGCTGTGAACCCACGATACAGAAGAAGGCGTGTAGACCAAAGACATGAAAAGGAAATTTGTTATGAAAATGCCGTACTTGAGGAGAACAGAAAATAGGCAAGGAATCTATAAATATCAGTACTCTCTGCATTAAAATTTATATTTTTCTGTCTTTATGTCATCATAATTAAACCTAGTATTACAGAGGCTACAGAGAAGCTGTGGCATTAGGACTGACAGACTGGGCGGGAGGTGGTCTGCAGAAGCATTTATCTTGAAAAGTGATCTAAAACATGGAAAAGTTGAGAGCTTCTGCTTTAGTTCAATAACCATTCCTGTTTTGAAGTTTCCTCTTGCAGGAGAAAGTGCTTCCATGCAAGACCTCACTGTGCCATTATTCTCAATGACACTATCACAGTGGTGGCATGCTAAGATCCCATTACAGGAAAGCTGTTAACTAATGACCTTAGTTGCAGTAGAACAGATCAGATTAATGGTACATAGTTAACTTGGACACCTTTCTTTCACAAAACCTGCTCTATAAAGCAACGTATTTCCCCATATTGCTGTCTAGAAATTTAGAGGCTCAATAACCTTGTTGCTGTCATTCTTTATTTAAATATGGTCACCAGTGATGCTGGTGCCTGGAGTCTACAGAAAACTGCAGAGAAAATAGCCTCGACAATAAATATACAGTGCAAAAGTAACTGACCTTATCCCATATGACACTATCGACAAATAATAAATAGTACTTTGGAAATGTTTTTATATTCGTCCCCCCATCCCTGGAAATCTGTTTAGACCATAAAAGGTTTACTTTCAAGTAGACTTAGTAGTTCTTTCCTTTGAAGATTCTAATAATGCCCAAAGTCAAGTGTAATTAGACTAATTGATGGCATAAACACTAATAAAACGGTGCTGCAAAAATCGTCAGCAAGCATAAGCTGCAGGCACAGGTAGAGAGATATTTTACAGTCAAATACATTTATAACTCACAAATATTTGTTGAAAAAACTGACCTCCACAAAGTAACAATGCAGATTTTTTTTTTTTAGCACACTACTGCACGCTGTTGAAGTGGCATAGACTTCTTTAATTAAATACATTTTGACACACTAATGCAAGTTTATGTATTTTTGTTACCAGTTTATAGTTAATTAAAAGTGACAGTGTTCCTTTAAATTCTCTAGAGACCATTTAATCCATTTCCATCACTATCAGAAACACTGGTTGAAAAAATCAATACCCATTTGTGAATCTTGAGTATGTATTAAACAAGACACGTCTAACCAGTTCATTTGCACTTGAAAGCAGCCATCTGTAGAAGCCAGCTTTGCCTAAGCAGATATGATTGCTAATAATGTGATATCCCTGTAGACTACAAAGCCCACACAGAGCTATTCAGTGTATAGTTCACAGCACTGGCATCAAATTAGTTATGCTGTACTGGTGTTAAACACACACAAAATCAAACTTAAAAATCGATCAACTTGATAACATACAAAGCAAGCAACTCCCATTGCCACTGTTATTTCAGTTGACTCCTAAAAGCTCCCAAAATTAATTTTGAAATTTACCAGCAATATAAAAGTAATTAGTATTGTGTATGGCACGAAACACTGTATTAAATGCAAATTGGAAAAAAGTAATATAACACATTTTTCTAAGAGCAAGAGGTTTTTTGTAACCTTGATTAAAAAAATGAGTAACAAATGTAAATATGCTTGCTTTACAGATACTTCAAAACAGTAAAAATGTAATCATTAAATATAATTTGAACATGGAAGCTTGATGTTTAGAATCTCACACTGAAAAGCAAATAAAAATACACAAACAAAATACTTATAGATTAATTTAGTAGGTACTAACTGATGCAGCTTCCCAGGGTAAACGCTCAGATTTGACCATCAAAAACTGTTGCTGGCAAAATTTGAATCTTGGTTACATAAAGTGGTTTCTGACTGCGCAATATTAGATTTATTTATAGCTGTGGTTTCGCTTTACAACTACAACTCTACTTCCCTTTTCATAAGGCAGTTCACATGCCGCAACGAACCAATTATACTGGGATTTTTTTCCCTCACTTCCTGGGGTTCAAACAAACCTATTAAAGTCCTGCTGCTCGGTATGATCTTCCTTAGTGATACCACTGAGGAAAAGCTGAATTTGAAATCAGAGTTTTGCATACCTTTCAAGCTATCAAATAGCAAACAATAAAGCTGAACCTTTTAAATTCTTTAACACAGTCTAGTGTGTAGGAACCTTCAAATACTGAGATTAATTAAATCAAACCAATGTGCTTGTAATTGCAGTTTTATAATATACAAATCTTAATAAAACATTGAAAATGCCAAATGAGAAATCAATGTGTATGAAATAAAGGGAAGTTTCTCTGCTTAATGAAGGCGGAAATAATGCAGTAGCAATGCAAAGAACACTTTTTCTTAGGACATTTATTTGCCATGTACAAGTTCATTTCATATTTAATAACTTCAAATCAGATATAATTTGTCAGCTATAAGAAGGGCACAACTTTAGGCACCCAATCAGTCTCTGCCCTCTAGTGTTGAGAAAGCAGATAAAGCTCTTTTTAACAGAAGTATCACTACAAAGAAACGTGAGCTCAAGAAAAAAGTTTTTCATTAAATATCTTCACTGCCTATTCAGTAGACAGCAACTAGGAAACTTCACAATGTAATATATTTTCGTGGACTACTGACAACCATTACTGGCACCCTGAACAATCAAAGTAAGGCATGGCATTTTTGAGTAAGACATCAAAGGGCAATTGAATTAAATACTGATATGGTAAATTTTAAGGTTCTAATTATGCCTATCAGAGCCTAGGACTGGAATCCACTAATCCGTGTGTGTGTAAAGTACATTTTCATAACATAATATTTTCTTAACCATTTGTATCTGACATTTGTAAGATCTTCACTGCAAACTCAAAAAAAGATGACATTATTAGAAGATTTTCTGTGTTTCCTTTAAGAGGTGATTCAAAAATCTGCTATCTCATCTTAAAAATCCAATTTTTCAAAACAAAGTTCATTTTAAAGCTTATTAAATTCTGAACACTAGCATGCAAAGAGAGAAAAAAAATTAGCATAGCATTTGGTCTTGGTGTTGACATAAACTGTCATATCTTAGATACTGAAATAGTTGCACTCCTGTTCAGTAAGTTGGTGCATTTGAACTCTTTCTTAAATAAAACATGAAAACAGATTTTGGTCTATTGCTAGAGGTGACTTAAGAATCGCTTAGCATCAAGAACTTCTTCCCATGGAAAGAATGGAAAAATGGCACATATGGAGGAAGGGAGGAGAAAAAGATGGGGAGCTCACCTTGACAGCAGCTTCTGAACCTCCTTCTTTAAAATCTTCATATTTCATTACTTCAGCCATAATGAATCCCTTTTCAAAATCTGTGTGAATCTTCCCTGCTGCCTGAGGAGCCTTCGTCCCTTTCTGTCAAAGGAAAGACCGGAAGAAAATTAATTGCATTTAAGAAGACTGATTGCAGGGAAGAGGTTTCTCCTTTTTGATATCCTTTCAGGATGTGCTAAAACTTTGTTTCGTAGCAGTTAAAATGTTACGCATCCAAAATTCAATTCTCAATACTGGGACAGACAGGCGCCTTCGTCACAGATAAACCAACGGATATTAAAGGGCAGCTTTGTTTTTCCTGATAGGTATCAACAGCAGTATTGATTTTAGAAGCTATGATTGTGTTTTGTTGTGAGATTCACTTCGATCCCTAGCTCCTGACACAGAAAGAGAGGAAAATAAAGATTTTTAAGTAACTTAAAAATCTGAATTATGACTTTTACTTACATCCAAATAATTTCAATTAAATGATAACATTCATTGGTGATCCATATTTATAATCAAAAATTATTTATGGAGCTCAAACCCTACATATTTGCTTATTTTTATTTCAGTCTAATATAGAACAAAATGAGTATTCTTACCAAAATGTCAACAGCTGAATCACTAAAAAATAAAAAATTCACAGGCAACTATTATAAGATAATTTAAGTTTATGCAATAGGGGAGAATGCATTATAACTGCGTGCTTTAAATTACAAGGACATACATTCTGTGCACATACAACCATGGAGAGAAATTTGAGAAATAATGGTGACCTAAAGGCTGCTTAATAAAGCATGTTAAAGTGCTAAGGAGTCTGACACTGTAAAGCACAGTTTTTACAATAAAAGATGTATTGGGTTAATATGGCTACTCACTGATGCTTACCTGACTAAATATCTTTGCACATTAAATCACAGATAGTCACAATCAGTCTTAAGACAAACCAGCTTTCAAATTTTATAATAAAGAGCAAGCATTTCTCCTACTGAAAACAGTGGAGTTCAGAATGTGCTTTTAAAAACTGTGGCAAGAATCAGAACAACTTCTGCCTTTGTATTATTTTGGTAGCTATTTCAGGGACTTCTGCTAGCAGTTACCATATAAAACGAAATGAGATAAAAAGGCTAAAAAAATAAACGTGCTTTTAGGAAAATGAGTTTAACATCCTAAACCATACACAAACATCTGTAGCAGTATTAATACAAATACAAATTTACTAGAAATTATGTTGATTAATGAAAACAAATGAATTCCATTGAATGAAAGTAAATACAGCACTGAAATTCACTGCACAGCACTAAATACACTGATGCAAAAAATAAAAGCTCAGTGACAGATTTGCACCTCCAAAAGTTGACATTTCTGTAATTTTTAAGATAAGAGTTTATAACTACATGCATTTCAAAATATTTTTCAATGCTAATCTTTCTATTATAACATATTTACATTCAAAGGCAAACCACTACAGCCCAGCTCTTACTGTCCTCTGGGAATAAATTAGTAGATCTCTATGGCTATAATCATTCTGCATCAATATTTAAAATGCATAATATAATTTTAGGCATTACATAAGTTCCCAGATAAACATATAAAACTACCAAAATAAATGAGGTATAAATATTAAAGTCAGTAAAAGACCTGAATTACTGCACACTGATTTTAGGGTTTTGAGCCCAACTGTGTATCCATGAGGAATATAATGATGTTATATTGCTTTTATTGCTGAAAATGTAATCCGAGCAAAGCAAAGGAGGAATGAACCATCCGCAACCCAAACAAACTTAGTGAATACAAAATGAAAAGCAACATCAATTTCACTGCAGACAAACCCAGTCACACAGATTAAGCAAGCACAATACTGGTACGTCTTATCTCTGACCACAGGAGGAGGGTAGACAGATTCTACAGGATGAAGAAATTCAGACTATGTAATAGGCAGAATCAATTGTTACCTGCCTCAATCAATGCAGCTCCACTTTCACTGTTCAGCAGCTCACAAATAATTAAAGTTATCCTGGACAAAAACCTCATCTGTAATGACTAGCTAACCGCCACCATGACAAACTTCAAAGTCAGTGATATCAATCTGAATTCAATAGTGTGGAACTGGATATAGCTGATGAATAAGTATGAATCTTACCCTGATGGTCCATGCACGCACTTCATCTGGGCCTGCAGTGAAAAAGTATTCTAGTTGGAGTGCTGCATATCCAGCCTTAATGATCTTTGCTAAAGCACTGAAAAAAAAATGAATCCAATTCATTTAACATATACACATATAACAGCTAAATCCCCCAAGTAATCAATTTACACGAAAGACATCACGCATTTTGAAGACACCAGGTCTACTTTTAAACACAGCAATAATCACAGTAGCGTTTTTCTTTGAACTCTCTTCAGAAATACTTTTTTACTGCAGAATCATAAAGGCAGTATTTTGATTTGTTTATTTGGCAGGCTACAGAAATATGGGATAAATTTAAATCACCCTATCAGGCAGCACTTTTGGTCTCATGTAATTTTCAGGACTCCAGGTCACGAAAGCATAACTGTTTGACTGAAATTTGATACTGAAACAATTTATTACAGTTCTTCAGAAAAATTATGGCAAAATTTTCTCCACCGTCCCTATTCCCCATGGATGACGAAACAGTTTTGGTGATCATTCCTTCTCAAAAATATACATAACTAATACCTATGTTATAATTAAAACACTGTACAGAGATGACAGATGACAGTTAAAAACTTAATTTAAAATAAATCTTTTCACTCTGTCTCATGGTAAAGAAAGGAGAAGATTCTCTCTTTATAATGGTAATTACTCTGTCATTTATTATTCTATCAGCGCAAGCAATTAAATTACTGCAAGGAAATAGTTGATAATAAAGTGTAGGGAAAATGAATGCTAATTAACCTTTGTGTCATGTTCTCTTCCAGATACTTCTGTTTCTCCTCAGCACTCATATCTTGCAACTTGAGTTCCAAGGCCCCACTAAAAGGAATGACCAAAGCACCCGGGTCGTGCTTGTCCACCCACTCTTTAATTTTTATCAACCTGTAGACAACAAAGGGCACAACATTATCTTGTAGTGCATGCATGGCTGTACCACATTCATTATTATCAAGTAGCACATACATATTCATAAGAATTGTACGGATTTATGATGCCATCTTTTTGTGTATTGCTTTCCAAGGTCAAGGCATTAACAGGCAGCAATTGCTTCAGGTGTACTCCATTAACATTTCACTGTTTCTTGGTTTCTGTTTGGCATTTAATCTATCAGAAATAGGCATAATTTGAGACAATAACTAGGTTTTTGGTAGAGGTTAAATACTGGCAACCTAAAATACTAACTGAATAAAACTTTGTAGATCTGCGGATGTACATTTTTCTGAGACTTCCAAGAGTGGTATTTATCAAATGCAGTAAAACGGAGGGTCTTCAGTTTTAACTGTGACTTTTTTTTAAAAAAAAGAAAAAAAACATTTCAGTGGCTACAGCAGCTATGAGCAGACAGAAAAGAACACTACACCCTATAAACTCCCAGACAGCAAGCAGCACCTTGTTTTTTCAAGCTATTGATCTTGGAGTGTGCCATAGCTAATGAATACAGGGCCGTGTTACTACTAGTTTCTCCCACCTTTCTACTATGTCCCCAGGACAAAGCTTCTAGATACTACACTACTATTATTTTAAAATAAATAATCAAATCTCCTATTCCTCTTAATCGTCAATAACTGGCAGCATCAATAATAGCTTGCTGTACATCTAGTATTTTTTTTTAGTTGAATGAAACTACAAATTTAGAGTTACAGACTTATGGTGTTAGTTTTTGAATGTTCAGTATCCTATTAAAATTAAGAAAATCTTTGCAGCAACAGCCGATGTTTAAACAATCTTTAAACACAGGCATCATATTCATGACTGCAAGTACTATTTATTTTAAATTTAAGGGAGACGTTCATACATTACTTGTAAGGAGCTGAATATTATTTATAGGGCACTCTTTCTGAACAGGTATGAATGGTAAGAACGACAACTCTGTACGCTCAGCAAGAAAACAAAAGAGGCATGGGAATACTTCCTGTATACTAAGAATCAAAGTACAAAATACAGTACGTTGGGTGCTGGATGTTTCAGACCTGAAGCACCCACCATACAGCACAGGGTTTTATGCTTGCTGAGTTCTTTTTCTTAGTCCTGCTAATCTCCAAGATTTAGACTAAGGTTTTAACTGCTATTATACTAAAGTGCTTTGAAACTGTGGCCTGCAAATCTTTAAATAATCAATGCAAATGTCACTTCAGAAAAAAATGAACTGAACCACAAGTTCATCAACACACATTTGTCAAAGAAAATAGCAGGGGATCAGAGCTATTATGAGATTAAGTGCATGGCCCACTGAGTAGGGTTTTAGATGGGACAAAGAATATAAAAGTTCACTCAACAGTTTTCACACGTTTGTTATATAAGGCTGGTCTTCTGTCATTTACTTATGTAAATACCCCATCAGTGGTTTTCAATCTTCATTATACTAATCTTTTTTTCCTTCAGTTATCCAATGAAAGTATAGTCTGGTTTCCAGGACTGATATTGAAACAGTATTGCCTTCAGAAACATCTGAACTGAAAATCACAATTAAGGTGCATTTCTGAATATGACATGTGACATTTAACACCACTTCTAAAACTGACATTTGTAGTTAACTGATTTATTTTGGCTAATAAACTGGATATCGAAGTTCAGAGATTATAAATGCCAAACTTCTACAGAAAACATATCTAGAAATGGAATTGCTATTCGTAAGTGTACTCCCAACATCTGTGCATACATCTTTTTTATATTTTTTTAAAGAAAGTATCTAACACTGGTCTCTAGACTAATTATATAACGTACCAGTGAAAGACAGAATGAAGCATGCAAACTTAAAAAAGTGAAACAAGCTAACATCAAAAACTGGATTCAAATTCTGTTTGTAAATATGGTCATCATAACTAATAAACTAAGAACTATTGTGGAACAACAAGATAAGAAATAATTACTTTGGCTAAAACACCAATTCAGAATAATAATAGTCTTAGACTGTCATTTTAACAGCTTTTCTATTGAGTCCTTAGAGGGATTATTTGCATTCCTCAGGTATTCTATTGTACAATTCAGATGAATAAAGACTTACAAATCATTCCTCTACCGCCAGTGTGAGACTTTGATCCAGTGAATACACCATTGTACCTTAACTATAATTGGCAAAAAACCTGACAGTGTAGAGCATCACAAGCTTAATAACAAAGGAGAATATCTCAAAGTGTTGACAGATGATCTTCATAATGCAGGCGCAGAGCTGGTACATTTTAGCAATAAATGAGCACTGAGGTCTAAAGGTCTCTGAAGTGACTGACATCAGACCTGCTACAGCCTCACTAAAAGAATAAGGTACTGCATCCCACTCTGTACAGACAGTCGGGTTCTCTGCCCGAGTCTTTCACTTTTGCGACTTTCAATGTCACAGGAATTACTAAAAAGTACCAAGGAATTCCCCTAATGTTGATCAAAATAGGGAAAACAAACAAAAAAAAGTAAATACTCTAACATAAATACTGCTATATTTCTAAATGAAATTTTCCCCAAAGGAAAAATGCTTGACTAATAATAAAGTAATAGTGCAAGTCTGCTTTCCTGTTAGGGGTAACCAAGCGTGCTAAACGAAACAAAATTCTCTTAACAAATGGTAACAATTAACACCAAAGTCTGGTTGATTTGAGCACATAATTTTTCCATGGAAATGTTGTACGTCTGTAAAAGGACAGCATTAGCACACTCATTTGGGCCTTTGTTAAAATAAGCAAATCCTGGAGTATGTCTCCATTATTTCATACTGTACTTGGTGATGAATGATGAAGGGCATTGGGTGTTAGGCTGAGAGAAACAACTATTAATACTTAAGATGATCTCAATTAAAAAAACCCAACACACTAAAATGCAACAAAATTAAAAGTGAAAAAATCCCCAGTATTAGAACTGGAAGAACCAATGACCTTGATTAACAGCTGAAACTACTTTAAGAAACAAGAAAGTGCTCAAGATGAAAACTCTTCTTGACAACGTAAACTGGAAACTGTGTGAAAACAGTGTACACACTAAAAGCAATTCAAAATATCCTCCTTCCTAATCAGGTTTCTAAAAATGCCGTTATTAGTAGAATTAAAACTAAAAGCTGATTATAAAATGTAAAGCAGAAAGAAGAAAGGTTTATTTTAGTACTACTCAGTAATAACAGCGACGGATGTCTCAGAGCACTTCTGGACAGCCAACAGCCTTTCCCTATTGAGGTGGCTTGATTCTTCCCCCTGTGGAGAGGGGGGGTGCCAACAGCAACTACAGAGGGTTCCTGGGCCGAAATTTGATTCTATTCGCCACAAACGGACAAAATATCCTTACTGGCAAAAAACGTAGACCCAAAGGACAGGAAGACAACTACTCATTCTGTGATGGCAAAAAGAAAATCTTAAGTAAAAACTGAATCAGAAACTCAATTAAAAAGACAACTATGTAAAAACCTGACACAAGCCCAAACCCAAGACAAGAACAAAACCAGATCTGAACAATTTGTAAGTGAAGGCAGCACTCAAAAATCTGACCAGGGAAAACGGCCAAGAGGAATTAAGATGCTCACTTCCATCTAACACTTACTGTTGGCTTATAAGGAGATAACGAAGAACAACAGCATGTCAGCATATTTGCTACTAACTCTGAAAAAAACAAGATGTTTCCTTGCCATTAGCAGATTCTAAAATTTGACAAAGGTGTCATTTAAGAGCATTACAGTCTTCAACTCTGCATCAGCCTGGCAAGGAAAAAGTAAATGAAAGAGCCAATGACTTCAAGTGCAGAAAGATCAGGACAACTCCTGATACTAAATCAGGATGCAGAACAGATCTTGGAGAAAGGTTTAAACATGATGGCACTCACTGAGAAGGCCAACAAGCAAAGCGCACCAGAAAGGGGAGTTGTGCAGAAGGTACTGCCTTCACTTTGAAATGCTGATGTTTCCTGAGGCAGAAGAAACCAAAGCCTGCAGACAATCAAATAAAGAAGTACAAAAGCTGCAAAATGTACATTAACTACAAATCAATATTTGACAGTGTTTTACATAACAGATCCAGCTGGGAACAGAGACAGAGTTCAGATGGAAATCACAAGTAGTGATGGAAGAGAGAAGCTGCAGAGAGAACTTAGGCTCCGTGAACAACTGCAAGGCAAGATGATCTGAAAAACTGACCCCTGAGAAGGAAAGGTGATTAGTGAAAGTATGCTTTTGTACAAGCAATACAAAAAAAACCCCAAACCGTCTAACTCACGGAAAGGCAAAATTGTTTTTCTGTTCTACACCTGAAATACGAGTAGAAATCAGCAGAAACAGAACAGGATGGCAAAGCAGAAGAAAACACCAGGCAGCACCACAAGAAGTAACAAATGTAGATGATCAAGCTAAGTGATCAAAACATACAAAATTCTGAAAAAAAATATCTACAGATGAGAGTGAGAACAAGAAGATCTAGCACTTCCAACAGGCTTTTCCTGTTGGCAGTTTTGAGCAATCCCAGGATTTTTGAAAACTTCCCTAAAACCAAACTTTGTTCCCAACTGTTGAAAAGTTTTTGGTATGTGTAGCCTAAGCCACTTTTATTTCAGTTTAAATGCATTAGTTTAACTGAGCCTATACAGACTGGGAATACACACTGCCTATTTGTTCACACTTAAAACCTGAGGTCTGTCTTTTTATTTTGAGTTTTCCTTGTAAGCCACATATTACTTATAACTTTGAACCTTCTTCTGGACTATAACTGGCCTGTTCCTGGAAGCACACAGTACCTAATGCACTCCACGGAGCTTTCAATAATAATGTCTTATAAGCATTAAAAGCAACTAGAGGATTAACTTACATATTTTTCAGATTATTCTCCTATTTATAAAACCCAGTATAGCATTTGCTTTTTGTGACAGCACTGCAACATTATCTCATGCTCAGTTTATAGCTTATTGTATGATCCTGCTTGACTAGCTATTCTTAATACTATATTTGCATAGTGGATTATTTCTGCATAAAATCCTTCTCAGAAGTTGCACCCTAGCTCTTTTTTTCTTAATGATTTCTTCTATTTATTGAGATGCTCCTAAATTCTAATTTTGTTCTATATATGCCTGGTCACTCCTAGTTTGGGGTCATCTGAAGATTTAACAAAAATGTTCATCATCCTGCTCATTAATGGAAATATTTAACAGTATTCAACCAGCAGCCGCTTCTGCAGATCTCATAATGAGATATTCTTCCAATCAGAAAGTGAACCACTGATAACTATGCTCTGTGTATTATCTTCCAACCAGTCTTGCACACTCAACTTCCAGTAGTTTCCATCTAGCTAATATTTCCTATCTCGTTTATGAGAATGTTGAAAGGCATTGAAACCTTTAAAGGCTTAATAAAAGTCCCAATATGTAGTAAAGTATATTTTTCTACTATATGCAAGACCATTACATTTATCACAAAAAAAAATATTAATCTGACAACTTAGACAAGTAATAAATAGCTAACACATATTTATGAAGACAACTGGGTTGCTTCTAGGTGATTAAAAACAATTGAATCTTTCCAACATTTTTCTTGAAATTAAAGGAAAATTCATTGACTTAAAAATTTTGTTTCTTCTTTATGGCTTTCTTTTGTCTTTTGAAGCATCACCCGTTATCCACAAATTATCTAAAATGATGATGTTAGACAACCTTTTTTTTTTTTTTTTTTTTTTTGGGGGGGGGGGGGGGGGGGGGGGGAGGGGGGCAGGTTTCAAAACATTCTAAGAGTACCACTAGGTTTAGTTGATTTGATGGGATGGGAGAGGAAAAATCTAATTTACCTAAGCACCAGCACTATGTGACACAGTTCACAGGTGACGTCCTTCCTTCCCTGCTGTTCTGTTAGCATGCAGAGACTCCACAAAGATCAGGTACCACTGTTCTCAGTGTGGCACATATATATAGATGAATATGTATATGTAATCTTATATAAATAAGAAACATTCACAGCCTCAGTAAGCTATCATTCCAAATTTATACAATTGACAAAGAATGGAATGGTGAAAATGATGAAACCAATGTATATAATAATTTTCTATCAAAAAAAACGTCTATGGAAGAAGTTAAGAATAGGAAGCAGAAAGCACAGGTACTCTGCTGTAACAGATTAACATGCTGTAACTCTTACTGCTACCTGCCTCTCTTAGGGTACCTCTTTCTTCTTGCGCTACATAAAGAGAAAGGAAGACTAAACAGGAAAACATTAAAGAATAAAGAGGTACTTTCTTCCCCACCATGACAGTTTGCATTTTATGAAGTCAATAAATCTACAGAAGGTTTGGAACTACCTGTTACTGACCTAGTCAATCCAGTTTTAAATTATCCGTGACATTTATGAATTTATTTCTTTATTCTCTGGTCCTGGATGACCAGGAATAACACAGCAATCCTTAGATTTCAAAAAGCCCTCTCCCACCCCCTACCTGCAAGCACTTTCTAGTAACACTTCAGAACAAAAACACTCCCTCCACATGCTGGGCTGCTCCCTGGCCAGGAGCCTCCTCTCAGCCCCTCAGGAACTCAGAACTCCATTTATCCTGTGCATCCTGAATAAGTTCCTCGACAACCTTCCAATGTCCATATCCCCTCCAGTATTTAGTCACTGCATCCAGATGAAATCTTACAAGAGACCAACATGGAGAACCTATCTCACATGTTAGATGTCACTCATCTCCCAACACAGATAGACTTGAGCCTTGAAACACACAGTGCAATAGTCCTTAACATTTTTTACCACAGTATTTTCAGGGGTTTGCAACATCTCAGGAATCTTATGACAAAATAAGTATATAAAGCATTTCACTCTACCAGATTTGGATTTCACAATTTTTAACTTCATTGTAAATTCAACTGATACTGTATCAAGAATAATAGACGTTCCTGATCAACACTGTCATTTGCCATTTATTACAGATGAGTTTATAACTTTCCTCAACATTGTCCTTTGAAACGTAAGTAATCCCAGGCTCTTTGCCTTATGTGTGTCAAAACAAATTTTTGCAGGGCCTTGATCTTTACCACAGCCATCATCTTACATCCCCTATAATTCTGCAAAATCATTTACTAGATGGGGTGACCAGCATTGCACCTACTATTTTAGTTTAGTTGCCTCCCATATTCTAAAGGAACATTTTCATAATCTGGACGCGAGCTTCTCATCCCACTCCTCCATCTAGATGTTATGCTTGCTTTTCTGCTACCAGCTGCACATGGAGCAGGGACCCTTCCCACACCCCCCGCAGGCATTCTCAAGCTGTTCACCAACAAAAATAACCTGGCAAGAAAGCAGTTTTCGAAAGGAGGAAGTATTTTATTTCTTTCTTACCCTGCCTCCCCACTCCTTTTCTTTTAAGCTGGACCAATTCACTTTTCTATGTATCCTCAAAACCGCTGGTGCCACTATAACTGAAGGGTGGTGCAGGAACAGTTAAGACTGGTCAAGCCAGGAGCGCCTTAAGTTAGCCTCCCACCCAAACAACAGCAATGCCATGAAGCCAAGTTCAATCAGGAATTTTGGTGTTTATCATTGGAGAATACTTGTATATGGCATGACTCCTGAGTAAAGATTATCCCATATGAGATCAGTTTAAAATAGATTCTTCAAGGTCGAAAACAGTATTAGTTGACAGGAGGGGAAAAGTCAAAGCAATATTCTGGAAATTCTTAAGACTGCATTTATTATGCCCTCAAGACATAATTCTGTTAACAAATTGTCTAGCATAATATGGTAGTAGCATACAGTTTTCAGTTTATCTGGTCTAGAAAGTGAATGGCAGATATTTGTTGTTTAATGATATGTTAAAAATGTGTAAGGACATAACACTTCAATTACAACTTTATACTACTGACAACTTTTTGAACGTATTTCAAATAAAGGTTTGTCTTAACCGAAATGAAACTTGTTTAGCTGTTTTGGGTTTGCAAGATGTCAGAACTGTGAAAGAAATACTACTGGATAACATGATATTACCTGTAAATCAAGTACAGACAGTCAGTAGTTAATGGACAAAATACTTCCATAACTAGGAGAAATAAAGCATGCCAATAGAAAAATCAAGATGATGACCTACAACGAAGTTTGAATTAAAGAATATCAAGATGGTAGAAAGACAGAGAGAAAGAGGTAAAATAATCCAGAATTACATTTTCTGCTAACGTATACAGAGCTCCTAGTAAGAAAAGACTTTTTCAGTACCTCATACAGCAAATTCCATCCAACAAAAGGTCAGTCAAGGTAACCCTATTTTAAACATTTCTAAGAAGCATCATTCATGAAGAATAAAGATCTTAAAAATTGATTTCTACAACATTCATTTCTGATATAATTTTCAAGACTTCAGTAATATCTCTACGCAAATCATGGTCCCCCCATTAAAGTGGTCAAAACCAATTATGACTTAAAACAATAATGAAAATGGTACTACACTGCTGCTTGTAGCACCTGCGGGTATGTGAAAGGCTTACAGTTTCTAGTTCTCCTTGGTCTGCCAATTCTAAAAATTAATTCTGTCTTAACTAACAAAAAAACCAAAAAATCAACCCCCCAAAAAAAACAAACCAAAAAAGACATGGCTGTTGCTGTCAGCAGGGATCAAGCACAGTCAAGACCAAAATACTGATGAAACTGCATAACAATGCAGACTGCAACAAATCATGGACATTACATTTCACAGTTACAGGCGTAACAGGCTCCACTGGCAGCACATATACTTTGGACAGAAAAGACGCCTTCGGAAAGTCGTATCTTTTTCGGTCTTTCTGCTATCATTTATAAAATGTGGAGTTTTGAAAGGTTATCTTGAAAACTGTAACAAAATAATTTAGCAAATACTGACTCATAAATTATAGCAGAAGGAGCAAATCTCAGTCACAAGACTTGGGTACAAAATGATGATGACTGAGAGACTACTACAGATCAGTGGAAAGAATTCCTATGCCATAGTCAGGTTTACATTACGGCATGATAGTTTTGACTTTTGTCTCTTGACAGGGCTTCTTATGCCACATTGAAAACTTCTTAAGGGTTCTGTACCAAAAAAAAGTAGGACAATTCATATTAACACTATTTAGCAAAGTCTCACATATGTAATCCCATAAAAAAGTATAAACCATGCATAACAGAATATGTCATTAAAAAAACGTGATGCCTTAACAAGAGAAACTTTACGTGAAGTGTGTGACAGGCAAAAACCATTTTAAATTTCTATTCTTTGACTCTTCCATGTACTGTGTGCACACAAGCAAACACAAGGCCATACTTACCCCCCAAAAAATATGATCTACATAAAACTCCTGTGTAATGAAGTAAAACACATCCTAACAACACTTGAAATAAGACACTATAAAAAGTAATAGGGAATATACTCCACTAGTACTAATTAAAAATCCTGCAATGAGTAACAGAAATGCAGGCTACAACATGTGTTAGTTTAGGCTTTTGCTAATGTCATACTACTGAATGAAACCTAAACAAACTGGGTCAGAATATTCCACACACACACCGTTCTCGTAATGAAATATCCTCTCCTACTCACACATGACAGAGGGAGATGCTTTCCTCGCTCCTCCAGAATTAGCCTGTGTGATCTTAATCGCAGAGCCTCTCTAGACCACAGAATTCACATGAATGCTCTCTTCCTCCCTACATCAGTTGTTAAAAACTACGTTAAGTATTAAAATTGCAAGAGTCAAATATTACCACAAGGGCACTAGATTTAAAATAATAAACCCTGTTTATTCTCCCCACTCCCTTGGACCATTACCAAGTGCGAAGTGTTATGTGATCACATGACACTATAAGCGACATTTTAAGAAACAATTTTAATGAGACTAGCAATAAGAATCGTAGAAGCTGGTGACACTGCACTATGTTGGTGGGGGGGAGGGCTGTTGATGAAGAAAAGATCAAACTTGTTATTAGGCTGGAATATGCTACTCAATAAATCAGAAATTAACTTTGATGTTCATGCAGAGAAAGAACATCATCTAAGCTCTCAGTATAACAATGAAAGAATTATTTAGCTGAATGGTTAATATTCAAACTATAGCATCTCAAAGAACACAAGGCTTAATTTCAGATACCTGACATAGATATCTAATCTCACTCTGCTCCCTATATAGCTAATAAAGGAAGAGGCTTTTCTGAAGGCAATTCAGAGCACTTAAATTAGGGCTTCTGTTCTCACTTTTTTCTTAAAGCACCGTACCATAGGCTGCTTTAGAAACTAACCCTGACCTTAAGTGCCTAAGATGCTTACGTAAAATTATGTGGTGTGCCTCAGTCTTACCTCCTGCTGATACATTTCCCCAAAATAGTGTCTAATAAATACAACAGCATACACTGTACTGTCATATGAATGTGTTCATGTCCAAGTAAAGCACTAAATGAGTCACAGATCTTCACAGTGTGCAGAGATGCCTTGTATGAAACACACTTCACTAATTTGAAAAGCTGTCACAAAAACGTTCAATTCTACAGACACAGTCTGTTTACCTGTCTAAACTATGGTGAAATGAAAAAAATTAATATCTGTATCACCTACTAAAGCATATTTCTCCTAGGGGAACACTAACTTTGATTTATGTTCTTTTTTCAGAAGTAGGTATAAGTATCTGGATCAGTGTCTGAAATTACACTCCATTTATCTGATGGACTGTGAAGGTTCTGTTAGACATGAAGATTTTGATGGCTGAAAATGGAATGACAGAAGTAAATTTCTGTCAGAAATAAATACTCGCATTCTGTGGGTGGGTGTGTACAAAACATTTTTATTTGCAAACACAAAACTAAAATTTGATTTATTATAAAACTACTAGTTTACCTATCTTCATCTTCTTATGGATTATGGAATTAGGATGCACTCAATGCACCCAGCAGTTTTAACAACAAAAAATTATTTGACTGAGAAGAAGTTCCACCTTGAAGTTACAGTGCTCTGTGCTGCATTTTACCCTTACAAACACTAGCACTAACAGCAATAGGATAAAAAAGCCAAACCTGAAATGCAAGCTACTGTAATTTCTATGACTTGGCCCAGAAACCATTTTTCAATAAAGTCAGAACATAAGCCCCAAAATATACTAATTCTTGTTCAGCCTCTTCTGAGTAAAGAAGAAGCTCCATGTGTGGTGGCATACCTGATAGTTGTCAACATAAATGAAAATGTTCATGAATAAAAAACAGGCTGTATAAAGAGCTAATTACAATATTACTATCAATTGCTAGCTTGCGCTTGCAAATCTTTCATATCATATAAATGCATTGTTTTTGACATTTCTCTGTAGCTAAACATCACATCATTTCACTTTTTTGAAGTAGTTCAAATATGCACAGGATATACTGTAAGGAATGTGGTCTGATCTACAGTTACACTGAAAAAGGAAAAGCCTATGTCATAAACATGCATTGCCATTAAAAATTAATTTGAAACATTAATCAGCTCCCAAGTACAAAAAAAACCCCAAAACTAGACCTCTAACGGCCTCTATAAAATTATTTCTACTTTCTCTATATTCATCTGCACCATCCAAAGCCACAGTTCAACACACTTCACCCAATCAAGCAAACGAAGACTAAAACAATACATATACCCAAAGCCATAGTGAAGTTGTGAATTACTCAACTTGCACCCAGATGCTTTCTCATCATTAGAAACACTTTATTTGCTTAACGCAATCACGCTCCTTTAGCACATGAGTTGTAAGAGACGTTTCAGTAACAAATTAAAAGCACCATTCCTATTTTAATGCTCAAAGGGATTCTTCACCTGTTTTAGACATGCCATAGAATTTAAGTTTGGAAAAGGCTGGCTCAACAGGCAAGAGCTCTAGTAAGTAATGTATGGTTAAAAGCAGGACTAACCAAAGGAAAAATACAAAAAAAATCATGTTATTCTGGGACATGACAGTCTATCCATGATTCCACCGAAAAGTCTCTTAATCAACACTTACAATGCTACTTTAGACTTAAGTTAGGTTGAGCAATGACACCGTCAAAGAAGAAATGATCACAGAAAATAACCTTGATAAACACAAACAATTTTGTTTAAAGGAAAACAATAAAGCATGCCCTGATAAATTTATTCTTTCATTGATACGACATAGGATTTTCTATGCAGGAGAAATACATCTATAAAGTGTTTGATAGCGTGCCGTGTTTAAGACTGCTTGTTCAGCTGGAGAAGAGGGGTAAGTGGATTCATACAGACCATGTACTAAGTAATGCACTAGATCTGTTAACATGAGAATAAATTGATTTTTAAGGATATTGTTAATCAATTTTCATAAGACTCAAACTTAGGACTGATCTTGTTTAAATACATTAATGACCTTGACATAAACATTGGTTGAACATAAAGTTTACATTCCGTACAAGAGCAGGAGATGTTTTCCTCAAGGAAAGTCATCATCATCATCAATTGGATATGACACAGAAGGGGGGATGACGATTAGTCTTCTTGAAAGCAACCCTAAGCCACCAAGAAAATGCAACAGGGAAAAGGCAAATGTAGCCCACAGATGCTACTGGAAACACTTTGCTTGTTTTAACAGGATGCACTACGTCTGCATATGTGGTGTTCATGAAAGCATGTGCAGTACTATGTGCAGCTCCGGTCAGCTAAATTCAGAACAGGTCTAAGATTACCAGAGGAATGGGAGCCTCATGTAAATGATAATGTCTGCTTTAAATAAGTACTAGAAGTAAACACCAATTAGATAAGATACTATATAATCTACAGGACAAAGCTGCAAGAAGCACCTGTGAAATAAATCAGCCATGGAAAAACGTAGGCTGGGAAGTAGCAGAACATTTTCAACCCAAGGCAGCAGTGAGGTTCTGTGAACAGGCTCCCAATACCAAGCACAAAACAATCAGCTATGTTAAAAAAAAACCACAACAAAATTAGTTTATGAAAGTCATTATACTATGTAGCTACCAATAACTGGTTCTGTACTGAACGCAGAGGAGGGATTAGAGTAATTTAGGGATTACCATATAGTTAACAAGGAAGCACTACATTTTGTGAATTCAGAAGTACATAAAGGCTATGCAGAAATGCAAAAGCAGGGCAAAGAGGTCTCAGTCTCATACAAATCAAGTCCCCACACATTTTGTAAAAACCCATGCCTCCACCGGGGAAAAGGCACAAAGTACTCAACCACCACATATTCGATTTGGCTGGAGCTAGCCAGCTGACCAGCAGCGGTAGGCTGGCAGGCTGATCACCATGCAAAAATTCCTCTTGTGCCACATAATATGATGCTGCCTGCTGTTCAGTGTACCATGTCACTGCTTTTTAAAGAATGAGCATAAATTAGGAATTGCTGTTGAAAGGAAACAAGAATCAAACTCTTGGAAAACTGACTTCATTAGTTCTGTTCTTCCAAAACGAAATGTAATAAAGTCAAAAGTAGCCCATAAATACCACACACGGTTAACAGCACCGTTCATGAAGACAGCACAGGCAAGGCAGAAGAGGTGGCTGCAGTACTTGCATCACAGCTTGGCAGTAAGTAATTTCAAAATTTGGGAAAGGTACACATTTTTAAAATAGCACTAATAAGAACCCTGGGCTTCATTATCCTAATGAAGATGTCAAATGAAGAAAATCAAGAACATGGTTATTCAAAAACATGTGAAGAATTTAATGGGATCTTCTTACTTGGCAACACAAACAGAAATCAAAGAGAGAAGTAAGATCCAGTCCTCCATCACCAAATCTCCAGGCATGTAAAATGCCTTTAAGATAAAGCCATCCCTTGACATCCTCCAGTCTGATATCAGTATCAAGTTTTGCTTCAGAGGATGGGAATCCCATCATCAGAAGTCTCCTGTCCTACCCAACCCAACCGCATCCTCAAGAGCAAGCTTGTCCTTTGCATGGAGCAAGACAAGCCTGACTGTAAAGGAAAGGGAGCCATTTGGTACAGCCATGAGCAGACCACCTTTCGGGGCAGGACACGGATTCTGAAATGCATTGGCAAGCTTCATTCCAACATTTTATGACTTCAAAGTGTTTCCCATTACAACATTAAGACACTTAACATAGCTGTACATGATTTCAATTTCTAAAAGGGCAACCAATAAACATTTTAAATTCTAAACTGAATGTACCTGTTACAAACCCATTACACAAACCAGTCTTCGAGCTAATGGAGCTACAGTGAGTATTTGCCCCTCAACAGACTAGAAGCTGGGAAGCAGTAAGGCGTTCTGCTGTGAGAGCTCACAGACACTTGCCAAGAGCAGAGAAACAAAACCACACAGTACCTCTGAATTTCATGCTGTGCTTTGTAAGGAGAAAAATCTAGCGAGTGCAGTCTCTACTGATCCTTCCTCCTAAAATATGGCCACTTTCCCCATCCCATCGGACAGTTCTTTGCATGCTGTTGCTTAGTCTGGTTTCTTTTCCCAGTGTCATTCTCACTTCAAAGCTTTCCATCCTGGTCCAACAGCTCTTCAGTAAGAAGCTTCCAAATGCGACTCCCTCTTACCTTAAGAGAATTTATCACCTCTTCATTCAATCTGCACCACCCTCTCACCCTGGCTTTTGGTCACTCCCACACTCCTACTTCCTTTTGTCTTATTTGTGGGTTTAACAGTTCTGGTCCTGGCCAGGGACCCACCTCCTACTTAGTCTTTGTTTTTCAACATACAGAGGTACATTTGGACCAGAGGCACTTCCAAACTCCTGTTAGGTCTGCTCAATTCTTCAGTTTAGTAAAACAGCTATTTCAAAGAAAGATCCTTAGCCGCTGTGTATCTCTCAGTATTTAGCATTAAGTATTTACCACTGTAATTTCTTACATTCTGTTTAAAAAATAAATCATACAAATACTGAAATTTTAAAATTTGTTCTGCATAAATCCAATGCCTTTTTAATGATTTTTCTCACTAGAGGACAAAGTAATGACATAATAGGCTGAAATAAACTAGACTCAGGAACAAAATACTAATTTAAAAAAGAAAGAAACAAACCAACCCTAATCCACTTTATAGTTACTTGAGTGCCAGATACGCAAAACCAATTCAATAAAGGTATCGTACCTTACCAGATACATACAGTAATATTTTTTTAAAAGAAATATTCAATAAAAGTTCTTCGGTAGAGTCTAGAAAAGCACAGAACATACAGTTGTACTTCTAGTGCCTCCGCTTATCAGATGAAATCTCTTTACCCAGCCAAAGGACAAAAAATGGGAACTTAAACAGAGCAGACTGAAACATGGCAAAGCTAACAAACATTGCGGCTTTCCTAGAAAGAGAACTTTCTCTTAGAAAAAGTTACTGTGTGCATGCTGTACTTTTGGTACTTACCTGTGGAGCACGTGGCAAGAAATGCCAAGAGCGCAGGGGGCTTAATATTACTTAATATTCTAGTCGTAGCTGCACATGTCCTCAGTTTTGCTATTTACCACAAACAAACCACAACTATACATCACATATCAATCAGAAAAAGGATACCTTTTTTTAATGTTTTAATGAAAATAATCCAAAGTATGGAACTTGACAGTGATGAGATGCCTAAAACAGAAGTATTTCTCCAGCTCTGCAGCAGTTATAAAATACTATGTAATAGTCCTTTACAGAGAAAGCATTTACTGAATTTCTGCACAACTTATATGCTGCAATTTTCAGAAAAGCACCACACTACAAACACATTCCATTCATTCAGAAGCAACCCAGACTCAGTACTATAGAAGCTGAAGGTACTGCTCAATGCAATGATTCATAGTTTCCCTAATAGAAAGATTCAGCAGTTTTCAGTCGAGACCTTTATTCCCTCTCTGAATAAATGATGCCTGAAATTTTTATTCTTGTTCTAATGGAATTTCAATGGCCTTCACTGCAAATCTACTGGAAATTTTCGCATATTAAGTGGAAAAAATTAAATGATGTTAACCACATTTTAATGTGATTAAGGCTGACAGGGTCATTATTTCTGCTAATCACTCAGTTTAAAAAGCTCAAACAAAACTTTGTAACAGCCAGCGTTTTTTCTGTTTTTCCATACATCTACTGTAGTTGAGAATTAAAGCCACTACAGACTAGGAAGCACAGTATATATCATAAAAAGGGTATCTCAAGTGTTTTCGGCAATTTGTATATGGATTTAACTATAATTAATCTCAAGATTAAAAAAAGTGGGGGAAATCAATCTTAAATACATACCCCTTTACTTCTTTTGTCTTCCTCAATCAAAAGACAAAATAGAACAAGAGGACATATATCTCTTTCTTTGTAGCTCCTCTTTGCTAGAGAAAAAGAGAAAATATTTCTGCATGTCTGTACCATGAACCAAAAGGTATGTGTAATCACTGAAAATAATTTCTTAGGAAGGACACGTTGGGCTCTGCAATACGGAGTTCTGCTTGTTACCATTTAGGTTGGCATAAGCTGGAAAACAGGCACAAAAAAGTGAAACAGAGGCAAGTAGGAATGATGAAGAGCAAACAGTACATCATCTTCAGTGCCTTGTGGTTTCCTCTCATGGAAGATCAATGATAAAACAGAAAATTACGGAGACTGCTGCTATGGTCACTGGCCCAGCTTGAGAGCACAGCCTTACAGCCAGCTCTGCCCGCTCTTGCTCAAAAGGTTTGCCACCACCAGCAGCACCGAAACCCAATGGAGCAACTCCCCAAGATCAGTAACAGAACACAGAAGCCTTGATGACCGAAGAGGGTGGAAGCACTGAAATTTTAAAAATAGACCTAAGTTTGTCTCATTTGCCCTACCAGAGGAAGGAAGATGTTGTTTCTGGGATTTATTTTTTTGTTTCTTTCTGGGTGGGAGGAGACTGCTCAGTTTTTATTTGGCTTCAATTTTAGGCTTTTTGCAGGATTAGCATTTTCTGTAAAGACCACCACTGTAATGCTTATTGCCTGCTTAATAATTAATAACACTCTCTGTGGATCCTAATTTTTGGAGGAGCTGTACCTCTCACACAATGTTACCTCCCCCTCCTCACAAACCCAAATCTTATAGATGATTAAAAACAAGAAGGGGGGAGGGGAAGTATTTCAGCATCCAAATTCATTTTTCTATGCAACTGTGTTTATACTTAAGTTACTTTAGAAGAGAATGAAAGTGCAGACAGACTGATTCACATTGATCATTCCCATCTGGTTTAACAGATACATTTCAACCTTACTGAATCACCAAAAATAAAAACTGTATTATAGCAGCCTCTTGAATTACAAAAAACATTTTAAAAAATAGTAAACAAGATCATGAACTTCTTAACCTTACGGTACACGAAATTTATCCAAAAAATATTTTACTTCCTTCCCATTTCTTGGCAAAGTATCCAACCACATACACAGAGATTTTTATATCTACTTCATGATTACAACAAAAAATGCTGAGAAAAAGATGGTAATTAATTGTACACAAGTCTTTTCATATAAGACTTAACTTCGACCTTCATATCTAGCATGTACTGCTAACTCCGTACTTCTACAGCCAGCAGCCTTTTTCCTAAAGAACATTTACTTCCTGCCTGAATACTTTCCTTAACAAGAAAAAAAAAGTTCAATGATATTACATCATTTACTATCAAGGAACAAAGTACGTTAACATCAATATCATATTGCAGCTGCAGTTTGTGATGTTCTCAAAAAGAAACATTATTGGTATTGTTGGACTTCCTAGTTTTAGTGTGAAGCCATGCACTAGTGCATCAACTAACAACCTCACTGAATTCTTGTGCTCATCTAAGAAGGGACCCTGCTGAATGTCCTAATGCATCTTATTGTGAATCTTCAGCAAATAAAACTTCATGTATGAGCTCATGATGTGCTTTGCTGCTGGAAAGTCACAGGCTCTGTGGGAAGCTTTTTATCTTCCCAGCAGTCAGTTCTCTGAGAACATCAGTGCAGCTACTGTAGTTACCTGTAGATTACTTGTATTTTCTCACATCTGTGTCCAGCAATCTAAACCATGATGATAAAGGGTCATTAGGTTTTGAGTGAGGAAGGGGATGGACTAGACAATTTGCTCTGATAAGCTCCTTGTTGTGAGCGCTGGTTTAGAATGTGAAATGTGAGGTTATGCACATTCTCAACCAAAAAACCAGTGCTCTCAGAGCACCAATTAAAAACCATACTCAGCCCATCTTAAACTACATGAACACATCTTACCTGAAATTTTTACAATTAATAATATTGCAATAAAATAATTCCGTCATGGTAAGAAGGACATCAACTGTCTATTAGCTACAAAAGAATTCAGCTACAATTACTAAGATAACTGCTGTTTGGAGCACAGCAAAGCAATTTCCCACAGTGGGACTTACAGTTCAATTTACCAGTTGGGCAAATATTTTGTGCTCTGCAGTGGTCTACAGAGTTAACAGTTACCTGTAACATTTGAGCAGTGTTACACTTGGGAGAAAACTTTCTTCAACCTAAACAGGTGTTTCAGCTTTATGTATTTCCATGAATACACATTTTTTCCAACCCTGTTTGAAGAACTATTTTAGGGCTTTCCAATTAACATTAAATGCAAATTTATGAAAGAGCCAATGGCTCGATTTTCCCATTCCAAGCCATTCACAATGAGGTCTCGTAAGTTATAGCCTACTTGGAAGAAGGATGAGAATAAGCACAATGTCACCTATGAAATCGTGTTAGTCCTTAAGTAACTTGATGAGGTGGTAACAGGCTATTTTTCCTTACAGGGTATTCTTAATCCAGTAAAATAATAAAAAAAAATCACGTGAATTAGACAATACTGACACAAATGGAGAGACATGTACCCACAATTGGAAGAAGGCTGCATTTTCATATGTAGCAAAACCAGATTATATCATGAATACAGTACAAACCAAGAATGTTCCACTGGCAAGGTCAGTGATAGAGCTGTAAAAATCCTTTAAAATATTTATAGTGAAATTTTGTATCAAACTCCAGAGAGTACCATGGTATTATGTTAGGCAATGGACAAATACATGGAAAGACAAAGGAGCCACTGAATATTTCTTGGTCAACATACAAATTGTCACAAGAAATTTAGAGACTTAAAGAGTACAAGGAATGTAACTACTACACTTCCCTCTTCTCAAAATTAAAGATTAGAATAATTACATTCAAACACTAACTCATCAACTTAAGATAGTTGAAAATGTTTTTTCTCCATTGCCCTTGCAGAGATGATGATATCCTGCTATGTTGCTTTTGAGTCTTAATTTCAAGTCAGTGAAGAAAAACAGAAGACTGGTATTTTACACAAAAATTAGGTCTATTTCCAAAGTAGAAAAATAGTTACAATGCATGCTCATTATGGCTTTTCCACCAAGATTTAAAGACAGCATTTGAAAAAGAGCTTTTTCATTTTGTCAGTTACTTTTATTTTATACATACCCATCTCCTGGTTCTGACCTCTGCAAGAGGACTAGCTATATACACCACACTTGTATATATATATATTTTATTACTACATAGCCTTTAATGAAAATGCAACATTTTGAGAACTAACATTAACAGTCTGCATCATCAGAGAAAATGAATCCTTAATAATTATTCATACACCAAGTAACTGTAAACCTAAATCATTTCAGAAGACCTGAATGTGTCAAGAACTTTGACAATTATGACTGGAGCCAGGAAACTGTAGCACTGCAGAATTTCTTATGAATTTTTCTAGTTACTTTTTATAAATGCTGTCCTAGATGACAGCTTAATGTGTACCACATGCAATATTTATTCTTCTTCAGTGTCAGACTGTCTAGCCATCCAAGGGAATACAAAGAATGTCACTTATTAGGATAAAAGCACAAGGAAGGTAATCAAGGACATATGTAACATCAGCCAATCATGCCCTATTTCAACATCCTATTCCATTCATAACAGTTCAACAATTATTTGCTTACTGATCACTTGCTTTCAGGCTGTTTGTGTTCCCCGTAATGGTGGTTTGCATTTATTTTGCTCTTTAGAATTGGACACTTGCTGTGCCATGCATGTTTGTCAAAACTTTGTGTCTTCTGTCAGAAACAGCTTTAGCGTATCTGTTTGTCAGAAATCACTAATAGAACAATCTAGTTACATTCTATGTCAATACGGTACTAATATAACTAGAAATCAGAAACAAAAGGCTATCACACAACCACACAATACTGCAAGACAGGCAACTAAAACCATGTTTCTGTTTAATATACTTCAAGCACACTGCTGTATCTTTATGGAAAACCTCATACAGAAAACAGGCTTTGACCAGAATGGAAAAATATACTGTCTAAGCACAAAGTCATTAACCTTGTCTTTTAAGCTTGAATAACTGAATTCCTTACTAGTTCTCCATGTCTCTTCACCACATTTTTATTTATTTATTTACTTGCAGACATCTTATCTGCTGATTCCAACCTATCTGATGGACCAAGTTATAAAAAAGCATTAATTCATAAAGACAAGTAGAGACAGGCAGATAGAGGGAGCCAAAGACAAACATTTAGCCTCCATAAAGTTATTTTTAAATAATAATAATTTTTTTTTAAAATCCTATGGGAAACTGAACATGCATGCACACATACGCACACTTCATTAATTTGAGTATCCTGGGACATAAAGATTTTATTAAATAAAAATAGGTATGGATTTAATGAGCCTCTGAAATAAAACAAGCTGGAAGAACCATCACATGTTTTAGATAGACCACATTGTGCAGGTTCTCGATGTATTAGGTGTAAGATTTTTTTTTTTAAAATAAAAACCATTTGTTTAGATTTAAATATATTTTCACTTCAGAAGTGTAATACTGTGCCAGTGCATGAGAAAAAGAGTGAAACTGATAAACGCATTTTCATTGTTCAATTCCATGAAGTACAAAACTAGCACATGTAGTTACTCACTTTCAAATATTTATCTTCTAAACATCTCTTCAGGCTTTAGAAACTATTGCCAGAGCACCGGAAATCCAAAACATTATTTTACTTAACTTCTCCCCAAATTAACAATAATTAAAGTCAAACATTGTAATAAAGGATAATAAGATACCCATACCAAATGTCTCGTTTGACAGTTCTTCCATAAACATACATAACCTATGAACTTTCCTCTGCAATTTAAACATGAAGAAGCATCTATTCCTTCTTTCAAAACAAAGATACATAGTTCTATTAATCATAAAACTACTGACTATCAGCATTTGAACATCTGGCATTAATATTAGTCATTAGAAGAAACTCAAGTTGAAAAATAAAACACTCTGCCAAAGCTTGAGAAGGTGAGTAATCTTTCTTGGGAAAAACAAGCAGTTAAATGAAAATAGATTTCCATATACTCAATACTTAAAATTGACCTGTAAATAACCATAACATTAAAAAAAAATGCATCAGATTTTCAATATAATTATCAATGAAAAATTTGTCTGTAAATTGTGAAACAACAAATTTACCTCAAAGCAAAAGTAAACTTGAAAAATGGCTGCCAAAGCCACAGCTGCCTATATTTCCAATTGTATAAAGGAATCTTAATTCTTAAACATCATATTCCTATTTATAATAAATTATTTTTCATTGGCTGATATTCCCATTTAGCCCCTATTTGTAGAAAACGGAACAGTCCATACAATATTCCCTCAGAGAACACATGCTGCAGGACTATTCATGAAGAACAATTTCAAGATGAGTATTGTTCCCAGACTCCATAAATATCCCAAATATCAACTGCAGTGAAATAAAGAATAGTAGGTGAAATAAAATTAACTTCAACTATGAGAACTTAGATTAACAGAACTCTGTAGCGTGTGATAGCAAGAAATGATTCAAGACATGGTCCGGACAGAGAAACTCAGTAAGTAGAACTTTAGAGGTAAGTACATGTACTTTTTTGTGAATCAGATTCCTTTCATAATCTGTCAGTCAGTATTAGTGTAAGTTACTTATTAATTTGGACATTGTTTAAGAGATAGTATTATAGTGATATTGATTTCAATGCTCAATCAAAATTTCCCCATACAGATGTTTTTCAAAAAGTAACACAAGTAATTCTCTTGTATTTTCAGAAAATGAAGACAGATTTTTAGAAGGTTTTTGGCTTAAAAAAAATTCTAAAATGAAAGCTCACCTGCCAGTTATTACAACTGTTGATGTGTCTACCATGAGAACAAAAACCTGGTTTTCCTCTCAAAAACCACAGGTCACATGCAGCAAGGAGGTATTAGATCCTAACACAGAGAAGGAGCTACCTGCAGCTCCCATCACACTAAGTGAGATCACAGCCACCCATCTCTCTACTGCCATTCAACAGCCTTCCTCTCCATCTTCCAGATTCTCAATAGGACCCACATAGTAACAGCTGCTGATTTTTAAACACCATGTCAGATACAATAATAATGACCCAACACACACTAAAAGCCGGGGACTCTACCCATAGCATCTATTTTCCCCTTGTTTTGAAAGAGTAATTTATTTGCTTTATGAACTATGCACTACTTCTGTTTCTGTGTTGTCTAGTTGACAAAGATAGGCTAACAATGCTCATTCATTCTGAAAGTCACAGGGCTCAACACATTAGTAATAATAATTAATAACTACTAACTTAATATACAATAATTAAGACTAAACAA
Source organism: Falco naumanni (assembly GCF_017639655.2). Taxonomy (NCBI): domain Eukaryota; kingdom Metazoa; phylum Chordata; class Aves; order Falconiformes; family Falconidae; genus Falco; species Falco naumanni. The sequence goes on from NC_054061.1 coordinate 45,843,536, forward strand.
CAAGAATCAAGAATAATAATCTCTTGCATAATTCTCTATTAGCTGATTTTAAAGCAAATAAGGGCAAAACCCTTCTTTATTTAAAAAAATATAAATCCTGCTTTCTAGGATAAAACCTGCTTGTTAATGGGAAATGTTCAAGTTATTCTTTGAGCTCATTAACTAAACCATGGCATATGTAGAGCACTCTCTACCTGTCTTTCCCTGTCAAAATTCAAGTTCAAATAAGTAGAAAAAGTTAACTTGATTCAGCTACAGCATATTAGCAGATAGCATTTTAACTGCAACAAAAGAAGTGTAACTGGGCTTTTGTACTTGCATCACAAAGGAGACATAAAATATTTTTATAAGTCAACAATAAACAGAAAAATGCAGCAGAACCAAGCTCATCTTCTCCAAGTAGGTTTGGACACTCACTTTTAATCAAAGAATAATCTTTACCCCTGAGAAATTCGAGTAGACTGTTTTACCTTCCTTCTCCTTCTCTCATCAATACTGCTACACGCAAAAATCACTGCAGCAAAGGTGGCTGTGCTTGTAATATGCATGACACAAAAGAATATGGAAACAAGAAATGTTTTACTTCTACCTCAGTAATGATGTTTCTCACCAGGAACATGAAATGTGAAAGGGATTTTGACACAAACATCTACAGGCATATATGCACAGCCAAACTGCTTTACTCTAAAATTAGTAAGAGTGAAGTCACTACCGAACTATTTACCATTGGAAGTCGGACTGCATATGACGTAACGATATTATTGAGAGATGACAGCACTGACAGAGTGGTTAGTACCCTGGTCGCTTCAAAAATCCTTGAAGACCTGTTGATGGGTTGCATTGAGGATGCTCAGACGAACAACCCTGGCCGGGAAGACACTGTAAATTACAGAATCTGGTCCTCAATATAAAAGCTGGGTTCTTAGGCTGCTTACCCTTCCCCTTTCTTCCATTCTGGTACAAAGGCAAGTGAGAAAAATACTGTTTCTCCTTCGCTTTTTCCATTTCAGTGTTTTAAGATTCCACTGGCTTGGAGTACTATGGAAGACAGATGTCTGTTCTCCTAAATAAAAGCTAGACTGAATCTAAAAACATTAGCCACAAAAAGCCAGATGAGACACTCTGAAGCTAAAAATCTCTCTTTAGAGTATTGAAAAAAGATATCAAGCTACTGAAAATTCCCAAACTCATTTAGCTGCCAGTAAAACTAGTATTTTACACATTCTCAAAAGCTATGCTCTAACCTACAATAAATAACAGGGAAGCATTCTAAAGAAGAATTGATTCAAAAAACTAAAAATCTGCATTCAGGCAAGCAAGCAGTACATTGCTTACCCAGCTAAGTCTGTGACAGTAGCAGTCAGTGAAGGACCACAACTACATACAGTATACACATACATCACTCCAAGCACATTTGGAAAGCCTTTGAAAAAAAGGACTGACAGAACACATCATTTCTTTGCAGACATCATTCACGAGATAACCACTGATACAATTCCAGAAAAACATACAACTGCTAGACAGTATCAACATTTTGATTGGGTAACTTGATTTTAAGGTAGAGAATATTTCCCAAAAACATTTTGTCTATGATTTCACTAGCACCAACATTTTTAGGGAAACAGTAAGGAAAACTGAAGCATAAAGCAAGCTTCCCAAACAGTGGAAACTAACTAGCAGAAAACTGGAGTAAGCCTTTACACACATACTGGAAACAAAGAGCAGTTAATTTATTAGTCTCTGCTCTTTCCATATCCACTCCACAGTAGCAAAATCTATACTCAGACATATCACTGCATCTCAGGTTTGTTTCTGAGCAGTTTAAGCATTCTTCAGTTTTAAACAGACTGAAGTTGCATCCAGAGTCAGGAACATGTCACATTGCAATGATTTTGCAACAAAGTTTACATCACTGTCTTTGACAACATTTTTCTGTGCAAGTCCCTCTCTTCACTGCTTATGTTATTTATACACTGAATTAAGCAAAATAATAAATTTACTTGAAATCTAGTGCCACATTATTTTCTCTCCGAGTCCTATCTTAAATAGCACGTGTTTATAAATTTAACAAAATCATTTTTTGAAAAGTCCCACTTCCAATGAAGATCAGAAAGAAACAGTTTCTAAAGTGTTCATACAGTATATCCTGAATAAAGAAACCCCTTCTTACCCTGCACAAGTTTGGATAACTTTCTAAGTTGTTAAAGTTTTTGCTTGTTGAAAGCTAGCATCTATTGCTTCAGATTTTTGCCTATGAAAATCCAAGTGTTTGAATAAAATATCACACAAATTACTTGATTCTCCAAACTGTCACAGCAGATTTTTAAAAAAGTATTGTTAGCAGGTAGCAATTCCTAAGATTACGCAACCCGACTACAAAATCAGTGAAGCATCCAAACTCAAAGCTGCGGTTGTTCAACATTTAACTGCACCCACAAAATTGTGTATAAACAGCTCAGAAATTATGGTGATGATGAGGGAAAAACAACAACAAACAAACCAAAAAACCAACACTCAGAAGAGCATCTGGAGAGAGAAGAAAAGAATGAACAGAAGACGGGAAGCAAAGCTGAATTGTTCAAAAGGAGGTTTGGTATGACACGCAGCTGGTAAGACAGGGATCATACACACAGCAATGAAGTTGAAAAGTTACCTATAGCTGCTTTCACTTAAGCACAGCCTTAGTGATATGAAGCCTTAAAACACATAGCTCCTTGGCATTACTCTGATAGTATAATCAGCTTGATGCACACGGATGCTTTCAGAAAATACAAGAGGCTCGCTGGAGTACAGCTGCGTTGGGCTGGTGTTTGGGTGTTGTGTGCTGAGCCATCATGTATCACTTACAACACTGCAGAAATTGTTCTTCATCACCCTGGTTACCCTGTTCTCTAAGTCTGCAGCCTTTCAGGAGTTGCAAGAACGGCTTGAAGCTACCTTTATCTGCCCAGGAAGGCTTCCCAACAACCAAGAGGTTGCCCTCCATCACCACCTCCCCTTATTACCAGTTTCAAGGCTCAATATAGCCTAAGTAAATTACTGAGGCCTTATTTCCTGACTTGGCAACCTACACTTTAGCTATAAGTGCCATGTTGTAACCAGGTGGACTGAAATTTTTAAAAAAAGCTTCACCATACAGCATTGCTGTTGTGGCTCAACCCCAGCCAGCAACCAAGTACTATGCAGCCGCTCACTTACTCCCCCAGGCTCCCCCCAAGGGATAGGGAAGAGATTTGGGAAAAAGGTAAAACTCATGGGTTGAGATAAGAACTTAATAATTAAAATAAAATATAATCTTGTATGATAACAGTAATAACAACAACAACAATTGTAATGAGAAGAAGAGAGAGAGGAATAAAATCTAAAGGAAAAAAGAAAAAACACCAAGTGATACACAATACAATTGTTCACCACCTGCTGACCAATGCCCAGCCAGTCCCTGAGCAGGGATCAGCCGGCCCTGGCTGAACCCCCCACCCCTGTTTCTATCCTCAGCATCTCATTCCATGGTATGGAATATCACTTTGGCCAGTTCAGGTCACCTGTCCTGGTTGTGTCCCCTCCCAATTTCTTGTGCCCCTCCAGCCCTCTTGCTGGCAGGGCCTGACAAACTGAAAGGTGCTTGATTTGGTATAAACACTATTTAGCGACAACTGAAAACATCAGTGTGTTACCAATATTATTCTCATGCTAAATCCAAAACACAGCACTGCACCAGCTACTAAGAAGAAAATTAACTCTATCCCAGCCGAGACCAGGACAACTGCTCATTTTTAAATCATCCCAGAAACATTTTATTTGAAGTTTTACTGTCCTAATGCTTAGGAGCCAAGAGTTTACGTTTGGCACAGAGCAAACTTGGTATCAGAGATAAACCCATCGCACTTGTACAAAAGTACGTCTAAATCAGAAATTCATGTCCTCTGTAGGAAAACTGCTCAAATTTAACACTGAAGAGTCTCAGTGATTTAATCTCCTTCTATAATCCACAGCACCTGCATGTAGGCAGAGCACTGGAATGAAGCTAGACTTTTCCTGGAAGGTGTTTGTGTGTCTGGGGTGAGGTTACACACTGGAGCTGAGAGCAGGGACCCATCTTCCCCATGCTTAAGAGACATGTCCCTAACACCTGCTGTTACCCAGCATTCACATTCAAACAGACTGGGGACTCCAGTGGGGGAGGTAAAGGAAAGCAAAGCAAAGCAGGAAGTCTGATGAAAGAAATCATCCAGGCCAAAGGACTGGACTGGAACTAAGCCAGCAAGAATGGGATGAAATCAGACAAGAGGGAGAGGCAACCTGCCAAAGCCCTATGGAGAATACATCAGCTAGGAAAAGGGTGAGTAAAAAAAGTTTGGGATAGAACAACTGAATGAAAAGTCACTGGAATTGGTAATCCAGAAGACTACAAGAAGTCAACTAGCAATGTCAGGCAAATGAGCTGGAAAGAAAAGAGACTGCCATTAGGTTGATGGGTGATAAATTAATTTGTATTCATTAATTTGTATAAGACATAATAACGAATAACTGTTTATTAAGCAAACAGCACTATCCCTTAATACAGTATGTAAGTGTTCTATGGAAAACATGCCATCCTCTAGTTAAAACGACCTGAGCTGTCAGGTACTCTCTCTCTCAAACAGGCAGTAAAGGTGCAATAGGAAACACAAATTCTGGATCTTGTTACCTGTGAGTATCAAAGTTGAGCTGTATTCACAACTTGTGTATGCAAATCTCCATTTACACACAGAACATACAAATACTCTGTAATACTTTTTAAAAGCATTTCAGTTGTAAGGCAGGGATAAGAAGTGCAACATATTTTAAAATGTAATTTTGCAAATCTGTCAGCATAGAAAACAGCCTTAAAAATCATTGAGCAGCTATGTCAAGAAAACATCTCAACACCATGATGGCATTACAACTTACAATTATGACTGAAAGAATTCTATATCAAATACATTCTCAAATATATTTACAAGAATAAAATTCATCTGCCTAAACATTCATGACTGTATGACCTATAATGTATTTAAATATTTGCTTAATGTAATTCAGGAAATAAATATCGTTCAGAAGCTGAAGGTAGTGAAAACTGCATTCTGCTCTTACTCTGGTATCTTGCTATATGACTAATATCCTGGTATTTGCAAATAACTGTTTGCTTTAAGTGATGTAATTCTGTTTGCCTCTGCACTGCAGAGGTTCATTAACAGCAGCATCCCTCCTTTTGGAAGACAAACGACTTTTAGGTATTTGGTCCAAATGGGGTAATTTTTTTGGTTTTCAGCAAAATTTGTGAAGTTCACCTATTTCAGACAGCATTTGAAAATGGTTGGAAACTTGGGACAATGAAAAGAGATGGTGTTTCTGTGGGATGCTACAGTTCCATTGAGTCACCATATTTCTAGCTGTAAGAGATGGAGCTGGCCCACAGCTGTTCTTTCACTTAACTTTACATCCTGTGCATTTATTTACTAAGATTCTTATATATAACTACACTACTTGTTAAATCACGTTTTGCTTCAAGGTGTTACATTAATATTACCATTTCCATTAATCTTTGCTTCTTTTGGTTTTTAAGATGTCATTTTGAAAAATCTCAAAACCAAAATGCACGTAAAATGCCAAGGAAGATCTTTCACTTTTTTTTTTTTTAATGTAGAGATCAAATATTTATTACTAACCAATTTAAGAAGAGCCTGTACAAAAACAGTATCTCCAGGACTTCCCTAAAATCAGACATTATTTTATGGGTGGCAGGGGAGGTTTGGGAATATAGGGGGTTTTTTGCTGTTGAGTTTCTTTTAAGTTTTGTTTTCTTTTCTTGATTTTAACAGATGTACTGAAGCCATGAAAACCTTCTGGATAACATTTCTTCTTCTGTCACCATCTTCTTGCTCTACCAGCACATGACACCACCTTGTTCTTTCGCTAAGAAAGTGAACACTTAACCTACTAGATCTATTCTGCCACTGGGCATGTACCCACAAAAATACAACCAAGAACATCAAGTCTCCTTTTCCAACCAGATAATAACTTTCTTTCCTAACTAGTATAAAGAGAAGACTGAGAGAATCAGATTAGTTCATACTCAAGTCTATTGATTCTTCCTCGTACTTTACCCCGATATTTCTTTCTTCATGTCAGATTTCTCCACCCCGCTCCCCCCTTTTTTTTTTTTTAAAAATATTTGGAACATCTGAAACAATATGGAAAAGATGAATAGAAAAGGATTACTCACTCCCATACTACAAGACCTAAGGAGCATCAAATGAAATTACGACGTGGCAGATCCAAAACAAGCATAAGGAAGTATTTCTCCATATAGCACATAGTTAAACTGTGGAAGTCCCTGCTCCAGGATATTGGGATGCCAAAAGTATACATGGGTTCAAAAGGTCAATGGCTAAATTCACAGCATAAAAATCAGTCAAAAATTATTAACCACAAGTATATCATATCTGGCTTAGTCAGTTCTACAATAATAGATTGCAAGAAGCTGGACGCATACACTCTGTTCACTTAATGTGGTCCTGTAATCTTCCCTGGACATGTTAGTGGCCTGTCAGAAACATGATGCCAGAAAAGACAGACCTTTCATCTGACCTAATTATGCTTCTTCTAGCTTAAGAACATGAAAAATGCTAGAAAAACTAATGAGGAAAAGGTTATTTATTATGGCATATATGCCACCTTTCTAAATACACAGGAATAAGACCAGTCAAGAGAGGTATCCTATCCAGGAACACCCAACTTATTTTTGTTAACAGAATGTCTACCATTACATTTTGAGAGACAGCCCCTTGAAAATAACGTTAACACACATTTGGACGCTCAACAAGTCTGGATTATATTAGAGAAAATGTTCAAATATCCCTATCAAGTCTCAGATGACTTAGTTATGATGCTATAGATAACAGAATTGTCAGCAGCGTAATCAACTCCTTAAATTAGTCTATGCATAGGATGAAAAAAATCACTTGGTTTAGACCTGAGAAGTCAAGTCAAAAGATCAGTCTATGCAGCTTTGACACATGCAGTATTCCTGGTGCTCACTGCAAAGAGTTAAGTCCAAAATACTGAACTGTACAATATGATAAACATGGTCCACTACACCTGCTCATTAATTAGCTCAATATATTTCATAATTGGAATCCATATTATGACCCGCTAAATGCATCCTCTTTAGCAAGACTAAAATGTAAACCTTTAATTAGGTGAAGGGCTGATAAATCTCGTGTCCTGGATTTATGTGACATCCTGGGACTCAGAAAGCAGTTTTAACAGAAAGTTATTAGGCTTATTTAGAATACTTTCATGATAAAACTTGAATACATGTATACCATGTTAAGGTACTACAGCCATGTAAAAACCATTAGGAATTATTAAAAGAAGGGCTTAAGTATTCATTTAGAGAACAGCAATATGTAGAGTAAGAATGGTTGCAGTGGATTCCCCCATACAACATCATGATTACTGTCATCTGATCATAACACAAGTGCGACTAGCACAGCTGCCATGTCAGCTTCTCTTCAGGGGCTAGGTCTTAATCATAAATCAGCTGAATGACTAATTCAACATTGTTAAAACCAGCAAGTAACTGCTTGGAGCCATTCCAGTTTTTACATCTTTCAAAAGGTCAATACACCTACTCAAACACACAATAGTCCTATCTTTCACAGTGTTTTCTTCTTTTCTTGGATTGAAAAATAACATGTTAGCACTTAAATGTAAGTGTGTTTTAACTAACAATTAAAATGTTCATTAATTCTGAAAGAGTGACCCAGTAAAACAAAGACAATTTTAGTTTTCCTCTCTACCCACAATCAAAAAGCCTCTCCACTCCTTTGCTGTTTTAAACACTTTTATAGTTGTAAAAGTCTTATGAAAACATTTTACTGCTGAGCGTTTCCTGCATTAACCTTACTTTTGTTACAGTATTATTATGAATTAAGCTCAGAAATAAACTTTTTCAAGTTGAACGACTAGTCTAAATGTGGCTTGCATTTCAAATATGAACCTCTACTCCTCAAAATAATAACAAAAAAATTACAAAGTAAGTGGCATCTAACAGTAAAATATATTCTAATCATTTACATCTGCTTACACTACATAAATGACAAAAGCCTACCGTTAGCATCCTTCATAGAAAACATTTATTCTGCTCTTAAATATAAAAGCTATGTCGCATAAACAGAGGATTTAAAGCTGTGGCAGAGTGTCTGAATGAAAGAAAATGGCAATCTTTCTGGTTCTACTAGATGCCTTTCCCTATCACACAATGTTTCCCACTCATAAATACATGACAAATACTTCCTCAATCATTTTTTACGAGCAGGGATGCACAGGGGGTAGTCAATGGCTAGCTTGAGGGAAAATAGGAACAGCAGGAGGCAGAAACTGTACTGAAAATGGCTATGTGGTAAATTCTCTTCTGGAACATCACTCAGCTACCCAGGCTTTGATCTTTCAGCTACAATTACACTCACATCCATGAGATCTGGATATAGTTTTTAAAAACTAAATCATTAATTGTAATAGAAACAGTTAAACCATTTCATTATATGACTCCTCAACTCAAACATCTGATTTTTTACAAATTAAAAATTGCAATTTATACAAAGATTTGCTTTCAATTGGGTTTAACTATGTCATCATCACAACTAGTCTCACAAAAAACATGGGGTGACTGGCGACAGCTAAATCACAGACTGGCGTCTCCTAAATAGTCTGTCTACCATTAGGGTCTGGGAAATGGTATTTACTGTACAATTAGAGCCAGTGAGCTCTACCTGTAATCATACAGGTGCGAGGATCCTTTTTTGGACAGGGCAACCAACTCATCCATTTTCACAAACTTCTATGCCTATACTATAAGGTTATAGCAAACCTCAGGAAACCCAAACATTTGTACTTTAAAAAAATAATCACCTGACAATAGCATAGCAAATACTACTATCCTGATTTTAAAGACTTCCTTGGGTAGAATCACTTTTAATGTTTAAATTGTCATACCCAAAAAAACATTCAAAGAAGGAACAAATTAATTCACAATCATAAAAACTGGCAAACATGAAAAGCTTACATTATTACACCGGTTATCAAGTTTATTCCAAAGTCTGTATTTTGGCCAAGAGGGTTTGCTATTAAACAGGTTAAATTTTATTCTTTAACATTAACACAAAATGTCTTGGACTATCAAAAGGACAGTTTTAGCTGCTGTAATTTCACAGAATTTATTCTAATGATTTATTGGAGTTAACCATCTGACATTAATTATTGTTTTGGCTTCCAGTCTATGAATGTTTATTTTTCAGTTTAAAGCCTTCTCACTCTTTGATATCATATGGAAATGAGAATTTTTAATGGAAAATTGAAACCATGTGCATCTAAGTACTTAATGAAGTACAGGGAGAAACAGAGGGTGTACTTTAGGAGAATTCAGATATTCCACTTTAGATACTTTTGATTTGTTTGGTTGAGTTACATGTGTGTATTTGTTCACAAACATACATTTATACATTTTCAAAGTATCTCACAAGTACAGTGTTTAAAGATCTGAATACTGAGAAAAGGTTTGTTGTTTGGTGGTTTGTGTTTTTTTTTAAACTAAATATACTGCTATAAACTTCTCTTCATCATACACTACTTAATCTGTTGCCTCCTCCTCAAACCAAATATTTACCCCATCTAGAGCTTCCAATGACATGCTAAAAGCTGTACTTCTCAACAGCGGATTCCCGCCATATGTCTGCCATGTTAGGACTGGATCTTAATCCAGTTCATTGAATGCCTGATAGATTGATTTCGTAACCATCATGCACTTAAGTCATAATATTGATGTCAGGAATACTTGACTAAAACCTGTGCTGTTCATGGCATTAAAACCCATCAAAACAGGCCTGTAAACCATAAGCATAGGGCAAGCAGCAGCGAGGAAGCCAGGCACCCAACTGCAAACAGAAAAGTAGTGTTAAAATGTGCAATTCTGCCACAGTTTGAAAGATTTCTGTGCAACTCGCATAGCTTTAGCCCTCTGGCATTCAATTCATTCCTTTGGAATGAAAAAGATCTTGTTCAATCAGCATTATGTAACATGATAAAATATATGTTTATTTAAATCAGTGCTTCTAAATCAAATCTATTTTGTTCACAGTTAATGGATTCATGTAAAAATGTAAGGAAGGAAAGCACAGTCTTTTCTGTTCTGCAGTTTCATTCAGGCTTTCGCCATATGTATTGCACTCAAGCAGCATATCAATGGGGGCATAACAAGTAACAAAGTGCAACATTAGTTTTTGTTTCTATTTTAATTAATATCCTTGGTGATCTTAATGCACAAGGAATTATTCACCACTGAAAAATGTGAAATAGAAACATAAATCTAGATATTTAACCTGAAAACACTTACCACTTGTTTTTCTTTCTAATGTAGTCTTTTTCAGAGAGGTTAACCAAGTAGATCATCGGTTTTGAAGTAAAAAACAAATGTTTGTTCAAAACATCAATCTAGAAATGAAAATACAGGAGGAGAATTTTAAAAACAAGTTATACCAACTTGAGTTAATTCTATGACCATTTTCCTGATGGCATGTCTGAGAAGGCAACAGAATTAAAGTGTAATATATAGATCACAGATAAACACAGAATTAGCTGATAAATTTAACATTCGATACACTATGAATATGAAATCTTACCAAAAAAACACCTTTAAAAAAAGACAGTAACAGGTAGCAAAATTAGGAGTCAATTCATGGGATAATAATTTATAGCCTACCTCTTTATCATTCCAATCATGATAGAAGCGGACAGCTTTCTTTTCATCTATTACCCATGTCTTGATTTTGCACATTACATCCTACACAAGATCAGGAAAAAACAAAGTCAAAAACTCAGCTGGATATCAGATCATTCTCTTCCATAAACAAGGCATGATATATTAAGATTCAAAACATACAAACAAAAATTATATAATACCTTTTTTAAAAAAATTTTTACTCTCCCAGAAAAAGAAATTGCTTCCTTAAAAGTCACTAAGGAGCAATACTGATTATCAAAACAAAGCAAATCCCGTAATTAGGAAGTTAAATACACAATACTCAAGTATCATCTCTTGCCACCACGAAAATTAGCAGAGCTCATAAAATATATCTTAAGATCAGCACATTTTAGATTGCTTTTCAAACTCAGTAAGACACGACATTTCAGCATCCAGCAGGAGAGACCACGTACAATATAAACATGCCATTAAGAAAAGGGAATGGGTGGGAAAAAACACAGCAAATATCTTTTTTTTTTTTAAATTGTGAGCAAAAGAAATTGAGCCTATTATTGATGATCCACCCTTCAAGAAATTAATTCAAATGGCCAAAGCCCTTTTTATTCCACATTAATTTTTCGCCAACACCTTCTCCCTCCCCCCCAAAATGAAACCTGCCAAAGCCTCCATTACACAATGGCAAGAGCCTTGCACTGGTGACCTCCAACCAGCTGCATTCACTTTCAGAACATCTCTCTCGGCAGGAAATCTAAAGGCCTTTTAGTTAGCAAGCTAGTGTGCATTCAGAAGGAGTAACTGCAGGAAGAGCCCAATGTGCTTTGTTTCTCTGGCCTTTCTTCACAGAAAGATTAATCATCTGTGAAATGGAAACGGCAAACAGCAAGTGACACAAACTGAACCCTTCAAGCCTTTCCTCATCAGTTTTGTGGTCGTGAATCCGAAAGCTGCGTGTGGCACGGTTCTCCTTACAGGCAGGTGTTAATAAAAGGCTCTTGGGTCTGAAAGGTCAAACTCTGCTCTTCTAGGAGTAGTACATTTTAGAGTCGCCTATTTTTTGTTGTAGATAATTTATCATCATGCTTTAAATAATGCATTTTTAGGCTATAATTGACACCACTGAGAATTAAGATCTTTAAAATACAAGGAAACATTCTGTAAACCGTCAAGCACACAACATTTTTTGCTCTTAATGCTATGCAGTTGAAGTACATTTATAAACAACCATAAATAACATCAGTATTTACTACAGCCTTTTCTAGTCTTGCAGTTGCTTTAGTGAAGAAAAAAAAAAAAAGAAAAAAAAAAGCTCTTCTAAATCTTCAGATCCTGATTTGAAACCCTCCAGGAACAGGACTCCCCACAGATTTTAACAAGGAAGGGGCAAGCTAAAACTTTTAATGAAATCTAACATGTTCTGCCTAAGAATAATCACTTTTACTCTCCTCTAACTGAATTTCACTCATAAATGTTTAAAAGTGGCTAATATAACACCATTTCCTACAAGGAGAAGATCAAAGTGCTATATTACAAATGCATTATGATTAAAAAAGCACTGTGCAGCTTTGCTATTAACTGTTCTTTAAACCCTAAAAGGCTTCCCATAGATCTCACTTGGCACTGCATATACAACCTTTGACAAGTAATGTAGACCATTTTTATTCATTGCCTAAAATTGTAGGCAATTATGTGCGTCACACTGGCCACCTGCAAATTCTGAATGCCTGCTCCAGTTGTCAGAGCAAAAAACTAATGTCGGAGGGGATTAATCTAGGGGGAGAGAGTCCTCTTTAATGGCTCCAGCAGGTGAAATGGCCCAGCTGGTTACTATGATGAGTGGCCAGAACAGCTTATGTAGAGACATGCAACAAGATTACACATAAAGAAGAAAACAGTGGTACTATCTTATCTTTAACCCCATGTGCTTTTTATTTTTTAATTAAACAGTATAAACAAGATAAGGGAAGCAATTCTACCAATAGGTACTTTTCATTTAAGATCTTTATCCTCAGCTTTTGTTTAAATAGATATTTAAAAATCAACACAAACTCCCAAGATTCCTGTTCAGCAGTGAAGGAATTCCGATTACACACTATTTGGGGGTTTAAAATAATTCCGTAGGCACCTCCCACATGGCTTTTGACATGACAGTTTCCCCTAACAGCAATGTGTTATTGCATATAAATTGGAGTCAATAAAAACCTGACAGAGAAAACATTATAGCACAAGTTATCAAAGCCAATCTTTTAGGCTTAAGCAGCAATGAAATGTTTTTTTAATCACACTGTAAGGGTAGCTACATAATGCAGAACCTCCAGAAAATTTCAAGTATCAACACAGCAAATAAACTCTGTTCTTTCTAAAGCCCATCTAAGCACATAGTTGCCAATCAGAACTTCTCTTCCACATTCATCTGCTACCTACAGTGACACACCTAAACTCGTTTCGGCACAGACCTAATTTTTCAGAGTTCTCATTTAGGCACCTGATGATGCTGTTTGCAACTGTTGTTCTAAAAGAGTAATTACGTGGCTAACTTCCACAGGGAAGGCTGACCAACAACTGAACATGCTGGCGAGAACTGACAGCTGTATACTTGCAATTTTATTTTGGTTTTACAGAGACGCTAGCAAAGTATTGGAAAACTTTCTTTAGAAAGAAGGATGGAAACTTACAAGCAAATACAGCAATTATACCTGAAGCTGGTGAGGCAGTAAGACAAAGAATTTCTCTGAAGGACTATCTGGGCAGACACAGCACACAGAATGTAAGGCAGACAGTCCAGAAACAAAAACAAACAAAAAGATAGATGAACTCACACTCCCCTGCATCAAGATGTTGTCCCATTTAAATGAGATTTAATATGACCCCCTCAAAAGAAATTATACTAATGACAATATGAGGAAAAGCAACTATTTCTGCGTATTTCTTTTACACTCAGCTGCCCCAATACTACACACACAAAAAGCACGTTTTTATGTTATATCTCATGTAGCACTGTTTTTAGTTTTATTAATCACTTCTGTTTAGGCCTGGTGAAAGAGTATGAACTGACCTTTTTGTCTTCACTATCACTGTAACAGTCATTTAAACACATTTAATCACTCTTCGAGTTAACTGAGAGATGCTTAATAACAAAATACAGAGCAATGATCCACTTTACTTCATTAGATCTGGCCTCCCCAGTTGCACACTTCCAGGTCAATCTGTCACCTGCAGAATGATCCACTTCTCCTTGTTTGATGAAAGGGGTATCCCTGTTCTGTTTTTAAGCTAGCAACATTACAGCAAGCACCATTCAAAAAGCCGCCAAAACCCCCTCCAAAATCCAATTTACTTACAGTTGTCAAGGCATATGAAATACAGCAAACTTCATGAATATCAAATACTGCTGTTTTAAACATCAGTTAATTTCTGACTATATCCTTGGCAACGTATTTAGTGCATGTGAATACTTAGTATATTTAGCCATATGCAATACCTTTATTTTAATTTATGTCCTGCTCTCGTTTTCCAAAGGTGGCAAGTAGTCAACCCACAAATGCTAAGCAGGACTTTTAACGGTAAGTCCCAACAGTATAAAACACTATAAAGGAATACATTTAAATCGCATTTAGGAGATTTATCATGACATGCTCATGAGACACTACTGTGTAGAAAAATGTGCATACATTAATAAACTCTCTGGATGGATGATAGTAATAATGTGTGCCAATGCCAAATTCTTCTTACAGCATGAGGGACTAAACTAAAGCTTGGAAAACTCACTTGCCTACTTGGCATCAGAAAATTGTGATTTTTTTGTTGTAAATTAGCAGGGCACGTAATTAACTTCCGCAAATTTAATAAAGAAGTAAGCAGTTGTAAGGATTATCACTTCACACTTCAAAGTCCAAGTGAATTCTCCGTGATCCTGCAGGCAGTGCAAAAGTCTCTGCTACTACAGGGAGTAACTGTGGTAGAGTAGGCTGGCTCCCTCCCACCCCAAGGGAGAAGTTTCTGGCAAGTATAGAGTGTTTCTCTGCACCTCAATCGTTCACTTCAAAACTTGCAAGATGTAATAATTGACAAGCCCCCATAAACACTTCAAAAGCAGCTAAATACTTTTTATTAAAATGTTCCAATTGTCCAGAATTCTATCATTTTCACTGCTCTGCTTCTCAGAAAAGCTCTAAGAGGTATCTAAAACATTACCCGCAGCTCTTAGTTAGCTCCTCTCATTTTCACAGAAGTCCAACAGCATAGCACATCAGTAACAAAGGTAGTATTGTATAATTAATATAGTCAGAGCTCCCTAAGGAATCTGGTTCAGTGGCACAAGGTATTTAATTCAAAAAACACGCTAAATGGAGTCAACACCACCTAACCAGTAGGTCTCAGAATGTAACTGTAAATAGACAATCCAATGGCTGTGTTTCCAGTGGCACTCCAAACAAATTACTTGCATTTCACTAGTTATCATCTTTCATCAACAGCCTAAAAAAAGAGCACATTAATGACACTGATTCTGAGAATAGTAAATTACTAACAACATAAATCATGTGTGTAGTGACCAGAACTGCTAGACATATTTAGTGAAAGCAAACAATGTTTTTCAAAACAATAAATTCAAATTCATACACTTGCTGGGTGGGGGATAATGGAGGGGGGATACAGTATTTACCATGTAGGGGACTTCCCCTCCTTGCAAGAATGACAGAAGACTTTGAGGGTCACAAGCAAATGAACTGTACTGTAACTAAAAGACTAACATAATCTTTGTATATATAAATAGACTAATGGCCAATGTGAATAATGCTACATTTATCTCTGTCGAAATAATGCAAATCTGGAGCAAAATATGGTTTTTAAAGTGCTTAAATCTTATTCTTTTATTCTCATTGCATTTCACATATATGTATTTAATAAAAAAACCTCACATGGTACAGGGTTTTTCACAATAGCATACAGAATCAAATGGCTGAAAGTTGATGCTTGACAAATACAGACTAAAGCTGCATCTTACTGCTAAACAGTAAAGACAATTAATCCCTGGCGCAGCTTATGCAAGTTACAGTAATTTCTCTCTAGCTAGAAAATATTTAAACATTAGGGTTTTTCCTCTGGGAGATACATTCCGCTTTAACCACAATTTTGAGGATTAAACTGGAATATGCAAGAGATCAAATTAGGGAATAATTAGTATTCCACCTAGCCTTCAATATAGCTCTGATGGTTTTTCAGATACTGATAGAGACTATGCTATTTGAGGTAAAGAGTGCTCATAACTAGTTAAGCTGTGCTGCACCAAAAACAATTCACTGTGTGTGCACTTATTTCCCTGTTAATGCAAGGTGTACGGTGTGCACCATGCCCACAGTCCTTCCGTTCACAGCTTTCCTTGGAAATCTTTTCCAGTTCTATTTAGCATAGCCTCAGCACTCTGCTTTTCCTGGAAGTTTTCTGGCAATTCAAAAGAGCGACGCTGAAGTGACAAAGTAAGACTTTATTGTGAAAACAATGGTTAGAAACCATGGTATTTTTAAAGGACATTTAAGACAAATCTTGCCGTTTTGAGGAAAAAAAAGTTATATCATGTTTTTCAATTCTGTTAAAGTGCTTAAATAAGCTGTAGCAGCTGGGTGCAAGAAAGAGAACAAGTCAGGTACTGCATCAACTGGAGTCACAATGAACTCCTCTGTGGTACAAAACAATGTCTAATCTCTTACAATTCCCTTGCTCACTGACTTTAATAAAAATACAATGGAAGAAGTAATGGATTTAGGACAAGTGTATTATCTTTTCTTCTACTCAATACCTGCTAACAGAGCCAGTACAAGCTGCACATGATACAAGATTTACTCAGAGCTAGATGCCAATAATGTTTATGAACCACAGCAAGTACTCTCACCCAAAACATCCTACAAGCATCAATAATCCCCAAATTCTCCTGTGTCGGTCATCTTTGTGGGTTCTAAGGCATTACACACAAAATTATATAGCCACTTGTAGCTTCTCAAAGAAAAAAGCAGGCAAGAATACAAAAAGCAGTCTATCTACAAATGATTTCTGTTCAAAAACTCAGAACAGGGAAATTGCACTGAAAAGTAAAATGAAACATCTTCTGCAGAGTTCCTCTAAACTTTTCTTACTGCATTAGTCTACCCACACATTTCCAAATATACCCAAGTGTGAATGCATTTGTTTTAGATGTGAATAAAAGCCAACTGAAAAAGTTGTCTCTTTCAGACTAGAACTATTCATAAATGGAGTTATTTTGGTGTACGTATGTAGTATTTAAAAATTACACCATGGCTTGGATCTAGACGTACCCAGAGATGTTATTTACAAAAGTAATCACTTTAAGCCACTGTTCAAATCTACATAGGAAAGATCAGCCTTGACAGAAGGTATGTAAGCATTGACTTCTCTTTGTCTACTGACAATACCAAAAGAAATCCAAATGTATATTTACACATTATGTACTTTTAAAAGTCAGGCTTTACTACTGATTAATTCACAAACATCTGCCATGAATATTTTCCTGTTACATTCAAAATGTTCTCCAGAATGAACTTTAATTTCCTCTAAATACCACATTAAACATAGTAAATGGTCCACTAAAGATTTTAGGCATAATTATATGCATTAAGAATATAAATATTTTCTCCATTCCCTATGATTTAACATTTAAGTTACTAATTATAACAGCCAAGGGCAGAAAGTATGTCAACAGCGTACATGTACACTGCTGCTTTTCTCCAATCGCCAGTGGAAGAAACTGGCTTCTCAAACTCTCCTCACAAAAGGAGACCAAAGAAATTGGGGGGAAGGGGGAAGACACAGACCCAAACAATTCATTGCTATATTTATCTTCAACTTGGAACAAAAGAAAGGTGAAAATTCCCAACTGACATCATCAGTTAGAGGAAATAAGAGTTCATCCATCCGTGAGAACTCTGGCAAGCACTTGCAGCACGAGGTCAGAGCATTCTGCTCAACGCCATCCCATTCATCAGAATATTGCAGGAAGGAAAGATTTTCACCCTGTTTTCTACCTAGTATATATTGGTAATGAGAAGAAAGTGAATCCACCAGCTCTCTGCTGTTTGCCAAGTATTTCCTACACCATTATCAGTAATTTTAAATGAACAAAAAGAATCTTTCAAACAGTTACTGCATCATTAGGACAGCACCAAAATGTTAAATGGAAGGGAGGAAGAAGGAAGGGATTAAAGTTATTTAAAACATCATTAGGAAGATTTTGTTTTTTTCTTCAGAGTACATAAATGCCAACAAATACTTAAGACTCTACACCTATGGTCACTGTATCCATTTTTAGTACATCGCCCATGGCAGGAACAAAACAAAGCTTGATGCCTTTCATGTAAGTTATAAATGCACTAGGTGGTTCTGGTACCATTAGATTAAAAAGGAGCCTTTAAACTTTCTTTTCATAATTGCAATTACTTTTGCTCTTACAAAATTTTTTTGAGCTGAAAAACTAGTCTTCTTGTAAATTTGATGGATTTTAACAATGGAATTTAGATATCTCACAGGACTTGTAAAAGCACCCCTTTCAGCTGAAAACTGTAAGTTCAAATGCAGTGAACATTGATCCTGACCTACTGCAAATGATGACCTTCCAGTTTTCAATTGAAGCTCAAACACTGCAGACATTGAAGCTGACCCAAAGATTTTGTCTTTATATCACTAACATCAATAATCTGCGTGAACTCAACTATAAATAATATTCTTGTGTTCAGATATATAAATCACAATACCATTATCACTAAGATTTATTCTGTGCTGGAATTCAAGATTCGGTGCACTAACAAAGGGCTTAAGGAATAGCTATCTGCTGCAGAGGGTCAACCTCTAAGGACTAGAACTGAATCACACGGGAAGGATACTAGAAAAGAATTCTGCAATAATGTTCACTTAACTATATTATATTATATTAACTTGAAGACTTCTGTCTCCAGGACTGAAAAACACATAGATTAAGAAATACGTATCTTTAAAACAAATTTTAAAATATGTACATTCTCATCTAAAAATTTATGCATATTTTACTTCTACTTTGAAATCTATTGCGACCCAAAATGACAGATGAATAATAAGCTAATAATAAAGTTTAACTCAGCATCTTTCTCATGTCTCTGCAGATACCAGCACCAGGCAGATTTAAAATATAAAATCAAAATTACTCTGATTACTTTCTGAAATTATATTTGCACTGGTTTAATACATGCAAATAACAGGGGTATTTTCATTCTATAATATCTCTTTAGAAGGTTATAGCCAAAATAATATTTAAAGGTATACTGAGTCTGAAAGAATAATACCCTTAGGTAAAAGCAGACAGTCATTTCTAGGAAGGCAGTGAGAACACTTGCAAAACAGACAAAAATCACACACGTAAAGAAAGCTCTTCCAAGACTATGTCAACATTACATGTTGCTCATCTTGGATTGAACCATATTGTGTCATTGATTTTTAAGTAGAACTTGAAAATTATTTCATTGATGGATCCTTAAGAGCAGTTGGCTATTTTATTTCTGCTGACAGGGGACTGGGAAATCAATTCTCTGAGAGACAGGACAAACAGTTAACACCGTATTCAACTGCAAAGCCAGGTCACTACACAAAGGTGAACTTACCAATTGAATGCAATGTGGGCTTATAGGAACGAAAAATTGTAATTAACATGTTAGAACACAGGTGTGAGAAGGTGGGCAATCAAATACAAATCTCAGATTTAAGAACTGTTGACTGACACAGACCAATCATTTTCTTCTCTTCTCCTAAACCTTTTGGAGATTTCAGGCTATCAAGTTACAGTTGTGGAGGCTTAGTGATATAGAGAATCCTCTAAAGATGACAATTCATATTTATAAATAAAAATGACTTCTACTTTCAATTATGTTCCATGAAATACACAGTGAAATCCCCTTTGATGGCAACAGTAAGTTTAGACAGGTCACATGGTGATTACAACCCCTCTGAAATCAGTAACTTTTCCTTAGCTTTCATATTAAGGCTATTCATTATATTCAGCCAACTACCAAAGGAAAAACATACTTGACTAAGATCAATATTATTTCTTTTCTTTCCTCACCTTCTTCTTCTTTCCCTAACCTTATATAGTGCTCTTCCTCAATGGATCTCAAAGTGCTCTCAAAAAAAGTACAAAGAAATGAAAAAATGCAGTTCAAGTGCTAGATGTTTTTGTTCAGCAGGGGAAAGCAAGCCAGTGAAAGGTCTGAAAGCAATACAGGTAAGAAAGCTTGCAATATCTTTATCTGAATGAATGACAGAATTTTCATAATTCTCAACCAGTTAAAACTCCTAAGAAAGTCTCAAATGTCTTCACCTTAAATTACTCCCAAAAGGATGAGAAAAGGAAAACAATGAAAAAGAGAAACACTAAGATTTTAACATTGTGTCTTAAAAACGAAACAAAAACAAAACCCAAAATCCCTACAAATACCACGTTTTTTTCCCTTGTAACCTCCTAGTTTTCCCCAAAGGGAAAATGACTGGGAACACTCAGAGCACAGACAAGAGATGTTTGTTGCACACCTCTGCTATGGCAAAGAACAGAATATTAGCATTACGATGACCCCCAGAGGTCCCTTCCAACCCTGACCATTCTGCGATTATGTATCCCACTGGTAAAGAGGCAAATTCTGAGTTCTCTCCCAGCCCCTCCCTCCTCCTGCCCTCCCCCCTTTTTTTTTCCAAGACAACCTGTTTGGAAAAAAGTATAAATTCCAGTCTACACTGTCTCTAACTCAAAATGCAACAGATTCAGGAAGTACAGCCTGTCCTGGTTTCAGCTGGGACAGAGTTAATTTTCTTCTTAGTAGCCGGTGCAGCGCTGTGCTTTGAATTTGGTGTGAGAACAACGCCAGTAGCACGGTGATGGTTTTGGTTGTTGCTGGGTATACTCAGCCAAGGACACTTCAGCTTCTTGGGCCCTGCCAGCAAGAAAGCTATTGGGGCATAGGAAATTGGGAGGGGACACTGCCAGGACAGCTGACTCCAACTCACCAAAGGGACATTCCATACCATGGGACGTCATGCTCAGTATATAAGCTGGGGGAAGAAGGAGGAAGTGGGGGCCATCCAGTGTTACTGTTACGCATGATGGAGCCCAGCTTTCCTGGGGATGGCTGAACGCCTGCCTGCCCATGGGAAGCAGCGAACAAATTCCTTGTTGTGCTTTACTTGCATGTGTGGCTTTTGCTTTACTTATTGAATTGCTCTTATCTCAACCCTCAAGTTTTATATTCCTTTCCGATTCTCCTTCACGTCCCTCTGGGTGAGCAGGGAGTGAGCAAGTGGCTGTGTAGTACTTAGTTACCAGCCAGGGTTAAACCACAACACAGCCAAAATACACTCCTAACATTTGGTTACTGCTTTAGAGAGGCATAATCTTTAACTGTTTTTTTTTCACCAGTGCCATACGGTTTCTCTTCCAGACCAATAAATTGTTTACCACACAGTTAATCACAGAGTATATTACATAAACACAACCACAGGCCTTTTCTGCAACACAAAACGTTAAAGGAAAACAGGCAAAACAAACCATACAGCAGTGCCTCAAAACTCTCCAGCTGAACATCTACATAAACCCATCTAGCGGCTAGAAAAGCCCAAGAATTCCTGTTACAATATTACAACTACACAAATTGCTTGTAGAAACTGCGCAACTAGACATAAGGATTGATTTACGAGGAAAAGTAACGAGGCAAAGCTTCCTCAGGCTTTTACCATTTAAAAAGTCCATTTACTAAAGGTCTACTGTCTATGTTACAATTCAAGCATATAAGTCACAAAGGAAGACAAGCAAGAAGGTCCAATATCAGCTGGACTCACAGACGTGCCCCACAGCACTTCCCTGAAGAGATTCCCTAGTGACTGTAGTTCCTTCGTGCAGCCTTTGTCTCAAGGGGCACATTAATTTGTGCCTCTCCACTCTGTTCAGCCATCCCTTTCCGTGAGACAAAGGAATTTAATGCCTTTGAAACCTCTATTGTTGCTGACAAACTCAGCTGAGACTGGTCAAGTGTAACAGCTGTTACTGAGAACAGAACTGGCAGAGCAACACAACTTCAAGAATCTGGTGTTTTCTGTACCTTCCTTCAAAAAGAAAGGATAAAAAAAACCCAAGGAATCACAGCAAGTTACAAACACACTATGACAAAGTCATTTTGACAGGTGAACTACAGATGAAGTAACAGTTAAGAAACTGAAGGAAGAGACAAAGAGAAGGATGAGAAACTGAAGCTGGGTCACGACATTAAATAATGCAGATTTTAAAGTTTTCTTTAATTAATTTAAATTGCTTTTCTAGATTTGAGGTTTTTATTTACTGTCTCCCTTGATTTAAGAATAAACTGACATTTTCTGTTTTCAAACACATACCAACTTCCTGTAGTTAAAAAATAAGAGCAGCTCTGTCATACAACAGTAACTGTACCTACCACCCATTAAGTTACATGATGACTACTCTGACTTTTATTTAAAACATACTTCAGTTATGTCTCATTGCAATCACAAAAGAGTTGACCTCTTCCTTAGCTCAGGAAGAACAGAGTATGATATGAAACCCTCAAAGGTTTCATACTTTGTATGAAGGCATACTCAAAAACTGGACAAGAATTTCTCCGTCTAGAGTAGCCAAGCACAGCTGTTTTCCAAAGAGAGCCGCACAAGAAAGTAAGCAAGAGCAGCCAAGACTGGGGCATAACAGCATCACAACACTCTTCATTTTCATCACCTCATACCAAAGTTCAGCCTGAGGCTAAATTTTACTTCGGATTCACTACGGACAGCATTTTTCCTTGCCTCTTTCTTTAAGATGAATTAAAAGGTGAAAGATTGTGTGGATGTTATTTGAAACTGTAGACATAAGCTGCACTGTTCCTCTAAGCGGGTGCAACCTTTTGTAAAAGATAAAAATCACTGCCCACATGTACCCAGGGCTGAGCTGACCCATGTCAGGTAAGACCTTAAATGAAGTATAGCTCCTTCTCTCTCTCTCTCTCTCTCTCTCTCTGGGCTTACATGAAAGCCTTCAAATCATCCAGCAATAGCTATTTTTTCTGGCTTAGACCAATCACAGAATAAAATACTTTTCAAGCCAGACAAAGACTAATTCTTCACCAACAAGTGCTTTTTAACACTGCATCATGAACATTTTGGAGAGGGATGTCCACTTTCAGTTCCTATTTACTTCCAAGCGCTAGGTAGGGCCAACAAAATTAATTGCACTTCAGTGCTGATAAACTAAAACACCAGCACTGATATAACAATGTTTTTCTTACTACTTGCCATCCAAAAAGCAATGGGAGAAAAGAGTATTTTTTAGTACTTAATCGTTAAGCATAAATAGTCTACTTCCACACTGATACACTGCTGTAATAGAGAATGTACTTTGTATACCACCTGAAATATTTATAGAAGATTAATGAAAGAAAGAAAAATTAATAACTAGACTACTGGCAAAGTGTAGCAAACTCAAAAGTCAAGTGGCAGTAAAAAGATCATTTACAAAAATACACTTTGAAGTTTGTAATTATGGCACATTTCTAATTTACAAAGGAAGACCACTACTACCCTGGGATAACTGAGCTCATTTAAGCAGTTTTCCACAATATTCTAAAACTATTTCAACTAGCAGCCTTTACTTAACATGTGCTATAAGACACAAACTCCAATCACACCAAGAAAATATATTCACTTGGTGGCTACAGAAATACTAGTAGCAACATCAGACTAGAACTTAACAGCAAGAATAATTCAGAAGTGACTGCTGGACTTGGAACTACAACTAAACACTGACGTAAGTTTGATGAAGCACTGGCAATTATATAAAGCTGTGTCAACAAGAAAATAACAAGTTAAATTAAAAAATTAGTTAGCTTTATCAATGAAATCTTGCACTGTCAACACCTCAAATAATTCATGCTAACAATTTTTCAACCCATAATAACAATTACCTTAAAAAATACATTAAAATAGTAGTAATGTTTCATATTATACCTGTGGGAGATCAGTAACGAAACCCAACAATACAAGAACTTCAATTCAATACAGAGAGTAATTAATGACCAAACTTTTATAGATCATATACCTATACTTACATATTCAGGTTTTAATTTCTTGTCCCCTCCTCTTACAGCTACTTTTTCAAGCTTGTCTATACTCTGCAGGATCAGCTCCTCATCTTTAAGTCTAAGTTCCTCATGTATTATTTCAATGTCACGAACAGGATCTACACTTCCTTCAACGTGAGTGATATCGTCGTCTTCAAATGCTCCTAAAACAGAAGAACATTTACATTACACATCAAGATAAAAGGACAAGAAATATATATTTACAAATACCATTAAGCATCACAAGAGTTTGAAATGAAAAAGTAAAGTCTGTCATACTACCCATTTACCAGTGTCATCTGCAATATTTTATATCATACTGGTTTAGTCTGTTAATTTACCTATCAGTTCCAAAATCTAAAGCTTTACACAGGTAAGTACAGAGCACAGCACCTTGCCATTTCAGGAGCACACTTCACCCATCATTAAGAGTTTCTTCTAAATAGGAACAGGCTAGAGCACTTCCCTGAATGTAGGTACCACTGTATCTAATCTAGCAGAAGCAAACATAGCTAAATTGAACTTCGCAGAGTATTTTAATACATACAGTAATGACTAGAAGACTAATGGAAAGAAAATCTTACAAATCACCCTGGCAGCCCTCACTGGCTGACCAATTTTATGCATTAAGAAAAGAACAAGTACTAGACAAAGAATTGTGAAGTTCTGAACGACTCTTAGTGTTTCCAAGGGAAACAGGGCTTAGAAAAAAAGGCCTGAAATCATCTGGCAGACCTCGTCCCTGTTTCAATCTACTTTATCACTGTGGTTCTGACGGTGATTAGATAATGAACCACTCAGACACACAATTTACACAGCAGCTAATTTCATCGGCCTGATTTGAGGGTATGGTTTTTAGGGGGCCATCAAAGAAGCAGATGAAGGTGCATTTGTCATATATGAGTGACAACCATTCACACTATCTGAACAAAATGGTGCTGGCCCTTATTAGAAACACATGCTATTATCACATATTTAAAGTGCAGTTGAAGCCATAATTTCAAATTGCCAACTGGAAACATAAGGGTAAAACAACCAGATATTACTGAAGCATGTGTGCTGACTTCATGCCCTTCTGAAGACAATCTGGCAACATAATTCAGCTAGGATTTAAATTACCAGATAAGCAGCATCAGGGAAAGAAGAAAAAAAAAAAAAAAAACACAAAAAAAGCCACCAAAGAAAACCCATCCACACACCCTCCCCAAATCAATAAATATTTTAAAAATTAAAATATTAACAATTAAAAGGTTTATTACTTATTTCTGGATCAATTTTTAGAGTATTTGCATGCTTACCCTGTAACATTAAAGATTTGCCTAAGAAATCAAGCATGAAAATAATTTTATTTTAGTATCATCAAAATAAAAATCAACTGATTTTTTACACAGAAGAAATAAAAACCCAAGGCATTTCTTGTACTAAATATAAAATGGGAAACAAGGTAAACTACAAACAGTTCCTTAACTGACATACAGAATATTGGGAGTTTTTTGTTGTCATGAACGTCTTAAACTTCATCTTTTAACTTACTGAAAACTGTGATTTTAGCAATAAAGATTTTACATCAAAACACACGGTACACAGGTTTAAAATGTTGTTGACAGTTAAGTGTCAAAATAATTTTCATAAAAACCTATTTAGTCTTTAAATTTTATTTAAGTCTTTGAAACAGTGGTTACCAGACATTCCCCCCCCTCCCATCAGCTGTCTCTCTCCAAAGATCACCCATGAGCTCCCTTGGTACAAGGAAAATCACCCCAGCAACAGCCCCAACTCTGACACCGGCACACCGGGAGAATGGGCAGCTCTGTCAAACGGAAACTGACTACACTAAGCCACACCAATGCCAGGAAATTAAGGAAGAGATACCATAGCCTTTGCCTTCCATAAATCCGTGTCTGTGCACCTAAGTCAATCGGACATGGGCTGTTCAGATGAACAAATACTAGAAATAATGTAATAGTTCTGTTCTGATTCACACGGAAAATACTAAATTAAAAGGAGGAAAACAAAGTAGGAAGATGTCACCAGACAGACCAAATAAGTCTATCCACCCAGCATTCCCAATACATGATCAGTATTTATGCAACCAAAAAAGAAGTTTATCTTTCCTTCTTGTCTGAAGAAAAAAAATGTCCATTACCATCCAAATAATACATCTGAAGTTCGTTTACATCTGCCTCCTGCATTTGGCGTCCATGAATTAAAAAACAACAAAACCCACACACACACTGTTCAAGACATGGAGAAGTCATGGAGAAAAGCTCCATGGCTACAAATATCTCACATTTACAATATACAAATAAAAAGTTGTAAGACCTTGTTTTGGTCTTTGGTAAGAATGAAGTTTTTCTGAAAAAGCAAGTGTAAGGTGAATTAATCAGTAATAACTAAACACAGCTCATATATATTTTGCCATTTGCTTCAACAACAGTAATACTTCTCCAGCAATTATCTTCACTTCTTCACATCTTCCCAATCCTTTTCACAAAAAAAAAAAGTTCTTTATTCATCCAAAAATCAATTAACTCAGTGTAATTTTCCACCCCTATAAAACCGAACCTCTGTTCTCTTCTCAGTCCACTAAACACTTCAACCCACAGACATGACACTTCAACATTCTGCCAGAGTCACCTTCAAGCCTCCTCCTCCCACCAGCTACCCTCATGCCGCCATCAGCAGCCATCCTGCAGCTCATTTAGGTGACACTGAGGACAAGAGACCCATGTCTGGTAACAGGTGATGGTCAACTGGCCTGGTCAAGTAAGGAGTCCCTCTATTGAGCTGATGACTCCTCATTTGAGGCAATCCCCTTCTCACTGGATTGCTTGACTCTTCCCATGGAAGAAATGAGCACTAGTTGTGTATTCCGTTAAAACATTTGATTTTGAGCTTAAATTTTCAGTTCTACATTTAGAGGAAAAGTATGTTTTCCTAACTTGGAAAGGAGAAAACCTATCAACGGGTGTGCTGACATAGGTCATACAGTTCCCTCCTAAATAGACAGGAACTCCATTAAATCATGGCAAATTTTTTTCCCCCTTATCAGGCACACTTAGAGGAGATAAATTTAATTCTCTTCCCATTGAGACAGCCACAGTTCATAAGGAAGCAGTAGGTATAAGATTTTGTATACGCAAAAGGCCAAACTGGCATTAATGTCTAGATTTTGGCATAAACTGAGAGACTCTTCTTGACAAGTAACAGGCATTGATTCAGCTTTATTTGTGAATCTCTTGCTCAGGGTTTGTCAATGCCAACTTCAGACATCAACCTAAAACAGATCAGCCTCTGACTGACAGCCTAGCCAGCAGTGAGACAAGGGGATACTCACAGAAGAAGAAAAGGAAAAGGGAGAGAGACTCCTTCTACAAGGAAAGAGCCTTAGTTATAACTTCATCTCAGTATCTGTGTGGGATGTATCTTGGGCAATCTGCTACACCAGCCTCAAGCCTACTTTGTAATGATGCTCTAGCACAAAATGCATTGTAGGGAATTCAGTTCTGGTCTGCAGAGCTGGATGCAGACTTAGCAAGCAAGAACTCTGTGCAAGAGATGAAATCTCTTGGAAAAATTACAACTGTGAGAAATTAACAAAGTTAAACTATCAGAATAACATTTTGCCCAGTCCCTGGTTTAAACACCAGCTTACATAAAAATGTCAAGGAGAAATAAAAAAATAGAGTTGTAAAACTGATTCAAGAAATAGGACATACTAGCAATTGCATATATTATTTGCAACTTACAAAGATTAAAACAATAACTATAATATTAATCTACAACTCTTACCTGATACAGATCGTTAACAGTATATTGCTATTTATTAATATGTCTCTCTGCCTTTGCTTTACTAGCAAGAGAAATTCCTGTCAAGCAAGGCCTTTAATTCTCTTTTCTTAGGAAGATACAACTCCTTCTGTCCAGCATACACAGCAACAAAATAGAAAGCTTAAAGGCTCTATATTAAAATACAATGAATAGGTGACTAAGAACGATATCACTGTCCAAGTAAAGACAGTGTAACACCTGTATGACGAACAAGATGGACAAGGCGGACACAGGCCATGAACCCTGAATAAGCAGTAGTGTAAGTAGTTGGTATCGAGCACTATGTAGAAACACAGGCTGCTGAAAATAAGGAACACTCACCAAAATATGCTGAATTTGAAGCAGCAGCATAAGACTTCAAGAAACTCCCCAAAGAAGCTGCTTCTTGTCAATAAACTAAGCTAAGCATACAGCAATACAGGAAAGTCAACTAGGAACCCCTAACCGGTAATTTCATTGTTTTTTAAAAAATTAATAATTCTCTGGTGTCTCACACATCCCACCAGTGGTAAAGTATATTTTTATCAGAAGTTAGTCAAAAGAAAGTTGGATTGAATCCATTCAACAATGTAAGTTTATATTTTAAGCATTCTAGCTATAAGCCTTTTTTCAAATAATCTCACAGAAAATGCCAATGCATTTGCACTCTAGCTTGAATGATAACACCACTGCCACTCTCTTTAGTGTAAAAGAACAAAGAACTACAGAGTTAGAAATATCAAGCTTGCTGTAAGTAGCAAATCTGCTGTGGTAAATTCCCATAATGTTTCAGTGGCATGCAGGTACTGTTATTAAAACGACAGGAAAATAGTAAAGTCTAACACACCATCAGAATTCATTTTTCCATCTAACAGCACCTAAAGTAATGACTTAATCTGAAGGTACTAGAAATGAGGAGTTTCAAAATGATCACTGTCACATCCAGCTCCTCCTGCTGCTGCCAGCAGGGCCAAACCTAAAGGATTCCTCAGTTTCTGGGAAGAACTTGTCTTCAGCTGAACACTTTATCTGGGCTGATTGGGTCCAAGTGTGGTGAGCCCAAAAATATTTTAGAAGTAGCATTAAAGTAGTAACATGATGATAGATGGTTCCACACTTTGCTTTCAAGTGATACTAGACAAAAAAGATCCAGAAAGCTGAATGACTTGGCTGGGAAGATGTGAAACCTGACTCTGTTTTTTCCCCAGAGGAAAAGCAGGGACCAACTGTCCATCTGTCAGGTCTTAATGGCAATCGGGACACATGGACTGCATCTTTTCTTCACAAGCAAAAGTAATAGCAGCTAAATATGTATACAGCACAGCAGTAACAAATGCCACGTTTTAAATGGTATCATCTAATGGCATGCACATTTCTTGCCATTTCTTTCAAGAATCAGCTTCAAAATTCTCTGACAAAATTTACCTCTCAGCCTCCAGAGATTTTTGCATTGCTTATGTTATACCTGTCAAGATCTGATGACTGTATGTTATGTATTCATCTGAACAGAACCACTACACTTAGTTACAGGCTATCATCAACCAATTCATTCTCTTGCTAAAATCAAGTCATCCAATTACTCCTTGACTAATCAAGGCTGTTTTGGCTTTTTCTTTTTTCAAAAGGTACTCAACAGCATAAACAGTTCACTTACAAGAAATGGAAAGGGGCTAATCAGCAGAATTATTGTTTTGCTGCCACAATTTGCAGTATTTAAATGTAGTTGCTGATTGGGCTGAAAGTTTTATGATATAGCATATAAAACTAGTTTGACACAAAAACGAAGCTGCCTATAGCCTAAACTTTATTGTTTCTCGCTGGTCCAAGCTCCCACCAAGATGATAAAAACCAAATCAAAATAATACTACTAGATTTATTTTATTCTGCTCATAATTGCAATTATGGAAATTAATTAGCACCTTCAATATTAATTTATATTTTATATATCAGTCACTTCATTTCTTTAATAATCTTTATCCTTAAAGTAAAACAGAACAAAATACTTGGCTAACATTAAGCTCCACATAACAGCATTTCAGCATCTTGTATTCATTTACAAAAGCTAAGCAACTGCATTGGTACATGTTATGCTGTAATTAAGAGGGATATTTAAAATTTGATCAGAATCTGAACCGCAACACAGGCTGAAACTCCCATCGGTATTTAGGGTAATGACCAGCCTTTTTTTGTCAATAAGCTATAAGAGAATGTTTAATAACACCACCAAAAACCAGACCTAGAGAATAATTGATGCTTGCACTTCCTCTCCAGCATACGTTCAATGACTATTATCAAAAAGAGCTGCTCGTCACAGATTGATATGGCACATCGCAATACACAAACGTACCCTGTTATAAGCCCTGATATAAATGAGCAATAATATCTATCTGTCCACTTACTGGGGTGGGAATGGGGGGGAGAACAAAAAGAAATAAAATAGGGTAACTTGGGTAGGGGGGCTAGAAGCAGGGTATTTTTCTGAACTATCAAATGAAACAAGACCACAAGTGTCATAAAACATTACATCGTAAATAATATCTGTACTTAGACTGGCTTGACATGCTATCATCAGTATTATAAAGGTTTAAATGGTAAAAGATACCGCAATTTCTGACTGAAGTACAAGTACATTTAGCATTATATAGAATGTATTAAACTTTGATGATGGCACATTTTACTATGCATACTCATGATTAGAAGGGCAAAAATACTGTCAGAGTCAACATTTTACAGCTTCTTGAATGTAGCACGTGTTAACAAAGAACCAACAAATAAAGTAGGTTTAGCATGTTTTCCCTTGCAAGCTAATTTCAAGTGAAATTAATCACCTGTAACACAAACCTAATATTCTTTAAGCAGAGTAATTTTCAGTTGAAGAAGATGCACCTGCCTACATCTTCAACATAAGCAAAATCAAGTACAAAAAACATTAAATAAAATGCTGTAGTAAACCTTGACTTCAGAAGAAAGAATTTTTTCAGACATCTTTTGTGGCTTTGTTTTGTGCTACAGCCCTTTAAGTTTTGTCTTCATAAAGCCCTAACTAGTTGTAATCACTTGCAGTCTAATTGTGGACATTTATCTGCTTTTCTTATGCATAGAACATAGCTATTAAAGCTGAATGGTGATGGTGTGAAGTATAGGTTAAATTGGGTGAAATTAAAGCAAATTACTCTGGGATGTGGAACTCTGAAAATAGAAACCGCCAATGATTTGCAACCCTCTTGATGATCAGCTTCACAGAACCCTAAATGACAAGAAAACTTACATATTTTAAAGTTAACTAGATTTTTTTCTCAATAATATGTACAAATTTATTTAGAATGCAAGCAGTCACTGTGGCAATAATTATTTTTGTACCTGCATCGTAGAAATATAAGAAAAGGTTTTAATTCCCATTAAACACACTTGTTTTTATTCTCAAGTTTTGCTGATTTTTAGCAACAGAAAAACAGTTCAGAATATTAGTTGCAGCATTAATTACCTTGAACACAACGTTACAGTTTATGCGTACCATATGGCTGTACAGACGCAGGACGGTAATAGCAGCTGCTTTGGGCTCTCTTGACTGGTGCAGTATTAGGACTCACATTCATTACTTACCTATATAAAAGATAAGCAGCTACATTTACCCACTGAGCCCTAATACTGCACCAGTCAAGAGAGCACAAATCAAGCACCCCTCCCCAAAAGTCTGAACCAGCAGCTGAATGGCAGTCCTTTCAGTATCAAATCTATTGGGAGTATTTGACAAAAAAGGGCAAGTCTATTTCTGCACCAGCACACACAATGAGAGCATGGAGCAGCAATACAGGATTCTAAATGACTGTAGCATCAACTTCTTGAGCATACAAAGAATTTATATTTGCATAAAAGTACTCATCAAGCAAGTACCGCACAAGGTCAGAGATGAGAATTATAACCTCCCCACGAAACACAGAGGCAAAGCAATTCACTTTAAGACAGTAAGTCAGCAGAAGAAACCGCGATTCTCTTCCTGGTGGAAGCAGGTTTAACAGAGAAAAGTTGTTACCAAGACAGTCACTCCAATGAGCTCATCTGTAAAATCCTGTTCCAGAGCCCTTACCCTTGAGTCTCTCTGGCAAATATTAGTGATTTCTTTCAGATGTAAAATGTGTTTACTTGCTATTGCTCTTTCATCCTAGCACCACTGGGATGTAGTCAACACTCCGCAGGCAAAACCTTCTACCTGCTGAGATTTGCTATCAAGTTGGTCACACTGGGTAAAGGACATTATTTGACAGCTGAAAGAATAAATCTTTGAGCCCTTCATGCCTCCATTTGCAGAGGGTTCACTCTGACTGCCCTTGATCGTACATTTGAAATACTATCACAGCCCTGCCCACCAAATAGTGCTTGGGACAAACTCCTTGGTTACTCTTCTCGCAACACACCACCCAGGATCACAGCACATGGTAATTTGCATGGACTCGCTATTAGAAGACACTAGGAAGGGCAGCACTTTATGTAGTACTTTTTGAGATGGCTGACATACCACAGAAATTGTTTAAAATACAAATTCCTTAAGAAAAACTAGTCTCTCTGTTCAGATTTTTCCTAAATACAGCTGTGCTAATTGGAAGAAGAAGGGGCATTTGGAACCTAGCCAGAACCACTGCAAAACATCCAAAAGCCAAAAACACTGAAGAATGCGAACATTTGCCCTCGTCAACCTGAGCTCAGCCACACTCTGCTTTATGTCACTTTCTGTTCTAATGACTGAAAACCTTCCCTTGTGAGTTTCAGTCGTGAAAAGTGAAGCAAACAGGAACAAGGGAAAGTCTCCACAGTATCATCCTCCCTGGTGAGCAGCCCCAAGGCAGCACTGCCTGCATAAAGGATATGCACTCAGGAAGGTCTCGCCACAAAGATCAGCAGATAACTTCTAACAGGCATGTACCACATACCCAGACTGTTCACCAAAGACAATGTTCCTACTCAAACTCAGACTGGAACGCATGCATTTGCAATCTGATGGCATCTACACTGTACAGAAACATGGTTCCTAAGCAGAAATCATTTGGGAAGTAGAAATATACCTATATGTACAACTGTGTATTCATATTACTTCCAACATCACCATGATGCATTTCACCCTTTCTTTCTGAATGTCAGTCACCAAGGTCTTGTCTTCAGGAATACTCAGTGCCAAGCTCTATGGTGTCAGTCTTAACTGAACTCCCCAAAATTCACCATAACAAAATGTAATAACAATAACTGTGTTTTTAAGACAATACATTTACACAGATCACTAATAGCAACTAGCAGCCATCAGCAGAAACCCTAAGGGCAATTCTACCTGGCCTTGACTGACCAGATATACAGGAAACATTTTAATTATTCACAAACCATTTATCTGAGTCACAGACTGACTACACCAAAGATGCAGAAATATAAAAAAACTCCAACATTTGAACCCTGAAGTTTTTGTCACATCTGGCTTAGCACTGCATAGCAGTTACCACAAATGTACTCCTACCGAACCACTTTGGATACCTAACGCTGCAACAAAGTTCAAGCCATTAAACTCCCTGAGCCCAACTTGGCTCCTGTGCAGAGCCAGCTCAACTCTCCGTTCTGCATTCTTCAACACTTTGGAGGGTTACTAGTCTTTGTAAAATAATGTACAAAGAATGAACAGTCCAGTTCAGCATAGAATGCAAAACCATAGCCCTCCTAGAACCCACAGTGAAGGGTGTAAAATTGTTTCAGTAAGGCAACTTCTCTTCAAAAACTTTTAAAGCAATGTCTTAAGCTATACAAAATACCTAGACAAAACTCAGTAATAACAAGTTTTCAGCTACAAGAGATCAGTAGGTATCTAAGCAGCTCCCAAATATTCTGAAACTCAAAATTTCATTGTTGTTCCAATAAAACAAGAGTGCTGCAAGACTGTCAAACTTCTTGCAGTGCCTGACAAAATTGTTATAAAAAAGGATCATGGAACTTTGCGGGGGGGGGGGGGGGGGGGGGGGGGGGGGGGGGGGGGAGGAACAACATATGTTTACAGATCAGTCACTGCTTACAAAAAGAGTAACCAAGTTTTTAGAAGAAGGTTATGTATAAGGACTTGTAAACTCAGCTCATCACATGTTAAGAACTTTATTCTCCATATCTGAATGTTTCTCCTTTGAGGACCTCTTTTACTGCACAATGGAGGTGAGGAGGAGTAAACATACTTGTAATGTTACTCAAGTAATATACTTCAGGAAAGACCAGTCAACATGTAACAAAAATGAGAGTTGAAAAAGACTTTAATAAGCAAAAATTGTTTGATCTGTGCCCTTATGTAAGCATATGCTCTACATAAGTTTGTAATTAATTGCTCTGTTGCTAAGTGAATAAAATATCCTTGAAAACAAAGGCAAAGAGCCTCTCAGTAACACCTTATAAAAAATATGCCTCATATACAACCTTCCTTTTGGACATTCTGGCCCACATTCATGACATAATACATGAAGTCAATGCAAAGTAGCAATACAGTTCATCCAGATACATAATTTGCAAATCAATTCAAGATTTTTAAGTGCTGCCTATTGGTTACTATTAATAGAAATCCTAATAATAATAATAATAATAATAATAATAAATCATTAGCTGGTTAAGACAGTTTGCTCTTCATACATGATTTTTCACATGCAAAGATTACTTTTCACCAAATTAAAGGTGATGTCACAGTTCTTCAGACTTCACATAATGGTACAGGCTTGGAATCACAGGAAGTATCAAATGATCTTTTTAGAACAGCACCTTAAATACTGAAAACAAAAGGTAATACATAATTTGCATCTTATTTGAGATGCTAGACATGATTATAAAAGTTTGCAATATTTCCTGTGCAAACCTTAATGTAACAATTAATCAGGTAAAACTCAATACTAACATTTCACTTTGCATATTAGTCCCTTCCTCTTCCTTATAAATCTCAGAACAGCATCACAGCATCCCAAAAGAAAACTAAGTATATTACTTGCTATAGATTGGCTGATCTTCACATGGGAAGCAAAGAACTCACTATTTTGTACATTACTTCAGTAAAGTAAACCCTAACACTCAGGGATTTGCTTCCTTTCTACAAACATTCTACTTCAATGGCAACTACATCATGGAACATGTCAGTTGTGTTCTGTAACTATCTGGCACCATCTAGTAGCCACT
This sequence comes from Falco naumanni, assembly GCF_017639655.2. Lineage (NCBI taxonomy): Eukaryota > Metazoa > Chordata > Aves > Falconiformes > Falconidae > Falco > Falco naumanni. The sequence goes on from NC_054061.1 coordinate 45,878,450, forward strand.
GCTGGCTTCTTTACTAAATCCCATTAACAGATTATGATGAGGGATTGTGACAAAGGTGATATACAAGATATGCAAGAAATAATAAAAAAAAAAAACTTATTTATCTGAATCTCATATGGTCAAGAAAATGTTTTATGTGGTATTAGGCACAAACAGCTATAGACAGTAACTGCTTGGACGCTTAGCAAGTGCCTTCTGCCTTCCTTGAAAAAGTAAATAATAATATAAATTTTAATTAAATACTTGTATCTATATTGAAGTTTCCAAGTAATTTAAGAATCTGCTGGCAAAATATAGCAATAGTTGACAAAATACATTGCTTTATGCATGTATGCAAACATTTCCCATTTATTCCCTTTCCCCATCCTGAAAACATACAAGTAAGTTAGAAGCTAAGAAAGAAAACATCTGCTTTGATTAATTTGAATACTGAATATACAGAGTGGGGGTTTTCCATCACTGTCAAAGCAGTGTCTGGTAGGCCCTAAAACTGGGGAAGGGGGGCAAGGGCAGCAATATGAACATATCGAGGCTACTTCATTAAGTTCCCGAGGTGTGACTAGGTAGAAATCTTCATTTCCAAAAGTATTGTTCCTTTAGCCTGTGAGCAAATACAAATACACAGCCCCGCCATCCTGTTCCTTGCAAAATAAATATATAAATGTGATACTTTTGCAACATCTAACCACAGCTTTTTAAGCTGAAACAGTTCTTCTCCTTTTACTTTAGATGTCAAATCCATCACAGAAAAGAATTTTGTTTTTAAAAGACTTCCTCAATGAAGCAGTTCATTTCTCTGCCATTTAGCTCACTGTATTTTTACAAGCGCCAGGCTGAGCAAACTATGATTGAGAGAAGCCATCTTATGCACATTGCTGTTGTCCCACATCATTCAGAACAAACCTTTTTAGATCGTTAACTACCACAGGAGTGCTGATTACACAGGCACCAGCAATTTCCTAACCAATGACCACCTGAACAATGATGTGTTCAGCTTCTCAGACCCTGAAGCCTTTCAGAGGTGAATCATTTCACAGTTTGGAACTAGATCTCCATAGCAACTTCCCTTTGAGGGTTTTAGAATCACCATCCCGTAATTCTATGATCATCAAGCTCAACCATTCCCAATGGTTCTTTTCACAGCAGATGGAAAAGGAAGCCTTGAAATTTTACAGTCTATTTCAAGCAATTCATCTGGCAGCCTATTAGAATTCAAAATATTTCAACCTTCAATCACAAAGCATGTTATCTGAAGCTGTGGTGATCTCAAGTCAAGACAAGCAGACGTTTTAGTCTAATCATCCATGATGAGAAGAGACTGACAAAAACTCTTAATTCAACCACCATCAAAATGCTTATTTTAACTGCATGAAAGTCTTTCAACAGGCAATGAAAACACACCATGTACCATTTTATCACAACCTTCCATTCAAGGGAAATATGAATTCTGAATATTGGCATGGATCTTTGCACTCCCCGACTGCTTTTGAACAAATATCTGCTTCCTAAAAGTCAGTATAAATCCAATTCTACCACATTATTTTCAACAGCTGTCAAGAAAAATTATGTAAGCAAACTGCAATTAAACTTCTCACGACTCAGTACAATAATGCTGTAAATGAGTTACTTATTGATGGATCCAGTTTGTTATAGGCATCTTCTAAGAAATCCAAATCAGTAATGTCTGAGAAAATAAACACTAATTAAACTATAAAAACATATCATTGGTTAAAATCTTGAAGCAAAACTCAGTTCCATGACAATCATAATCAGAGGGGGCTTAAAGGTTTTTTTTCCCCCTCTATTGCCAATTCCCAACTCAACCTCCTCTGTTTAAAGAAACATTTTTCTTCTCTTAAATGTTTCAGTCAATCACTGAAATAATCCCGTCAGGGGCACAAAAAGCTTTAAATTTGAAAATCTTTTCACCTAAAGCACAGGTTGATTCATTAATATTTATCAACCTTAAATACAAGTTAAATTCAAATGTTTTTAAAGTCTCAGTTATACACTGCCTACGCCTACGATACTAATAACTAATAGTGGTTCACCAAATTCCCACCCCTCAAAAAAACCCCAAAAACCAAAAAACCTCTTCCCCACCCCAAACAACTCTGTACAGTTAACTCTACAAATACTTTATTCTTGTTACTACATTTTCATCAAAGTACAAAGCATCAAAATGCAGTGATTAATCACAAACTACAAAAAAACAAGTTACGTGGTGACTAAAGAATCCAGAAGACTTGTAGCTTTTGATATAAAATGCCACCAATTTTATTTAACAGAATCAGAAGCAAGTTCAGTAAAAAAAATAAATTACCATTTAGTGATACAACAGTAAGACTTTGCTACTTCAAACAACAAATGCTGTACAATGTATCAAGCTTAAAAGAAACAACAGAAGGACCCACCTGTATCAAAGACCAAGTATCTGCTAAGAATATGAAACAAGGGAAAATAACCAGTATGTTACATTTTATAATATTTGTAGAGGCAGGAACACCTAATTGTTTTATTTTCTTTGAATGAAAAAATGCATCTTCGGTGTCCCTAAGCAGTTATTTAACTGCAGGAGCAGCCACAATTGAGACCCTCTCTAAGCACTTAAAATGCCACATTTTATTAGGCCACAGGAAAAAAACAGCCAGCCAACCCCCTCAGCTGACCTTATCTTTCTAGCTGTCAACAGTGTTGAGCCGTACTTTTACTCTACTTCAAAGAAAAACTCTTTAAAAAGAGAAACTTATTTTTAAAAAACTATAAAATATCATGAATATACTGATTTATTGACTGGTGGCTTATTAAGAGTTAATATTTTTGGCAAAGTCATTTTAAGAACATTTCTGCAAAAGAAATTACAATGGAAATCTTGGGGGTACAGGATTTATCTTTATATATTTTGCACCATTTGTGAAGTTAGGTCATGATCAGAGCTATACAGCTGCCTTACATTGAATTTCTCAAGGTTTTGAGGGGAAGTATGCGAACATAACCACAAAACTTAACTAGAGATGAAGGTAGAATTTAAGACATAGTAAAGCAAATGAAAAAGTTATGCATCAACTGAAAATGTAAACTGTTTATTTCTATGTACAATCGACCGAAACAAATACGGACTTTATACTAGCAATCTGAGAAAGAAACACCATGGAAAAAACCTCTTGAGCATTTAAAGCACCATCTCCTGCAAAGACCAGAGATTAAAGCAATTATATACGAACAATATTAAAATTCTTAGTGGTTTCCAGTGTTAGATCAGTTACATCAATAGCCAATAGAAAAACTACTGCAAATATCTTCCTACTAAAGGAGACAAAGAAGTTGCAGGATACATTTTAACACACTTAATTTTGCTCAAAATTTTTTTCAACTTTTTTATTAGAATATGGAAGGTCATGAAATTATTTGTTATCAGAAGTTTTAAGTCATCTGTAAAGCTTAGCTTTTTTTTGTCTGTTGACCAAATATAACCATTAAGTACAATCTTTTATTTAGCACTGTTCTGTCTGAAACTGAATATGAAAGTGCCCATAAGCACCAAGTTATTTAAACATCTTGCTAATTAAAAAATACAATTGTCACTGCAGCAATACTTACCTACATGTGCAGACAGAACTACATATATGTAATTTATCTACAAGTAATGTAGCTATTACTAAATGTAATTTAACAGGAACATTTTTTTAATAAATTCTTAAGTGATAGTAAATAAGTATCTTACACTGTACAATTAGACTGTCAGCAAAAGATGCCTGTTAGTAACACATACACAAATCAAAAGTTACACCTTTACAATCTGTTTTATGATTATGCAGAGTTATGATTCAAAGTATTTTCATGGTATTTTACCAGATATTACTCATAAATAATAATTTTAAAATCTAGGAGGTCATTCTTAAATTTGTCTTCACATACTAAGAATGAGACTGCGTTTTTAGCTTCTCCTTCTAATATTCCTACCACTGTATCTGAAAAACCTCATCTTAAGCAGTAGTTATATATTAGCTCACCGTTTAACAATCTAAAATAACCTTAAGTTTATTTCATAACATATAATCAAGCAACATACAGTAATTAAAGCACACTGAAAACAGCAGTTACTAGCTAATTAACATTACAGAAACACTGTTCTTAATGATAGAAAAAGACAAAGATGTTATAAAGTACCATACCATGAGGAACAGTTTGTTATAAACCTTTTTGTTTAAAACATAAAGAACCTCAACTTCTGAATTTGAAATTACAGTACTTCATGAATTTAAAACCTCAACGCAAGTTATGCACACTTAGGTAAGCTGTTTAGGGACTACCCCTTCACCATGTAGTTCATGTAGGGCAAGCACCATTAATACAAATTGTTGCACCCCTCAGGATGGCTCAGCATTTGCAAACACACCCAAACTCTGTATTATCCTCATTCATGCAGACTTAAAGAACTAATACAGTTTCACTATTTTCATGGCAGTAAGATGCATTGTGGCATGACCACAAGCACCTGAACTGCAGCTATGGACAAGAAGCAAAGAATGACTTGAGTTGTGACAATGGCACCCTGGGCTGGAGTTAGGGGATGGCTACCAAGACAGCTGCTGTGTTCTTTTAAATGCACTGGTTTGCAAGATCAGTTCAGCAAAGTACTTTGTTAGATAATCGCTTTATGTTTTGCAATTAAACTACCACTTTAAAACAGTGGCAATATTTTACCTTGACATGCTATTTTTAAACTCATCTTCTACTTATTACAACATATTTTGTATTTCACATTTGTCTGTATTAACAGTAACACCTAAAAATGCTTGCTAGGTAAAACTGTGTGCACACACACAGTCCTAGCAAACAGTCTCTTTGGAGACCAACACTTTCATATGGAAGTATTTTGATATTTTTCCCCTACTATTTGTATCCCATCATTATTCACCAGCTTCTATATATGTTTATGTCTTATTACATTTTTAATTATTCAACATAATTTTTCAACATCAGGAATTATTTTGTGTCACACATCTTCCAAACACAGTTCATGTGAAGGTGAATTAGCTTTCCTCACAGTTTCTTGATTACTACATGGGCAAACCCAAGGATTACAGCTGCAAATTAGTTGTTCATTACTAATAAACAAGATCTGGCTTTTTGCAGTTTGGCACACAACCACAGTTAATTTTGTGCTCATATATAGCACAGGACAGTGCAGAAGTAAAAAACACGCAGCCAACACCACATGACTGGCAGACTGACCATCTCAGTGGTACTGCCTTAGTTTCCTAGTGACTTTAAACTGGCAATAATACGTATGCCTTTGCAGGGTTTTTTTAACTTCAAAATCCAGAAGAAGCGCTTACATAAAGGTATGCTCAAATTCTCAGAGTAAATATCCATACTTCTCTACACATTAAGTTGGTATGAACATTTGTGTCATGCAGCAAAAAAGTCAAGCAGGCCACCAGAAACTGCCTTCTTGCACAAGGAAGCATGTATCTTAAAACATTCCCTCTCTGATTAATAAAAAAAAAGTCTTGGAAATCCAAACATTTCAGAATGAAAAATAATTGAAACTAATGTTATCATATTTCACTTGACCACTACCATTTTAAATATCACTGCTACAACTTTTTTAATAAGTTGTGACATAAACTATCAAACTCACGAGTAGTCAGAAGGGACTCTGAAAAAGACAAGGTCATTTGCTAATTCCAGCATGCAGTATCTTATGTTCAAGGTCTCATTTGACATCAGTCTTATTTTCCTGATAAAATAAGATTAAAATTAAAAAAATTAAAACTCATTCTTAGACAGAATGAAGATCCTCTCAATCTCAAAACACTCTGCTTTCAAGGAAACTCTCCAGAAAAAAAGGACCACATTGGACATCATGCTTCTGGCAATTTTTGACATCCCTGAAGAAAGTCCTTGTTCATCAGAACTTAAGTCTACTAAAAAAAAAAAAAAAAAAAAATCTTCATCCAATTACTGTAGAAAGGTTCCTTGCAATTTTTTCCCCAAAAGCTATCATGTAGCATTTGTCCTGGACCTTGTCTATTCTGAAGACGCTATCAGTTTTACAAAAATATATGGAATTATATCAGGGTTTCTAAAACCACTAGATTCTCAGTAGATGCTGAACCACAATACTTTTTCACATTATATGAAAGATAGACGACAAAAAAAAAAACCCAAAATTTCAAAAGACATGAAAAAGGTATATACAATATTTAAGCATTTACATAGACACCTCTAACACTACTGCTATAGATGGCTCTCCAGAACAGCAAGTCAAGCACCACCATCACTTCATGAAGTTTCACTTAAATTGCACCCTGTTCGCCATTTGCCCACAGGAAAGAGGGCTGAAGGAAGCAAGCCAGAGGCCAGAACTGTCCTAGCAGACTTCACACCATCTACTAGTTAAAAGACGAGAATCTGACAGAAACGATCTCTTAAGAGTTACATCCTATTTTTCAGTAACCTTATGATTTCAAACCAGTTCAACTTTGTTAGGAAGACACAGTTCACCGTTCAACTTTTCCCTTTTTGTAACAACTCTGAAAAAGAGTACCTTTTTACATAACGAAATATGCTAACTTAAATTGGATCAGGGATAAAAAAATTCTGCTATCACATGCCACAGAAAGAAAATGTTACCTATCAAAGATTCTTTCCCTTTCATTTGTCAAGAAAACCTTGATGTTCAGAGCTTATGAAAACATCACGCAGAAACTTCAAAAAGGTTAGAAACACACCACAAATCAACAAATACTCTTCTGCCACAAAAAAAATTTTGAAGAAAGCATAACTGCTGCAATAGTATGAAAACAGGCCACATTTCATTATCAGCAAGCCAGTGTTTACACAAGGCTGATTTTTCAAACAATTTTCTTCTATGAAATAATTTTCTGAAGTTTTCTGAGATGTTATTGCAGAAGAAAGGAACTTCCAAAAAGCTATAAAGCTGTTAAGTTTCTGTTCTGTCATTTATTTAACGGTACATAAGACACATAAAATCTTTTTCTTCAAGTAAATGGGTAAGCAGTATAGCTAAGAAAAAACATGTTAAGTGAACAGAAGATGGATTACCTTTGACTAGGCTCTCGATTTCGGTGAAAAATCAGACCTCTGATCACAAGATAATTTTCTTTGAGGTTTGCTGATTACTAACCTTAAAAATGTTCTCCAAGTCATTAACATCATCTGTTTTTTTACAATGTGCTTTCAGTTACTGGTTTTCAATTTTCGACACAAAGTTGCTGATAATATTACAATACCCCCTCCTACTAAAAGAGGCCTTTGGAGCCTGTTTGCATTCCACTGGAAGACGCTGCTTTGCTCTCAGATGTGGCTCCATCTGCCTCCCTCTCACATGCGGCCATGCACAAGCCCAGCTTACCCACCTCGTACCTCCATCAAGATATTAAAACTGGTGGCATACCATACATATGAGACTGATTTATGCAAACAGCATCATACATGTAATCTTTTCCCTTACCAAAGATTTCCAAAAGGCTCTTTCTTCTTAAACATGCTGAATATTTCATTCTAGTTATGTGGAAATATTTCTACGCAGTGCTTGTATAATACAAAGATAATGCACTTCTGCATAAGTATGCTTGTTCTGAAACAAAGAACAACTATTTGCTCACCAAGGCAAAATCTAAAACATAGGGTGGGGTTGGGGTGGGGGGTGGCAGGGGAGAAGTAACTTCACAGTAGTTTTATGGGTGAAATTTGAAATTTCTTTCTATTAACCTGGGGCTTAACCTACCAAATTCCACCAAATTAAACATTTACATTTAAAATGATTTTTCTATAGCTGCAGCGGTCCCGAAGACATCTTTCTAGTCAAGAAACTTTTAGCTCTCTGAGACTGCAAACAAATTATTGTTTCTCATATTTTCCCTGCTCTAGTACAATAAATCAACAACGTTCTAGTAAATAGCACTACTGACGTACAAAATCCTGTTAACCAATGTCACCCTGCTGTTACATAGCAAGAAAACAAAAAGCAGGAAAGCTAAAAAACCCCAAACCAGCAACTACCACGTGCAGAGGAATTCTGCAAAAAAAAAAATTCCATAAACAGAAAGAGATGACAGAAAAGCACAACTTGAGGTTTTTAGCTGACAAAGGCAGGGTTTCTCTCCAGCAGGGAGGGAATTTGGATGTTGCTTATGAGAACCAGATGAAGGGACATGAAGAAGTACGGAATCCTTGTGTGACTACAGCACACAAGCTGAAAACTATGGTGGTCTGCAACAACCTGTTGGTATGCAGGTGGCTCGGGTAGTCTGAAAGCACTTTCCAGGCAGGTAGCGCCTGCCACCCCTGTGGGCTCCTGACATTCGCCTTCCTGGGAATCCCACACTCCCTCTCCCGAATACAGCCTGGCATACTCCTGACATGCAACAACGAAGCAGAAATCAAGTAAGCCATCCAGCCTGCAGTAGCAAGGACCAAGCGCAAGGCGGACAAGAACAGGCTGTACCCCACAATCTAATCACCCTTACTAAAGGGGAAACGGACACATCCGCACAGCACAAGTATGAGAGCCACAATTTACATATCCAGACCCCACTAGTATACACTGTGCTCCTGGACTTAATTGGTTCCCTTAGTTTATTTAACAACAAGACTAGGAAAAGCTTGAAATATTTGTATGAAACAGCAGCTGATTAGGAAGATCAGAAGTATGATGTATGTGCCTTTTGAAGTGTCTAGTCCACCCTATTATTCAACAACATCCAAATGAGTAGGCAAAGTATCTTAATATGACATTACACTGACAGCACCAGAGGAAAATGAAAACATACTAACACCTAAACAATAAAAAGTATAGGGTTTCATTAAAAATAAATTATTAAATAATTCTGACTGTTTCTTTCTTCCGTTAATAACTGAAACCCTGCTGAGGTTTAGTGAGCAAGACATCTGAAAAGTTGAGTAGCCGATTCAGCTGGCAGGTACCTTTGCTCTGCTAGGCACACTCACGCTGCACTCTCCAGTTCTAACAATGGCTCAGGCAAGTCCTGCAGTGACACTGTAACGCTTCTGCATAAAGAAAAATACATGCATGTAACGAAACTCCCTGATTATTTACTCAATGAGTACAACTGTATCCATTAATACTCAAAACCATTCACAGTGAAAGCACACAGAGAAGGGGGGAAAATGAATTTAAACATGTATGGGACAAATCAGCTACAAGGAAACGGTCTCTCTCTTTCCACACAAGAAGAATGTTTATTCGTAAATGATCAATTAACTCATACACTAAATCATTCGTTCTATGTGGCACAGACACATTAATTGTCAGTCTGCAAATGTAATCAATACAGACAGGGGAGGGTGTTAATTTTTGGTTTTTATAAATATATACTGATTAGTGTAGGTTCAGACCAAGCCATCTTTATTCACACTAAGTGGAACTTGACTGCAATTCATGGAATTTAAATCACAAACACAGTATGACTAAATAAAAGAACTGCGCCCTTGGAAAGGATATAGAAGTACTTTTAAAGGTCACTTTTGTTCTCTCTTCCTACTTGCTTACATACACATTCCAAGAAAAACAGAAATACATGTGAAAAGATGAAAGCAACAATCAGTAATTTGCCAGTTAGCAGCTTAGAATGGTGTTAGAATAATAAAATCAAAAAATATCATCTTTGTAAAGTGATTGTTGTTAATAGTTTATCGGTTTAAACATTACTCTGAAATGTGAGCATTAAGATAAATCACGTTCTTAGCAAAGCAACTGCATGATAAACTAAACTATATGGATATGGCTGCATTTGTTAATACTGTTCTGCATGGTCTTTAGCTTGCTTTTATATACTTTTCATATCCCATCACTACAGGATTATTGTTGGAACAGTGCTGTAATCATTATTTGATTGTAAGCCAGTTTTAACTTTATTTCAAGGTAACTCCCCATCCACAAATAAAAATGCTCTTGCATATTTTTCCCCCTTCCCTTGTAAAAGCTTTAACTAGTAAAACAAGAAACCTGCCAACATCGTGATACCTGGTTTTAAGAAATTCAGTATCAAGTTTCAGTAATTTCTGTCCCAGTTGTAACCAGTACGATAACCATTGTAACAGTACCAGTAACCAGGGCCATACAAAGTGGCTGGAACACATGAGCAAAGCGAGTGGATTTTGCTTCACCATCAGCAGAAGGGAGAGGAAGTTTGAGGGGAAAAAAATGATAATATCATGCTGCTAGGGCAAGCGGTCCCTAATTTGCAGTATTCCTCAGAAGGATAAGTTACTAGATCAACTTCATGTGAAAGAATAAGAAAGTTGAGCTTATATGCTCCTGTCTCCGTTCTTCTGGCCCCGGCAGGAGGGGTGACCACTAAAGGCAGTCTTTAATGTTCCAGGACTAATACGTAGGCAGAAAGGTTTCATCACAGATTTTATCGCAGATTCAGCAGAGCCAGTAACTACTGCATGCAAATTCCTATAGAATTACACAGTTGTCATGTACTCCCTACAAAAATAAAGCAATTTAGTATAAAAATTAGTTGTGATGTAGCTTTCTTACAGCCTAATTTCTTCAAATGAGAACTACGCCTCAGATAATTTTAAGTATATGGAAATTTTGAAGAGATGTTATTCCTTTCCTAAGGTTATGGGGAAGAAGACAAGCTTATTGCATACTTAACACAACCAAGATACAAAAAAACTACACTAATTTTACCTACTTTATTGAAGTTTCCACAAATATCACCCCTTACTCAAGACTACAGAATTTGAGGAAGACACAGCAGTCTTTTCCATGAGTTTCTGTAGCACCGAGTGTGTTTTAACAAAAGGAAAACAACTTAATACTAAGAAATCATAATCCAGACACATGTCAATTCTTCTCTTTCACTTTGAAGTGGAAAGACATGTAAATAAAAGAAAAATATAGCAATAACAAAGGAACAGAACATCACAGATTAGGTATTTCCAACAGAGAAAGCCATTCAGTAGGTATCTGTACAGTCACTACTAGTTTAGTAGGATCGTAATCAGAAAACCTGTGTGTGTTATCAAAACCAGGGTTTGCCTTTGGATTTTATTTTAAACCGTCCAAACTAAAACTATTCTGTTCATGTCAAAGTGTTCACATGGAACAAAACATCTCCTGCAGTCCAGCTCCCTTTACTGCAACGCCTTTTTCTCTGTTGCAATATCATCATGTGCCGTTAATTTGTTAGTTGAAAAAAAAAATACTGAAGTCTTAACATGTATTTATATCTACTTGTTTAAAAAAGTACGAGAAAAGCCTTCCATAAAGGAGAAGGGAGGAGAAATGGAGGGGGTGGGAGACGAGAACAGGACACAAAAAAACACCTTTTCCAAAGACTGTTCAAGGCAAAAGGGACATGTCATGTTAAACAGTAGTCAATAGATGTATACAACCAGTAAACAAATTCAGCTCTATGAAAAAAGAACATCACCATTTAGTGGTTGCAATTTAGATTATTCTAGCGTGTAATACTTTAATTGTATAAAACAAAGCTGATGTCACAAACACAAAAGAACTTCTTGCAAAGCAAGCACCACAAGTAATTTTTATGCTGCCACTGATGTCTGACAAGTGATGAGCACTTTGTTCAAATTTATATACTTACGCATCTAAGGCAACAGGTGGCTTATAAAAAGAAAACACTGAGAGCTTTTTAACTCTTCATTATCAAAATTTTTATAATATGTTTTCTCATAATGACTAAACAATCTCTACAAATAAAAGCTCAACACAGTAACTACAAAGATGAACTATGGCTCAGGGAAAATTACCTATTATTTTGATAAAAGCAGAAACTGAGGTACGGTTCTGGATCCCATTGACTTGAGCTCTGTCTACATTTACAATGTTTTGTAATCACACAAAGCACTCAATATTTTAACAATACCTTCTGATATATAAATTAAATCAACTGAAGACAAATTATATTTTCTTGCTGTCTTTTCTATATGCATATTAAACAACAGCTGAATATTGTACCACAGTTGGAAGGAAATTTTTACTTCCAGGTCTTTAAACCAACTGAGAGCGATGTGTTTCAGTTGTTGCTTGATGTAGTTTTGGGCCAAGAGTGGCATTACGAAAATGCATTGGATTTTTTTTAAATACTGCAGAGTCCAATGAACAGTTTCATACTCTTTAAGCATATGCAGTTATAAAAAAAAAAAAAAAAACAAAACGTCTACACTACACAGAATACAGGATAATACTTCATACTTGCATTTAAGTGCAAAAGACTTCCAGGCAAAATAAAAGACACCATAAACACACAGACAATTCAGATCAAAATTTTTTTAAAAAGGAATTTAGAATGGTATTGACTGATACAGTTACATTTAAAAAAAAAAAACTGGAAAAGTAGTTAAGAAGGCAAAAATGCAATAAGCATACCAAAACAATCTTTATATTCTGCCTTGTAATTAAACTATGAAATAACCATCTGCTTATGATTAAAACATGATTTTAGTGTTTGCTGTTATGGATAGATTAAACACACATACCAGTATTAGACTTTTTTCCTCTGCATGGCAATTTTACAATACCACCTCTAACAATTAAAAACCATGACACATCAATATTTTTGTCCTGTATGCTACACATATATATATACACACATGCACACAATTTTTATGGTGATGTGTCATAAAGCAGAAAGATTAATGCAGTGAACATCAGAGCAGTGCAGAGCAGCTCAGCCCTGAGTCTTGGGCTCCCTATCTTTCCGATTCCCTCTGCTTCTTTCCATATTTTCTCTGAAAGCAAGCAATCCCTCTCAGGTAGCCTACATTCTCATAGCTATACATTTCCTCCCTTTTGCAACTCTTTCACACACTTGACTTCCCATTCCTACTGCTATTTAGTTTTGAGACATCAATTTTCACATCAAATTACCAAAGCTTGATGCATAAAAATATTCAATAAGCCTCAAGAAACTGTTATCTCAGTAACAGCTATCTCAGTAAGTACTGAAATGCAAACCTATGCTCAGACATATTTTAAAAGTTTAACTAGTAAAGTGAGCTCAAGGTATGGAAGCTTATCTGCCATCATCATTATTGGGAGAAAAACCTGTATGACAGGGTGGAGGAGGGGGACAGAAGGAAGAAGGTAGAAAGGAGGAAGGAAGGAAGGTGTGTTGTTTGATTTTATAAAGAAAGCCTTTTAAACTAACTTTAACAGAAAAAATTAATCATGCAATACTTGAATACTCAGAAAATTAATTTGGTGTCTAAGTATAAACACTGAGGTTCTGAAGAATCTTCTTGCTGTTGTATCCAACAACAGATGAAGCCACACTTTAACAGCAACACTCAAAACAAAAACTGAAAGTAGCATTTCTGAGGTATTCCACAAGAACAAATGGGTAGGTTGGAAATTAATGCATTTTGTTAATTGCCTCCAGGCATCGAGCCTTCAAGATGTCACTTGAGGCTAGAGACCTCTTGGCATCAATATCAAAACAACAGCTTTCAAAGCATCTCTAGTAACTACTGCTGACATAAACATCCAGCACTTAAACTCAGCCCAATGCTAATTCTTCCACACAAGATTTCGGGATGAAAATACATCCTGAAATACACTAAAAAATAGCTGGGAGAAACCTGAGAGTAGCAAATGCAAGACCGACAACCTCCAAACATTAAAAAAAACTCAAGACCATCAGAATTTCTGCTGAGATGCTGTTGATAACCTGTAAATAAAAGCAGAAAAGTAAAACTTCATCCTTTAACCAGTGTGAAGCTGGGCTTGATCAGGATCGGAAAGAAGTTTTGGAAAGTATACTGGAAAAATACCATCTGTCTTTGTTGAAGGCTCACCAAAAGAAATCAACAGATTTCCACATCAATTCCTTATCCTTACAACAGCAGCATGACACATCTGCAACCAAACCCTGGCTCTCACTTACATGTCCAGCATATGTAACAGCCACCAAAAAGTCAGTTTTCCTCAGGCTCCAGTGGACAACATGCAAGATTTAAAAGAAAACATCTCTTAAGCCTTGCAAACTTGGAAGACAAAAAGCAAATTAAAACACAGGATGCAATCTGCATTATGTATTTCCTATGGTTGCCTTTTTACCATTTTTTTTTTTTTTTTTTACGTTTTTCAGCTTACCCTATCAGCTTAACACTCTCTCAGCTACAACAGCACAACTGTTTGCTGGATTATATCTTAAATCTGATTAAAGAAATGACCTATTTTTAAAATAACCCAGCAAGAAGAATATTGTTATTTTTAAAAACCAAAAGCCCTTTTACTACATGGTTCCACAATCAGTTGCAACAGCACAGGAGAAAGTGGCAGCATACAGATGACAAAAGGTGTTGGAGTACAAGGCTGCTTCAGCTACCAAAAGACTTACTTATCCAGCGTACAAGTTAGGCACCAAGTATGACTTGGGAAGGGACAGGCACCTATAGTTCTAGAAGTGGCATTTTTGTCATTGTGAAAACCAGGACTGCTCCAATAAATAGCAATTCTGAAAGAAAACTGAAGCAAAGATTTTTCTGTCAGTTTACTAAATAGTCTAGACCGAAAAAGGTTGCATCTGAACTGGATTACTGAACAGAGCTTTTGCTTGGGTGTGACTCCTAAAGCAGTTCCTTTGCTACAGGTAGATACACTCTTAGCTTTTTAACGTACAGTAACTGCTGCCAGCAACTTCTAAGCACCTGTGGGACTATGGGCAAAAAAAAGGAAGCACTCTGACACCCCAAGGATCTCAGACAGATTTCCCTGACAAAAAAAAATATAATCCCGTGTTTTGTAAGTCTTACAATTACATACCTCACGTAAGCTAGGAGACTTGTTTAGTTTGTCCAGGATAAGTAACTCATAGTCAAAATAAGAAACACAAAGCCAGCTTCCTCCTGGTCTTCATTTGCATTATTTACTCCCCTGTTCAGTACATAGCTGTATCACATACGTACATCATGGGAATATCAATACAAGAAATCCAGATGAATAGGGTGAATTTTTGGGGCCAGAAGACCCAGCAGAGCCTAAGGTATATTCAAAATAACTTGCAAGCATAAAGTTTACTATAAACGTAAATGTAATGAACATAGACCAAATGATGTGCACCCATTGTATGAACTGAACACAAGCCCACGACATGGCAAAGTTATTTTTAATAAAATAAAGCCAGCACAAAAGGGCGCTCACAGTGCTTACCACTGCTCCTTTTCATGAGTGCTTCAAACATATTTTATCCTTTCTTCAACTAGATTACTGTCATTCCAGGTTTTTTTATTTAAAATTCCTAGACTTTAGTTCCCATTTAAAGAGAGGAAGAGAAATAGCCTCAGTGGAACTTGGTCTCTTGCCTCAAGGCACTTGTACTACTTGTACCTCTAGCAGAAACCAAAGTGTTGGTTCCCCTCATCTGGTGATCACCACTCCCACAGATGACACATCACAATCACTTTTGCAACTGCTCCTTGTCCATTTTAATATGAAGTCACTTGATTTCACATCAACCTCAAATATAATTACATCTGCTCATGTGATATTGACACACTTGCATGCTCGCCTGCCATACTCAACTCTGGAGCAATGAGGGACAGCAATCAAGAGCCCCTGAGACACAACAGTTAACTCCTACTGCTGTTTCCAAACCCAACACAAGTCTATGCCCTCAGCTGTTTTAGGTAGTATAGCCATTTATGTATAAATTAGGAAACAGAGAAGTGCTTCTATGAGCCTATTTCAAAGTTTTAATGAAAACTCTGCATAAAAAAAAAAAACCACATCCAAAAAACCTAGCTCCCTATCTCTTTTGAGGAAGCAACTTTCTAAAAGGGAAGCTATAATAGTCTCAGTTTACAGACCACTCACCTTTCTGATGCAAATACTACAGCTAATTAAAGTGATACCGACAAAGTCAGCCACTTTCTTCTGTTCCCAAATTGTTGATTTTACCTTTTCTGCTGCAGCCTTCCTCCAACCAAAGTGAAACATGCTTTCATATTTCATGTTACCACCAGGACAAAAAAACCACAAAAACAAGCAACCCGAACTGCAGTATATTTCCCTTCAAGCTTTCAAGAAAATCCATGGCACACAAAGAAGAAATTACTTACAAGGCATTAAACCACCCCTGTCTTAAAGCCAGGATACTCTACACCATGAGTAAAGACACCCACTCAAACAGGTAAACAAGTTTAAAAAACAGTCACCTGAACACCCTCTAACACTATCACATACTGAAAATTTCTTTAAAGTATCACAGAGAAAAACTTTAAGTCTCATCTTTATTGCCTAAATAGCAATTATACACTGCCATATGACACACAGAACTATAATAAAAGTAGTTGTAGGTCAAATAATAGCAACGACTCAGTAAAGATAACCTGCCTGGTCTTTATTCTCAGGGGAGGGGGGTTTACTGGTCAAGTACTTTATGACTCACAGTACAGTATATTAGAAATTTTCTATGTATTCTTTAGAATTGAGAGATTGCCCTTGTAGCTCAGTAGGTAGCTCTCCTGTTTCTGGCCTACGAGGTCATAGCTTTAAGTCCCTGCTGAGGAAACTTAACAAGTTCCATCTATAAATAGAATGGCATTAGATGCTGCTACTCTAGCAAGGGCGGTGGCCTTTAGACAAGAAATTTTTATGTTTTCATCTCTTCTGATAAGAAAAAGAAATTGAACATGGAGAGGCACAGGATATTAGGCTAAAGACGAATGACAAAGTGGGCTCCAAAATCCATTGTAACTTCAATTAGCATAAGACAATTCTAGCATTATCAAACTACAATAAAGGCTACAGTAGAATGCAAGAACAATAATCGTCCTTCTCAATGAGCCTAAGTAACTAACTAAATAAAATTACAGGATTTACATTTGAGACTGAAAAGAAACCTCCTAGCTAACTGTACAGTCAAAATTTGACTTGTGACATCAAGAGGCAACCTCAATGTAAAAAATACTTTGGAGTTTCTGATTAGTAACAAAAACTTTTGAACATCACAGCTCTCATCTACTCTTTCTGTAGAAGTATATCCTTGAGACACATCTATTTAATTATCAGGGATTAAAACAATACCACTCCACAACACATGAATTTTTGCTCCTCATACCCATATATTTGGGAAGATTTATTCAGCTCTCAGAATAACAATTACTTGAGACAAGCTGAAGAATAAAGCCTATTTAAACCCTTATCTGAGTTTATTTGTGCTTTAAACTGTAGTTACCTGGCCTTAGAGTAATATGGATTAAAGCTCAGGTATCACTTTCACTTAGCCTGGCGATGTAATTTACTGTTCAATAAAGACACAGGCTAACTCACTAGAGTGCTGACAATTTTGCAGCACCTTTGCACAATCTGCACCCACATACCCAGGAAAACAAATTTGCTCCTCTGTGGGAGGGAGACAAAGCTGCAAGCAGCTTACTGCGAACAGTTTTGAGGTACAAACCCGTAAGTTTTGTTCATATATGCACATCACAAGGAAAGAAACACCAGCAATAAAACAGGAGATGAGGGTGACTACAACGTGACTTCCTGATCTCAGAGACACTAATATTATGCTCAAGTAAGAACAGTAACAGGTCTTGCAAAATTCTTCTGCAATAGTTTAGGAGGTCATTGTCCTTCCTGTATTCATCTTATCTGCCTAAGTGAAAAATCTGAGTAGTTAAGTTTTCCACAGCTGGCCAAATTAAGCTAACTGATCCTGCACTGGGGCTGACCTATTGAACAGGACATCTGTGTACAAAACGTCTCCCTTACAGGTTTAGGTTTAGTGGTAGCACTAGTTGAAGCTGCATGTCAGAAGATCACAAGAATCTCATCCTGGTCTTTTATGTTCACTGCCAACATTTTGGTCAATGAAGTACTACTATCCAAAACACACACAAGGTTCTTTTCTGCTCAAGATACTTCTACAAAGTAGACTACATCAACAGACAACTGCTTTACAGCATCAGCCTTCATCCTAGAGCCTCTTGCTGTATCATGGTATTGAACAGTACACACATGAGTAAGGTAACAGCCATTGTACCAGACAACGGGATGCTGGTCTCACCCCTAGTTTACTCCCGATTTCACTTACATCCACTGTCTCCACTGCTGGATGTTGCACAAACACCTATACCAATCCTACATGGTTATTTCTCAAGAAAGTCTTCTTTGAGCAGATGTCTGTATGAAAAGTTTCTTCTCTTTACCATCACTCTTTCTGAGCAAAAAGACTGCTGTGCTTCCATGCTTGGATCCACAGAGAAAAATCCAGCAGCACTAGCTCTCCAAAATGGCTCAAGGCCAGTATATGACACTGACAACTGCATGTGTTTCCCTGCAACAAATCTTTTGTCAAGGCAGTACTTGTTGAAAAACTGGTCTTCCACGAGTCATTGCTTCTTCCAGTCTTTTTTATTGGGCACTTTGTGTTATTCTGGATTTATGGTTGTTTCTTGGTTTTGGTTGGGTTTTTGTTGTTTTGGGGGGTTTGAGTTTGGTTTTGGGTGGGTTTTTTTGAGGGGGGGCCAGCGGGGGAGGCATTCAGTGTTTTTTGTCTCAAACTGACTTCTGTGACAAAAAAAAAGCTTTATTCAAACATGCTTCTTTTTGGCTGTTTCACATTATTTAAAAGGGGAAGGAAGACATGTACATACAGAATTCCTCTGTACCATCATCTACACAAATAAAAGGTTTGAAGTAAAATAAAGCTAAACAGCCTCTGAAAAATCCTCTCCTGAAACAAAAACATTTTCTTTTTATATGATGAAAAAGTAATGATAAGCAAATCTGTATGCAGCTTCAGGAATATCTTTATTAGTCTCCCTTCCCTTTCAAGGTGGTAGGCTTAGTATCTGAATGATGAGAGGAACAATTTAAAGACAGATAACATGTGGCCTAAGATTAATTACCACTGGGTTTGGGGTTTTTTAAGACCCGATATTCTGAAATTGCAATATACAATGCAAAAATAGTTTGCTAAAAAATTATTTCAGTTTTGGTGACAATTGTGCTAAAAGGGATAGAGGAATACTATTTGCACAACTTTGCAATCAAAAAAACCCCAATCTCCTATGCAAGGTCTTTTCCCAAAATCAAAACACTTTGCAGTATTTTACAAAAAACACAAACAAAAAAACCCCAAGAACAACCACTAAAAAGTCAAAAAGACCCAAGCATTAGGTTAATACAATTAAATGTGTCACACAGACGCAACTGCCACAGTTTGAAAGTTTTCACAATTTCTGGTTTTAACACAGAAAAACTAACTTAAAGTTTAGCTTCACTGTGAACTATTCCCAGTATTTTATTAAATATCAATTTAATTACTCTAACAACAAATAAGAAGGAAGATAAAATCTCAACAAGAACTATTATCTACTCAACAGCATACAGAAATACATCTTCATTGTGTAACACTAGCAAGTTTAATATATACAAATACTTTTACACTTTGGTAGCTTAGCAGTGGAAGGTTTGTATTTATAAACAAGGAATCCTAACTTTAACAGGTAGCACTTACGTTTACTAGCATAAAACAAAACCAAAGCATCTTCAAAAGACTGAACCAAAATATATTGAAGACAATTTTGTAAGACAGCTACATTTTTATCATTTCAAGATGAATTTTGACACATTATAAAGATGAAAAATCAGCTTCGGATATTAGAAGTGACACAGCCAAGCTACAATTGCATAAACAGAGCCACTATGATGCCCAATACACAGCATACAAACACTGAAGGAATCAGATGTGACCCATACTTTGTCCACTGAAATGTTAGTGGACTGTGGCTAAGTGATATCATTATATGCCTCCTCCCTGTAGCATCAACTTCCAACAGCAGCAATCAGCAGGTATGATTTCTTAAAGAACACAGTGGGGGTGGGGGGAATGCATCATGTCTCAAGTATATAAAAGGTACAGAATGATTTGCATCTTTATACAGAAGATACACACATTTTCATAGAAAGTCAAAAAATGAAGTCAGAACAGAGGATACATCTTATTCAATTAAATAACTCTGTTATCACCACTTTGATTTTTACAAGCAAATCAAAACACTGGCAGTATTACTGTGAGTTCCCAATAAAACCTCATGATGATAAAAAATAAAGCTGAGTAAACTTGGTTGTAAATGCTGAGCACAAAAATCGGTACAAATATTGTCAAACTCAGTTTTGACTATGGCTTATCTCAAAAATACTTACAACTCAGGTCACGTGATTCACCTCTAACCGATTTTTAAATGATGGCAAATTGGTTTAGAAGTTACCTAAAACCAGGCAGAACCAGTGGGTGTACTAAACTTCTCCAGTTGTAACAAGACATAAAAGTGGATTAAAAGCAATCAAAGCTTTTTAGGAACCAATTCACATTGGTCACACCAGTCACTTCTATAGGACCGCAGGGGATGTTTACCTAGCTTCATGGTTCTTTCACTCCTGTCACAAAGAATGATATTACACAGATTATCAGTTACCAAACTCCCCATCCTGCCCCTGAAAGGCAGCTAAAGCTCCTGTGCTGTGGAGTCAGAGCACTTCCAGGCAGAGGACCAAAGCAGGAGCTCCCCACCCTACCTGCCTGTACTCCCCTAGCACCATGTCACCGCAGGTGGCTCACCCATTCCTCTGCAGGACTGGAAGACCAGGTGATGGCATGCAGGTGAGCCCTCAAGGTCTTCCACAAAAGCCAATGTTGCCCGCCCTACTTCAAACATTGGGCATCAAACCCTAAGTTTTTTCAATTAAAAAGGCGCATCTGATAGCAAAGTACTTTTACAGACAAATTTCCTTTCAATTTCTGTAACTCTGAAAAGAAAGACTGGATTTCATTAAAGAAACTAAAAATAATAGAAAAATGTGCAACATATTCTCTGGAAAACTAGGACTGCAGGATATCAGTGGGAAAAGAAACTCAAAAACATGAAGAGCTCTGGCTGTTTTAACATCCAGTACATTCAAGAACACAACAGAGCTGTAGCAGGGACTAAACATTGACATCTAGCATTTTCTTCACCCAAGCATTATTTAGGAGTAATCTGTAAGTTTACACTTGGAACAAGGTTGCCATTTTTAGTCCACCATACAAAGAAAGTAATTTTCAACCAGTGCTTGTGACTGAAAAGTTGAAAGGTAGTTAAAGCCCTGCAACATGAGAAGAAACACTATTGCAATCTTCAAACAGTCTGCCTTCTGCCACCACGAAAACTTTGCTGCCTTAGTTAAAACCCTAATACACCTGAAACATGGAAAATAGAAAGGTCAGAAATGTTTCAAATTGAACAGTGAAACTCAGAAGATGAACAAGCATGTGTCAGGTTACTATGGTACTAATGGTGTAGATGCCACTATCCAGAGTAGAAAATAGTTTTAAAATTAAATTCCCCACTCACTCTGCCAAATTTTTTTAAAAAGTGTATTAACATCAAATGGTTTATTATAGGTATCAGTAATTCATTTCCAGTTTGGGCACTTTAACAGAAAAAAAATCTATAGGCAGTATCAAAACCCAAGAAGGTATTGCTCTATTCTGTACAGGAAAACTTATTCACCTTGTTTGCTGAGCCAAGAGAATCTACTTCATACTGTTACTAAACATGTACAAAAATACAGTTGTGCTCAACACAAACTTACATCTCTTTTTATTTGTCCTATTACCCTACCATGTGCTGTTACCACGTATTTCTGTTTCTTTACATATATTCAAATACACCTTGGACATAAAAACAGTTTTTTCATTTGTTTAATGAACATTGCATCTCCCAAGGAAAGTAACAGTTTATCTAGGATATGGAAACTTGCTTATGGATTTTCAGCTTTCATTTCAAGGTGGGGGTGGGAACTTTCCTTTTTTAAATAAAGTAAGGTAAGTAGAGAATTAGCCAGGCAGAAATACATCTCATTTCTCTTCAGCTTTATGCCATGCAAGAAACAGTGTAAGTAAACACCACACAGAGCTTCCACAGTCCCAACAGAAATGTAATTACTTCGAGTGTACTACAGCTGCAGCTCATCGATGTGCCCTATGGTGGTGTACTGGGTCTACGAGCCCTATAGCAGCCCTCACAGTGCTGTGCTTTCTACTGGTAGCTAGAAAGATGGTGATAACACACCAGTGTTTTGGCTCCTGCTGAGCAGTGCTCCAACAGCATCAAAGCTGTCTCTCCAACCTTCCCCCATATCACCATCACCAGTAGGCTGGAGGTGGGCAAGATCCTGGGAGGGGACATAGCCAGGACAGCTGACCCAAACTGACCAAAGGGCTATTCCACACCGTATGACATTTGCTGAGATATAAAAGCTAAGGAAGAGGAAGGAGGGACATTTGTTATTATGACATTTGTCTTCTGGAGCAACTGCTACAAGTACTGAAGCCCTGCTTCCCAGGAAATGGCCAAACATCACTTACTGATGGCAAGTAGAGAATAACACCTTTTGTTTTCCTTCACTGCTCTGTGTACAACTTTTGCCATTGCTTCATTAAACTGTCTTTATCTTGACCCATAAGGTTTTTTTAAATCTTCTTTTCTCCCCCCATTCTGCTGAGGGATAATGGAGCAGCTTGCTGGACACCTGGCATCCAGCCAAATTCAACCAACAACAGGTGGATAAACCAACAGGCAACAACCTTCTTCAAAAACCACTTCATAACACAAAGAGGTAACAACAGTGAGTTCTGTTATGGCAGCTAAAAAAACCAAACACAAATAAACATTTTGTCCTAATGAAGACACAGTTCAACACTTTCTCAATGAATAAAGAAAACAGGATCAAAACCTTTAGCCTAGGACTATAAAATACCTTCAGTGAGATTCCCAAAGTTTGGCTCTCAGTCCTCAACAAAAGCTCTCCATTCCTAGCTAGCCACTTCCTTGCCTATCCTTACCTTAACACAACTCGAGCGAGTTATGTCGAACTACTTTTTGCAAAAATACCAACAGAACCAAGCTAAGCCAAAGCCTAACAAGCCTCTCTTCAGTATACTCAGGCACGCAGACCTTGAAGTCTACAGCACAAACCGCACAGTGACCTTCTGCCTGGCATCAAGGAATAAGAAAAGACCAATTCTCTGAAGGGCTCCGCTTCACATGATTGCCATTAACATGGGCAGCAGTAGTGCATTACTACAACAGGATAAAGACAGGGAGCAACAGTTTCAGTGCTCAAAGGTGAACATTTGTTCCAGAGCAACTCAAAATCTTAGTCAAAACAAACACTGAATTTTTCATGCTTTGAAAAAGCGTGGTCCCTGGATCACTTCCTCGTGCATCTCTTCTTAAGAAGATTTTATCATTCTCATCTTCTCTTCATCTTCAGCAACACCTCCTTTCCAGCTCGCTGGCATACAAAGCCTCACCTTCCAGCCCACTGCCTATTCCCCTTTAATAGCAGCAACCTGTCTGGGTTCCTTTTATGTCAGTTTCTACACAGCTGCAGAGATTCAGTGCCTACCCGCCAGGCTGAAAACCAACAGACTGTCTCGGGGCACTGGTTCCTAGACACACAGTCTATTAAGAACTTGGACTAAATCCTGATAAAGGGCAACAAAGAAGCTTCATACTCCCAGGATCTGGAAAGTTTAAGGATTTACAAAAACAGTTTCAGTAGTTTATATAATATGATAGAAATGGTGCAAACTCCAGGTATGCCACAGACTCTGAAAAAGGGATTTTTAGATCGGAAATAATTTTGACAGGTGGGTAGTTGTAAAGACATTACAGCATATCAGACATCACAGCATATCAAAAAGGTTTATACATTTTAATAATGTAAGTTGGAATGTTATGTTGAAAACTTCAGTGAGTTATAGTTTCTGCTGTATATATATATTATAGTAACCAAGAGATTTTTTTTGGGGTTTTTTTTTTTTTAATTTACTAGAGGGCTATTACTAGCTTTTAGTGCCAGATCTTCATTTTTATAGTACTGTGGGGAAAGTAGAACTAATATGCACTTCATGGGGAGGGGTGAGGAAGAGTACTTCTACATCTCTCAACCACAAAATTTTTCATTAGCTTTTTATTATTATCCCTAAGTAATATTTTTAAAGATCTTTGTGTTTATTGGGCAATCAACACACAGAATTTCTACCTCAGTTCATCACTAGTTTGCATTCTAGATAAAACATCTAGCAAAAGCAGCATAAGAGGCAGGCTTAATAACTTTTTTCTTTTTAAAACCTATTTTTAAGTGATTCCATTATATTTTTGCTCCCAGAGAAAAACAGCAACAACCATTTCACAATCATTACATTTCAGAATCCTCAAAAGAAACTGAAACATATAACAAGTAAATGCAAGACCAGAACAGAAGAAATAGATGTTAATACAAAGTAAGTATCCAAATAGTTTACACACCCACAATAATAGCCTCATTTCTCTATCAGTCCCCAAAGAAAAATACACATGGTGTTAACATGGTTAATAGCCACCTCAAACAAATGCTTAGGATTATTCAACATACAGATTAAAAAGCATCTTCTTAACTGACTATTATATCAATTTGTTCCTTCACAAGCATTTATGATACAAGTATCAAAACAGACCAAGTAAAAAGTTTATCATATGCTCTCAATTCACTCCAGGCAATACAGTTATTATAATCACAGGATACCAATGGATTTGGGAAAACTGATCCCCGCTTTTTTCTAGGGATACTGTAGCAATGGTTCTTGGGTAGCTACAAATATTTAAAATATACTAGTATATTAGTGTATGTATATATATATATATATATAATTAGTACTGCCTTCACATATTGAACTAGTTCCTAAGACGATGCACAACTTTAAAAGACTTGCTTCACTATACCCAGGAAGGATCTGGCCTCGCCTTTTCAAAATGTCTTAGTTTTAAATACTACTAACAACAGCCCACAGTTTTCTATTCTACTGAAAGTATGCATCAAGTGACTTTAACAGAAAATAGTGGATAGAATACTAGACACAAAACACAAATAAGGCCAGAGAAGCAGCAAAGCTCAACGCGTGCACAGTTATAGATGGCTTCCTGGTACTAGAAAACATTTTAAAAAGGCCAATGCTCCCAAAAGCATGTCCTGTTTTTCAACATATAAGCCTAAGAACATAATACCTTTCCCCACAAAGTCTCTCTCTCTCGATTGAAAACATAATACCAGCACTCTGCACCATATCAGCGTCTAGGCATTCTTGATGCATAATAAGTTGCATTTGACTGAGATAACAAACTTGCTAAGCATGCAGACTGTAGAGGCACATCGGTTCACTGCTCTGTATAAGTATGCTTCAAAAAACAAGCTAATGGCAACAAGGGTTCTAAGCATCTAAATCAGTACTGTAAGATAGTAATACTCCATGCCTTTGGGTTTTGTTTTAGAAACACCTTATCCACAAAAAGGATTTTGCTGATCCAATGATGACCACATAAAACACATTTCTTTTATTTCGTTCTATTGTTTCATCACTCACTGTATAATAATGACCAACCAAAAGACAGCAACAAAGGCATCCAGTTCCCTTAAATCTGCATAAACACTATTAAGCTCAACCTTTTCAGACCAGAAGCCTTTTTCAACACTCAAAATGTACTGCAAGCCAACACACACTTTCAACAAGCTTCTAAGTGTTTGTAAGTGTTAATAGGACTCTGAAGGCCAGTTCTGTATTGCAGTAATAGGTGATGAAACAGTAGAATCAAAGCCCTCTGTTTAACTGAGACATGTTCAGAATTCACAGAGATGCAGGGTGGGGGGATATGTTCAAGGCTCAATACAAGTGACAACAAAAATCAGGAAAAGGAAAGAAGTGAGGCTTGCCCTGTGAGGAACAGAATCCCAGAGTCTACTACTAACTCCATATTTTCATCTTCTACTTTCATTTCAGCCTTTTATTATCACATTCCATTCCTCCTTCTTTACAAAACTAAACAAATCAACTGCCATGCACTGCTGGCAAAAGAAAACAACAAACCATTACTGTAAACTTCCAAAAACCCAGCTCCTTTTTAAGTCTTCAGCACAACACCAATGAATACATACTCATTATAAACCAGAGGACGGGGATTTTCTTAGCTGCAAAACCTCAAAACCTGATGACTTTGAACTGAACAGTAGAAGTTTAAAATTGTAATAGATATTTGTTCCACAGCTCTTAGAGTACATAATGCTGTCCTTAAGCTATAGAGAGTACAGATAAATAAATTTACATACGCATCAGATGAAAGATCCCATCACAGGCGTTAATATGAGACAAGAAGGAATTTCCTAAGCCTTGGCCAGTATGGGCTCCTTTCACAAGGCCAGCAATATCCACCACATTCAGAAAAGCTGGAATTTTGCTGAAATATAAAAGTTAAAAGTTTAATTACTGAAGCCTATTAACCAAACCTTTTGTCACAGAAATAAGTTCAGAACATGAAAATCCAACATTTCCTTTTTCTAGAAAGAAGTCACACATGACAGTAGCTTTCTCCCTTACTTAACAAGCAACGTGTAAGAGACAAGATTCTCCCCTCCCACACAAAACAACAAGAATTCTTTAATTTCTCTGTCATTATTCACATAAAATGGAGTAAACTATTTTTTATGTGTGGAATCATACTGACAACTATATGAAAAATCAATTGGGCCTGGAACACTGAGGCATGAAGTCAGTCACCTGTAATGAGCAGTTTTCATAGTACCAAAAGGATAAGACACATAAATGGCCATTATACTCTGCTATCTCCCACCTCCAAGGTTACCATTTAGTTCAGTAAGTTAAGCAACTTTCTTAGAAGGGCATTTTTTTAATACAGCAGTCATTAAAACTAGCAGCGATCAGGGTTATGCAAACAATTTCAAAGCAATAAGAAAACAAGTGAAGATGAGGCTGGCATTATAATATAAACAGCTGTGGTGTTTTCCACCACAGTTAACAGCAACAGGTTAGCAGACATGTCCACAGAACATTTTATGTAGCAACAACAGAACAGTCATGAAGTTCAAATTAGCTTACAAAGAATGGAAAAAAGGCTTTTAGAGCTACAGGAAATGCATAAGGCAATTTATATACTGCAAGCCTTTTATCCTCTGCAGATTCTCAAATTGTTTTAAAATAAGCAAATAACTTAATGGGCATTAATATTTTCAGGTATATTCTAAACCAAATTACTTCTCAAAATTCAGCTGAGTCAGGGAAAAAATCAACCCCAAAACTAAAACTTTGTGGTAAGGTGTTGACTAAAAGCACCTTCACATGGTCTATGCAAATGACACCACCATCATAAACAGTGGCAGACAGAACCAGGATAAAATGCTTCAAATTCCTCACTTGCAGACCAGAAGCCACACACCATACCCACGAAGATCTCCAGTTTGATGGTTTCAACATAAATAAGTGGAACACTACTTGATTTCCATTAAACACTTCAAATTATCACCATTATAATTCATTAGCATTACACCAAGATTAACACAACAGTTCACTGTTTTACTGACAGTAAGTATAATAGAAAACAACCAAATCTATAGCTTTAATAACAATGATGAGAAGTGTATGACTTATGCTATGAAATCTGCATGAGCATACAGTGCAAATTTGTAAAGCAGTGCAAAGCTTTCTTTTATGGTGAGTGCTCTTCAACATGAAATTCAAATCTAAAAGATACAAATTCTGTGGTCTACCGTAAGATGTCTTTTCCAAAGACCTACCACTGCAGTGCTGCTCACAGATGGAGGCAACCACATAGGTGTGAATGAGTGCTAGGGATGACCTAGCCAGTGACCTCCTAGCCAACTCTATACAGAAACCTTCTCTGCACAGCATTACACTTCTGAAGTCTTTATTGTTCACAGCCCAAACTAAGCTTTTTTTTATTATTATTAGATGTGACATGTTGCTGATAAATAAATTTGTTTTTTCAAATATTGAAATATTTGACAGCATGACTGCCATCAAATCTGTAACACGAGAAAACTCCACTACCATCAGGAAACCACCCTTCTGTCCTTACCCTGATGCCTGGCATGGCAGCTATGGCCCAGACAAAAAAAATCTGTAGTTACGGAAATCTATGGATCACTGTCTCTTCTCAGAGCAATAGGCTCAAGTACAGCAAAACAAGTTTACAACTTTTTGGGGGGTTTTGTGCTATCCCATTTCCATTTGACTGTAATACAACACAGTTTAGTATTAGCTGATGCACTGCCTCCCTTGAAATGAGCTCTCTAATTTGGGAAGAGATGAGCCATTAAAGTCTGTCTTAGCATGCAACATCAGTATTTCTGGAAGTGTGATGACCTAAAAGCAAACAATCTTATCCTGGTTTTCTTTTCAACTTTCTTCTAACACTTCCCAAGAAAAATTATTTATTTCACGAAAACTAACTTCACAATACAAGACTAGACAAAATATTTTTCTTCACCAAGGTGAAATCCAAAGTATCACTAAACCTGTCAGGTGTAATAAATTAAAATTTTGATATGTTTCATGTCATTAATACCTTAGTAATGCACTTAGAAACAAGCATGAATAGAACTGAATACCCAAAAAGGTAAATTTTTTTAAAAAAAAAAAGCGTAGGAAAATATTTACTACATAGCATGAGTTACTTAAATTCAGGTACGTATTACATTGACTTTTAGCTTTAAACTTCACTAGGCCCATGAGAAGAACGGCCCATCCTTGGGAAGACAGATGTGTACTGCAAGTCAATGCTGTTGAATGCAGTAGAAAGAACAAGAATGTAAGTACACTCTGAAGCAAGCAAACCTTGAAATTGTCACATTTTTGTCCCACTAGTTTTCTTTGCAAACTTTCTTTTTTTACCTACCAGTACACAAACTCAAAGGGAAATAGGAAGTCCTCAAGTTTAACACACTTCCAGGAGTAATGCATACCTGAAGACAGACACCATTAAGTCTATTAACACATTAACCCAGTAACTCCTTTTGTCTGACAGAATTGCAGAGCTAATAGGTACCTCAGAAGAAACAGCAGCAATCTCCCATCAGAATTAGAACAATTCCTTGCTTTTTGACACATAACCAAGTCAACAGAAAGGTAGAAAAATGCCACTTTTTAAAGCACTTCTCTATTATCATTTTAAATGTGTTTTAAGAAAAACAAAGGTGGTGGTAGAAATGTTCTCCTCCTATGCTCCCCTCTCACCACTCTGGTAGGATTAACTTCCTGGCCAGCCATCAGAAGAATTCACACTTTCACTATAAAGATGCTACATTAAACCAAGACAGGTGCCTTCATATGCAGATGGACCACTCTATCAACTGAATCAATCTCATTTGCTAGACAATGGAAAGAAAACCCCAGCACATTTCTTTCACAATTGACTAATGCAGCAAGAGACCTTTGAAGATGAGTATCTGGGTTTCCAGGATGTTTTCTCTCCTTCACCGCGGGTACCACAAAGCTATCGTTCCAAGCAAAATAATACCATCCCCATTCTTGGCAACCCCTTTCCTAAGCATAAATCTGTACCTCATCATAGCAAGCTGAATACAGAGAAAAGCAGAAGGCACAAACTAGTCACACATGCCTATGCTCTGAAGGACAGAGTAAACGTTATGAAACTAAATAAGCAGAAAACACTGCAAAGACTGGGGGAAAAGTACCATATATCTCGAGTGTGTTTTAGTTCTTTGAAATGTAGAAGACTTAAGTGGATTGTTGTTTTTTTTTCTCCTACTCTAAACAGATTAATTTCCATTTCTTAAGATTCGTTAGTCGGCATTAGCATAATGTCACTGAGCCTCAAATGATCATCAGGAACAGGTGGCATCAACTGATCATTTGTACAAATCAGTGCAACACCAATATACCATACAGCATGCCACAGGAATTTATAATATGAAACAGATTACCAAATCCAGAAGTATTTCTATATTTTACACACAGGTATAATCCTTGAGCAAGGATTTTTTTTATTTCACTTAGAAATACAGCAACAGCAGTTTTGTGTTAGCATACCGCCTTCACTGTATGAGCTGCTGTGCAACAAAGAGCACAAGACTCACTGGGCCAAAGAAAGTACAGTTTTGTGGTTAGGGCATTTACTCAGGGAATGTGAGATCTATATATCCATCAGATTACGCATTTTGCAGGGGAGGAGGCCTACTTCTCACCAACTTTGTTTCAAACTTCTGTCCAAAACAGTTATTTGAACAGGCAAAAGGAGTTTCTTTACCTGACCTGTTTGTTCAGGACAGCAGTACTGAACAGTACAATGCAACCAGTTACCATTTTTTCTTTTAAAATGCCCATATACGTGGTATCTGCAATTTGATGTGCATATTTTTTTCCCAAAAAATTTGAGGGGAAGAGATATACATTCCTTTCTCAAGTTTCCACAAGTAATTGTTTAGTTGAGAAAACTTGCAGGTAGTATACAGCTGAAGCTTTGACTTATGATTGAGACCAAATAATCATAACCAGAATGCTGTTTCTCTCCCTGAGATTTTATTGTTCCAGGTTTCCACAACCTCTCCTCTCCAAAGAAAATACCCCAATAACTTCTCTGCAGCATTTACTACAGTTTACTGAAGTCTCACAACCACCAGGAGACCCTGGAAAATCACGACAGCTTCAACTAAATTCAAAAACGCAGCAATTTTCCAGTAAGCCTGGCTGATAATTTTCATAACATGCTTGCTTTTTATTCATTTCCTGAATAATTCAAGAAATTTCTCCCAACTTAAATTCTACCTGGATACCAAAAAGGCCAGATTCTTCAGTATTATGGTAAAATGTCCAGTTCTCCTTTTCTCTCTGGTAAAACCAAATGTGCTACTCATCTGGTTCCAGCACAGGCTCTTCTGTCTTTAAAAGCTGTTATTTGAAATCTGTTAGAAATGGGAAACTCTTCTTCCTTCCTGAAAATTCACAGGACTTAAACAGGACTCATCTGTTAAGAGTTCACAAATGAGCTGAAGTAGAAGCAGCAATAGCAGAACATGTATATTTTTACAACCTCTTAGAAAGCCATTCCACTCAGTCTGTCCTCACAGCTATTTTTGGCTCATTACCAAACAGAACAGTTCACAGACCTTCCCTCTTCCAGGAGATTGACTGCAAAAGCTGTAATAGGGAGTAAAATCTTGCAAGCAGTTTTGACCAGTGTAAGCAAAATACTCAAAAGGTAATTAAAGGAATCTGTTTCTGAAGAACTAAGTACTGCAGATGAACCCTGGCCATTTCTAGGCAAGACCAATTTCACTAACAGCATTTTATCCATGGTGCTGACGAACAAGACTTGAACCTAACAGCACATGGAACCATAACTGAAAAATCTGCTAACAACGTGAATTAGAAAAAGGTCAAATATTCAGTGTGGACTGAAATATACTTGGTGCCTCACATCAAATGCCTGCATTCTCAAACTATTCAGCTACCTCAAACTACTCAGTTACTACACCAACAAAATACAACTAATTAAATTTTGCCTTCTCCCACCTGGCAGAAAAGATGGCTCAAGTCACTACTACTTAAGCTCTTTCATTCACTGCTGGGAAATCACTCATGTGCAATGCTAGAACAAGCATCACAGCCAATCTGATCTACACAGGCTCAGAACTAACTGCAGAGCCAGCAAACTCAGTAACACCAAAGACAGAAGCACGCTAACAACAGGACATACCAATTGAGTTGTTTTCTGTAAAAAAATGGACTCTCTTACAGATGCTGGTATGCCAGAGTTACATCCAGCTAAATTATTTGTTTCACTGTGGAATTATACAGTGAATACAGGTGGTTTTCATTTACCTAAATGCTCTTTTTAAACCTAGAGTAAGTCCCACGTGATGCCATTCAAAAAGTCTCAGTGCTGACCTGTTCTCTAACTAGTACTTTCCACCAAATGATTACCTAATTTTCATTGCATAACTTTATAAAGTATCTGAGTATGCCATCCTACAGTAAGTTCAAGAGAATTTTTGTTTCATATTGGACAGTGCTAGAGCTGAAGATTGTTACGTTACTTGACATATCCTCCTGTGGAATAACTGGACTGCTTTAAAATTTAAGTCTGAAAAGGACATCCAAGATAGATAAAACTGTGTAAGTTAAATAGAAATATTTGTGGTTGCAATAACCATTGTGTTTTGTGAACATGTGTGCAAGGCAACACAATCACTTACAGGTGCAAACAAACAAGGAATTAAATGAATACTGATAACTTGAGAAAGGATCAACTAAACTACTTACATTTTACTCAATCCTGCCTGTAATCTCATTTGATTTTAGCCAGAGGAGGAAACAGAAACATAGACTTCAAAATCACTTTTTTAATTAATGTTTTCACACAAGTTGATTACTATCAGCCAATACAGTCCTTCAGTTTTAACTATTTACAGTTAAAACACAGCTTAGGCTTACATTGCTTCTGCCTGAATTTTTTTTACTTAATCATATAGTTTAAAGTAAAGAAGAAAGAATGCAAACAATGGCAGTGAGGAGATTATCTGGGGCACAAAAGAGAAAAGAGCAGTTTCCTCCACCCCCTCACTCAAAATCATTTTGAGGCTTGAATCAAATACCACCACTGAGACACATCTCCTGGTCAGGCACAGTACACTACACCTGTGGTAGTAGGTAGGACCATACAAGCTAAGTCTGGTAGGTATATATACTCAGAGGCTTTCCAGATATTTGTGAGTTATGCCCCAAATCACTTGTCCAAATGACATCAGTAACATACACTAAAAAGTATTTCTAGGCCTAAGGTGATTAAGCAGCATCTTAATGAAATTTAGAACAAAAAAATGCATGAGAAGAGCTTTACTAAAGCTTTTATTAAGCTACTAACATTTATTCAGATGTGCTGCACACACAATTCTTGTGTAAGAAACTCATCACTTCCAAACACAAAATGTTCCATTAAAATATTAACTGCAGTGAACAGATCAACTGTTTCTGGCTTGCAAGTTCCAACTTTCAAGGCAGGTGCTACCTGCTGAGATGAAGAACATCTCTTTTTCATTTTAGAATTAGCAGATCTCATCTTCTGCTACCTTCTTAAGATTCATAGATCAGGGAAGACAAAAAAAAATAAAATCTTTCTGCTCTAGTTCCTGCTGAAGTGAATCAGTCCAAAGAAAATACCCTTTCCAATTACTAAACTGGAACTAACTAAATCACTAGTCTGCCAAACCTTGCCTGAAAGTACTGGTGTTGGGGGAAGAGGGGTAGGAAGACAACAAAATAAAAAGACAACAGGCTTTCCTTTCTGAAAAAGCTACATATGTTGGTACAATGTAACAAATACAAGCTTTCACTGAACATTATATATGATTTAAAATAAGTAGTTTAAACACATAAATTAAGTTAGTAACATAACAAATTAATACCTTAAAAATAAATCTGAATGCTTGTTATTTTAAGGTATTAAGGTCTCTTTTTAATATCCATCATTTCATTCACACCAGAAAGAGAGCAATAGGTAACATTAAAGCTCAAGGAAATTTGTTCATCTAATTCATTTGGCAGCAACATAGCAGTTTTTACTGGAAGTTCCTGGAGCCCACCTTCTGATCACTGAATTTATTGTAAACAGTCATATACATCTGCAGAAAGAAAAAAGCACAGTTTTTAAGTTACGGCAGCGTACCTTAATCTATTAAGTACAGATTTGCCTTTATGTAATAAGTCTCTAAATTGTTGTCTATGTGATTGCATTTACAAACGTTTACATTTCCAATTAACTAACACCAGTCAGCTTTCAGCATAGGCTAGCAAGTCCCATTCAAGCTGGTGCTTTCTTCTTTTGGAGACAGGAATGGATCTTCAAGCAACAAATGGTACCTTAACAGCCTAACTCTTCCTCCAACGGCAGAATGGCCACAAACTCACACTAGCAATATTCTTCAGCAATAGAGTCCACCTCTCCATAGCAGCAGCAACTATCTCAGCCAAGTGTGACAGATAGCAACTGCCAGCCCAGCAGCCCCACTCTTTTCCCACCCCACAGCAGACATCAAGGCAAGATCACTTTGGCCTGCCATAGACTATTTTAGTTAAGACAAAGTCCCCTTTTCCCCTCCCCCCCACCTCCCAATAATGACTGCAGATATGTGATGACCAAGTGTAATATATGGGAAATAAAAACCTGAATGCTTTAGATTGAAGATTTTGAGATCTTGAGGCTAGACAAAAGTCTAATTTAAAGAGAACTCACTGTTTATAAAACATGCTGCATGCATAGATTGACTACATCTACCAATCCAAACAAGTAGAAAAATAACACAGAACATATTACATAAAGATGAAGAACAAAATCAAGACTATACAAGAGAAATTAAGGAATTTAAATTACAATTCAGTTGTAGATCTTCATGAGCCTAGCCTTCCTTTCCTGAGTTAGTCTCAGGCAGACAAGCACAAATGGCCCAAGAAGAGTTACCTCAGTCGACTGTGCTACTGATTTACCACTGCTTTATTACTGTTATACTGAAATATTAAAATCATATAAGCAGCATATGTGAACTCAGGAGCTGTAACTACATACTAATGCCCACAGACATTGATTTTAAGTAACAAATAATCTTAAAAATTCAAGAGGCTATTCATATGAAAGCTGATTATCTGGCTTATTATCCAATTCAGTATATTTATTCAATCTGTATTCAGTAAATATACTATTTTCATTAATATTTAAGGGTCATTTTTTATTTTCCCAGAGAGAGACAGAGTTTGCAAGTCAGAGAACACACATCCAGGCATTTACAATCTTAGCACTCTTTTGAGGGTAGATGGCCAAAGGCAGGATGAGGGGAGAGGTAATAATCTCTTTGTCACTACTAATTATTAATTTAGAAGTAGCAAGTCATAGCTAAGTGAGAAGAAAAAGAGATTATTGAAGTGGCAAAAGCAGCAATAACACTACAATTTAGAACAAATTTGTCAACAAAACTTAAAAGCCACACCATTCCATTATCCCTGCACAACCAACGGCCAGAAAGTTCTATCTCAAATTCAGCAGTTTTGTTTTATGATCCATACAGGAACAAGTATGCTTAATACTCACTTGAGCAGGAAAAACAAGATAACGTTATAACAATCCACTTAAACAAACAACTCCATATTAACACATTTTTCAGTATTTAAAAAGTGCACAGGAATTACAGGCAGAAGCAATGTGTTTGGACCTGAAAATTAAGTTAGCAAATGGATTTTTTGATCAACGACTAATAAATCTTTAATTGTGAGTGTGATCTGGCTCTAAAACTGAGACCCAAGCACTGAACAAAAGCACAGGCATGCATGGTGATTTGCCCTATGATTTATGTACACTCACTTCATTAAAGATACCTCTGCAAGTAGCTGCAAACTGAATTTCACAAGTTACAAGTGTCTCTTTTCTGAAAGCCCCTTTAGTTTTCCTGTTCAAGCAAAAAACTATTTCCCACACTGAACATAGAGCAGATTATGGAAATGGTCAACTGCAACAGCCATTGACGTGATTAAATTAGTACACTCCTAGAGTAAGGGAACAAGTAGAAGAGACATATTGTAGGAATATCCCTGAATATACCAGGTAACAAGTAGCAGAGCCCATAAAAAGGAGGGAAAGAGTCAGGAGAAAAAAGGCAGCATGCCCATAAAGCTTACTGTCAGAAGACTGAGGATACAACTATGTTGACAGATACTTGTTTGGCCACCTACAGCATATACAATATTCTGGACGATACAAAACACAGGGTGGAAATTTTACAAATGAGCGGCCTCATGACACATTAGGTATGTCCACTACTGTTTTCGAAATCTCTTCAGAAGATCCTCCAAGTCACCTGGGAGCCACTACCTTCAAAAGACAGGAACACCAAGCATCAGACAGTGCTGAGCAATGACTAGCAAGCAGCTCCCAGATTTCTCATTCTCGTAGCACAAAGGTCGTACTGGGGGCAGGGAGAAAGGTACAATCCAGGTACATATATAATTTCACATGCTGAAACAGATGTCAGTAAAAATTTAAAGACGTTAAAGTGGCACATTGAACTTCTATGAAAACATTGGGTTCAGTCATACTATTTCAGCTGCTTAACTGAAGAAAAATATTAAGAATTTGAGTTACCTTGGAGGTTTGTGATACTGGCATAGGAAGTCAAATCTGTCATCTGGTACAGGTACTCGACTCTCATTTGGATCAATGGTACAGAAAGGAAAATTTTCTGCTGCTGCTTGACTCTTTGTTAGTACATTGAAAAATGTTGATTTCCTATAAACAAAATACACACTTTCTTAAAGAAGTTCAAATTAGAAGCATTTAAAAGGGCTGGATAGAAACACATCTTATTCCAACCCAAAGCAATACTGAACTTACCCTTTACTTCAGTAACAGTGACCATTGCCCTGATTCTTCTAGTACAAGACACTTTTCAAATACACACACAGAGTGTCCCATTGAAACCCAATGTTTACCTCTCTTCCCTGTCCTTTAAAATTCCTTAAGTGACTATATTGCACATGTCAGTTCGCAAAGAAATTTTAAGCCAAAAGCACAGCACAGCTCTACTGGCCACCACTTTCCAAAGTGAGGAACCAATAAGGATGCTCGAAACTTATTCTGAGTGAACTAATTTTGCCAAGACTCACCAGCTCTTTCCACAACCGTATTGTTTCCTCAGATCTATTTCTGCATTAACAAAATTTCAGTGTCTAAGCAATGAAAGTCAACAATCAAAAGAGAAAAGAGGGGCACAGAAAGCAAACCACACTGATTAATCAATTACAAGTAATCTTTTGTCATATAAAGATACAGTTCTACCCTACCAAAGATTTTTCATCCTTGTTAAATAGCAATAGAAAAAAACCTGCAAGTGGTATCAGGGCGGGGGGGTGGGGGGGTGGGTATGGTAAGAACATTTTCACTTGCCAAGTAGCAGATCATTTTGTTAGTTGGCATTTATTAAACCAAAAAAGAGCAATTAATGAGTTATTGCTGAGAGAAAGTTCTTAACCCTTGAACCTTCTGCCATAAATATTCTGGAGGTTTTGGTGTTTGGGGTTTTTTTTCCGTTTGTTTTGGGTAACTTCTCAGCCACTAGAAAAAAAAAAATCTGAAAGTTGCCCTGCATACAGCCAACATGCTCAAAAGTCAGCCAGTTTTCCTTGAAAGTTACATCATAAGGAAACTGCCATTTTCCCCACTGACACGTTATACAATGTTACTGCTAATAATTTCCTTTCTGCTGTGCAATTTACCTACACACTGAAAAATAAATTTTAATAAAAAGAAAGTACTTATGGCTCTGAGACATGCTCAAACTTTTCCTCTCATTTGTTAAGTATTTAAAGTTTGAGAATGCTGAGAACTTCTTTTAGCAAATGCGATACACAAATTAACACCAATAGTTTCACACGGTTATTCTCCAGGTAATTCACTGTCCTTTTCAAGTGCTTTAAGTATAGCTCCTTTGAGAAGCTATAACTACTACCGATGAGAAGCGTGACAGGGAGCAATTAATCTTCCATTAACTCCCCAAACTGTAACTCACATAACTTTTTTCATTACAAACCCTGAAGTTTCAAGAACGGAACTCCTAATGCTACTAATGACACGGTACCATTAACTGCTTCCTGTGCGTATCATCCTCCCCAAAAAAATAAAATATAAAAAGAATCTGTATGCACATATGTATTTGTATAAAAACATGTATTACACACACACAACAGTGGAAGTAAGGAAATGCAAATTACAAACCTCGGCAATCGCTAAGACTTTTCTTTAATTCTTTACTATTACCTTGTCCAGACTCGTACACACCAGCCTCACGCTACCCGAGTGTTTTAGATCGTTCCACCTATCAGTAGTTCAAGCTAAAGATTTGCCACTGAGCAAAACGATTCTAATCGTGTCTCTCTGCCCGTATACGCGTCTGTAGGCACCTATCTTCACCCAGAAACCGTGTCAGCTCACTCTACCCACAGCAAAGGCAAACCGGGGAGAGCGGGGAGCCCCCGGCCTGCCCCTCGCCCCACCGCCGCCCCCAGCCCCGCGCTCCCCTGACCACCTACCCAACGTTTGGCAGCCCGACGATCCCGATCTTCAGGGACGTCCCAAACCTTCCGATGATCGGGTGCGCTTTAACCCCGTCGCCTCCCTTTTTCGGGGGCATCTGAAAGCACAGAGCAGCGCACGCTCAAGGCCCCGCGACAGCCGCGGCTCCGCCGCGCACCCCCCACCCCGCCCCCCCCCGGCGAGGCACGCTCCGGCAGCGCGCGGCGGCCGAGCCGCCGCCTCCGCCTCAGGAAGGCCGAGGAGAAACCCCCGCCCCCGCCCCGCGCGGCGGCGCCCAGGCCCCGGCGGCTCCTCCACCGCACTCCCCCCCAGCCCAGCCCGGCCCGGCGATACGACGCGAGGCCTGCGGCGAGGAGAGGGCGAGCGGGCTCGGCGCGGCCCGGCTCACCTCACCTCAGCTCAGCTGCCGGAGCCGGGCTGCGCGGCCCCCGCCTGAGAGGAAGAGGCGCGAGCGGCCCCTCGCACGCGGCCACGCCGGCGGAACAGGCGGGGACGAGGCCGCCCATTGGCGGGGAGCGGCGCGAGGGGAAAGGTCGCTGCGGAGGGCGGGGCTCCACGCGCCGCCGCGTCCCGCCAGCGCCGCCCGCGCGCCCCCGCCCCGGCACCCGCAGGCTGCGCGCGGCGTCCGGCGCCGTCGGAGACCGTCATCAGAAGAAGTGGACAAACGTGATTCAGATGCGTTACGCTCTGACGCCTTTGCGTTTACTTCATAAATGGCAACGCGCGTAGGAGAGCAGCCCGCCCGCTACAGAAGCAACCTGCGGAAGTGCGGATACCAGTAAAACCTGTAAAACTGGAGAATAGCGTGCATGGATAGACAGCAGACTGCTGCACGCTAGAAGATCTACACGTATCCTACTATTTAATTTAAACATTAATGTTCCCTTCATCAATAATAGATTGCTGTTTTACCTTTCCGGCAAACATCCAAAAGCCCAGCTACAAAGGCCGGAGCAGGGTGGCGGGGGCTGACGCTGGTGGCTGCGGCTGTGACCGGAGACCCGAAGCCTTGGCCCTGCCGGCTCCTGCCCCGGCTCCCCGCCGGTGGCCGTGTGGTGCTGGGCTCGGGGCAAGGCGAGCACTGGTGACAGTGGGGCTGCTATCCCCTGCAGCCGCTGGGATGGCTGGTGGCCGCGACGGTGCGCCCGAGGAGAGCACTGGCCACCCAGGGCGCCATTTGCCTCAGAGAACAAGTGCCAAGGGGCGCAACTCCTCCGGGAAAGGCGATGGGGCAAAACCCCACCAAACTGGGGCTGCATGAAGGCAACACCAGTGTGAGTAGCCCAGGCGGAGAGGAGGCGCCCGCCCGGGGCCCCAGGCCCTCCCCTGCCCTAGCAGCATGACCAGGCCTTCCCTGGCCACCTCAGCTCCAGACTAGGGTAGCAAAACTCACCCAGGGCTGCTGCTGCGCGTAACCCTTCCTCCAGGGGAGGGATCCCTGCCATTCCCCGGCAGGCACACAGCTTGGGAGTAAGCCACAAACAGGACAGGCAGAACTCTGCAGCCCGGAGCGTGGGGCACAGTGAGCTGTCGGAGGGGTGGGGGGTGTTCCATAACTTGTACGGTATTTCTATTACAGCTTTCCCATAACCTTGTCAGATGTCCCTAGTTACCTGCTGTCAGGACTCCCAGCTACTTCACAAAAGTGAATACTTGCATGCTTTCTATACAGAGAATTGGAATGCGAGATAAAGTCATTTAATTTCTCAGGCCCGGTTACTCAGGGCCAGAGTCGAGAGCTGAGCCCCAAGGACAGCTGTGGCAAATGGGGGCTCCAACCTCTGCCCCCAGACGAGGAGCGCTGAACCCTGCCGTGATTCCTCTGCCCAGCAGAACCCACCAAAACGGGCACGAGGAAGTAAAAGGAGTCTGCAAGGGTTTACAATTATACTAGAAAAATTATCTCCACACAGGGGTTCCATTTAAACCTGTAAATAGGAATCTACCGTAATGAGCGATCATTATTATAATAGCCTGCATTTTTGCTGTTGCAGGAATGGCTCTACAAAATCAGTTTTGTTGTCCCTAAGAACAACAACACAGGAATGCAAAGCCCATTTATTCAGTCTTCAGATGCAAGGCTGGATTTGACCCTTGGGTCAGTTCTGGGAAGAACCGACCAGTTTCAGAAGTCAGTATTTCTAGGAGGTATTAGGTAACACAGCATGTAAATTTAGGGCTGCACTGAAAGTTCTCAGAATAAGGCTTTTTCTTCCATTTGCTGTTTCAAACAAACAAGTATATAATTTTAATCCATAAACAGAATGAAGAGAGTTAACCAGCTGTAAGGGTCATTAAGATCAACAATTCCTCTGCATAGCATTGTTTTGGTTATATAATTTGTACAGGAAAAAAAATTAATGAGTAATTATTACAACTTGTCTGCATTCTGTGTCTAGATCAATTTTTTTGTTCTGCCGTAAATCTGTGCTAATGTTATCTTCAGAAATTACCAGGAATATAAACACTTACCTTAGTCGTATGTGCAGTTTCCTTTTGTGAGTCTTTTAAAATATTTTGACCAGAAAAAGAATTCCTTTTTCATCTAACTTCATCTAAGTTCTGTTAAAAGAATTTGCCAAAAATAAATAAATAAGTCTTCAGCAATAAAAACAACAGTTCTCTCAACCTAAATTGGCCCTGTCGATATATGTGATACTATTATTTAGGATGTCTTTCTCTGTAGGCTTTTTTGGTGAATGTGAACTCCAGAAGCTTTCTGAGATGATTATGGCTTGCAAGGAAACTGTGAACAAGAACCTGGACCCTTGTGGAAATAATAACATAAATAAAAGGGAAGCATCAAGACACAAAGGGTAACTGTTCACTGCAAGTAGAGATGTGGGCTCAGATTTCCTGGTTTTCTGTTTCCTGACCCAACAAATCCTACACCAGGGCAGGAAGCACTGGAAAGGTGAAATACCCAGCACCCAGAGAAGTACCCTGAGCATCTGTATGCTTTTTGCATTCAAAGGATCGCTGGTGGTGGTTGGGCACATCACTAGATTTTTGTTCATGCATATCTAGCCATTTATAAAGATACCGTATGGTCAAGGGGAGCCCATTGTAAACACATTGGGACTTACTTATAACAATCCACATGGCAATTTAATAAATAATCCTCTTGAGAGGATGATCTGGGAATAATAGATTTCAAGAAGGAAAGATGAAATCTCTGTGAATCTATGAAAAATGAATTGTGGAATGTTATAGAAGCCAGACCAGAACTCTTCAAAAAATTAAGGAAATTTTCTTTAACCTAGGCTCTGCTTCTCTGAACCATTAAAGACAGACACCATCAGTGTTTGCCTGCTAAGAAAATTGAAGGAGAGAAGGCAGTAAAAACTGTTCTTATAGCATGCCCTATTTTAAGTCTATAAGACAAAATTCTTAAAACTTGAAAAACACCAGAGTGAAGGAGTCAAGGTGAGAGTAACATCAGATTATATATCATCTCTGTCACAATAAAAGGAATATAATCTTGAACATTTTTTAAAAATATTTTTTTCCTTTTTTCCTAAGAAAGGATACTTTAACTAAGCCTAATTTGGAATTACACATAAAAAATGGCTGTTACAACTTTTTTTTCCAGTGATGAGATTTTTGCAACAATATATATATACATAGTTGACAAAAAGAATGCCTTATCCAGAGATTTTCTACTAGTATAGTGACAATCAATGATAGTCAGTTCATGCTGGTAATATGCTTACATGGTCTTTCTGCTGTCTGAAAATCTAACACTATACACTCAAAAGGAAAAAAAATAATCAACCAACTAATTCAGATTAAAGTATAGTTAGCTGTTGAATGACGCTAATGGATTACTACACCAAACATCCAGAAATACTGACATTAACCAAAAATATTTAAAGCAGAGCAGCCCCCGCATCTTTCACATACCTAAACTACAAACTTCAGTAACCAAAATTGGTTTCCTTTTCAGCAATAGCATATACACTCCTTAGTTTTCCACCCTTCTAAAGCTCAAGACAGCCCATTTCTATCCATACTTGCCCTAAAAGTAGGGTTACGCAATTGGAAGGGGTGGATTTGCCTAGCTCAATTAGTAAGACCACAAACTTTCTGAAAGGCTACTTCTGGAGAGCTCTTCCTTTTATTAAACATTCTCACCATCCTAAGATTTTGTCAGACATTTTTGTTGTCCTTGCAGGCGTAATAGCTCTCAGAAGATAAACTTGTTGACTGTCTCCATAAACCAGAAATATTTAACTCTGCTGAATATTTGTCTGCGACCAGAAAGTTGGTATTTGGCTAGCAGCCAGTTAAGTCTAACTTTTTTTTTCCTCGCCAGTTCATAAGCACAATGCAGGCATAAGCAGTTTGCTACATGAAATAAAGGAGAGAGCGTATATATGTGTGTGTGTATATATATATACACACACATATATAAAATTATAGGGCCTACAATAGGTATAATTCTGATTGTAGCTATCTGGGAAAACAGCTGAACTCTATAAGAGGAAAATCAATTGTTAAGATCCTGACTACGTTTGTTGCTGTACTTCAGTTGGTCTACATATGGTTCAAAAGTTAGTGCTGTGTGCAAAAATTTGGAAGTTTGAAAATAATTTTTTGATTTATGCTTTTCATACAACTATATCTATACAACTTTTCATACATGCTATAATTGCCCCCTCCCCCCATTAACCCCTATATCTAAT
Organism: Falco naumanni; assembly: GCF_017639655.2. Taxonomy (NCBI): domain Eukaryota; kingdom Metazoa; phylum Chordata; class Aves; order Falconiformes; family Falconidae; genus Falco; species Falco naumanni. Next base: position 45,921,106 of record NC_054061.1, read on the forward strand.
TTACTGTACACATGGCCACTTCACTAAACACAGACACGTGACTTTAAAGCATTTGATTCTTTCAGCTAGAAATCATCTCTTGGCAATGTAACACTTCATCTTACATGCTTTTGATTTCAAGTTGCTTTTAAGAGTCATGGTTTGCCTTATTTGCTTGAACGTTTCTACCCAAATCTGTCACAACAGTGAAAAACTCATTTTAAACTGGCATACATAGTTTAAACCATAATAATCTTAACCACATTACATTCAAAATGTGTTTTATAAGTTTAATGGGGGAAAAACCTCTAGAGAGCAGTCATTTCAATGTCAACTCTCAACACAGAAGTACTGCACAAATACAGCGTATTGTACAGCTGGAACACGTGCAGAAGTCAAACAGCCCTGGAGCAACTCTACCTGATTAAAAACAATGTTTAACAGAGAGTAATAAAACAAACACTTTGTGGTTAGTGCCACCAACTTACTCTGCTTTTTGCTGCCCAGAACATATATTTACTGCAAAGTCACCATTAACTGCAAAAATAAGTGGGTTTGTAGCACTGAAAGAATAGACAGAGCCCCTGATCCTTGCTGTGACCAGGCAATGTTCAGTGCAACCCAGGGGGTGAGAAGAACACAGCTGCTTTTGCACAGCAACACTCGCGAATTGCCTGGGTCCGTGCTACTTGGAGGGAACTGGATGGCTCCCAGTAATAAATACTCTCGGCACTGAAAGGAAACATTACTCAAAGGCACAGGCTAAACTAAATGGCGTTCACTGAGTTCTGTGAAGTTTAAAGGTAGTCATCACCCAGCTGAATTGTGCTTTAATACAATATTTTTAAACATCATGTTTGGTAGGGTTCAATAGGGTTTGTTCTTTTAACTGTGGGTCCAGCCAGTTTCACAAAGAATCTAACCTTGTACCATTCTTTATACACTTAAATTCATACTATACTTTGAGGTTTATACTTACTTGTTTAGATGCTTTTGTATTGTGCTAACTATCCTTGTCTGAAGAACGGTAACAGGTTGTTAATGATGTTAGTGCTGCTCCAGACTCAGTCAGGATTGCTGTGGTGGCGTAAAGCATCTCTCACCCCTTTCTGCAATATCCCAGACTTTGGGAGTCTAGAAGCACATAATGCAGAACAGTCCAGTCTGCCACATATTAATATTTCTGGATCACAAGGCTGGAAACTTCAGCTGAATTTCATAACTTTAACACAGATAGTGTCACTAGCAGGCATAATGCCTACGGAGATGCTCATAGCAAGAATAGTGAAAGACAGGGTCTCTCACAGAGAGAGAGAGAAAGCCAAGCAGAGAGAGGTACTATAGTAGGAGAAATTACCTGAAAATTAATTACATTTTAGTTAAAAAATGACAGGTCTACTTTGAACTTTTCAGTAGCCTAGCAAAATGACTGCGTAAAAGCAAGTACCAATCTAAAATACAAATACTTCCATGATTTCTACTAACAAAAAGAGAGAAAAAAAATCTTAATTTGGGGTTGATCCTGGAGTGAGCAATACTAGGCTTTTTCTGGGCTTCAAAGATGTTAGGACCATTCCAGCATGACCAGAATATTTTTCTTTTCTACAAATGAAAAAGACATAAAAGGACTGTTAGAAGAAAAGAAATGGTACTGGTCTAAGAAAAAAGTTCCAATTTCATTTTAGTTAGTGCTGGGGAAGGTAGCATTGAAGACTGGATTAATCAAGACCCTTGACAGTTGAACAACCAAGTATAAGAAATGAACGCAAGTTAAATACTTCTTACGCCTTGAAGGCTAGTATTGAACATGGAACGAGATGCTCTAACCTACAAGTGAGGAGACTTCTGTCTCTGAATTTGGGCTGTACCTGTATACTTATTAAAATCAAACACCAAAAAACTGCAAGAATACTGACTAGGAATAAGCCCACAGAAGGACTTATTCTGGAATCTGTTTTCTACAAATCTTTGGGCATATTCAGCAGACTGGGAGATGCCTGCAAGGAAGAAACTTTAGGGAAAATTATACTTTTTTTCTATAACTTGTCTCTAACCCTTAGATTTTGTGGGAGCACAAGTTTGAAGTTACAGCATAGAAAGCTAAAATAATATAATATTTGACATTCAGTCTAGATTTTTTAACTGTGTGCAGTTAAATGTCCGTGCAAGAATAGTAGACTTGCCAGCTTTCAAAGACATTTCGTGTTTCTCTTCTAGGGCACAAAAATATTTGTGATGTAGTGTTTTTATGATAGATTCAATGACTTAATTTTGTTTCATATACTGAACATAGTACAAAAATGTAGTGAGAGATCTGTATAATTGAACTCAAAAAAGTGTTCTCAGAGAAAAAGCCACAAACCTCATTCTGGGCTGGCTTGACATACATTAAGCTAGTTACTTTCTAGCCTGGTGAGATACAGTCTATTTTGAGGGAAGAACAAGATGAGTTATCTAATAAGCTACATAAGTAAAATGAAAACTATACTATAATTTTTATACACTACATATAGTTTGCAAAATGACTGTAAAATGAAAACTAAACAAAATTTTGAAGTACATCATGCAGAAATTCTTGTTTAAAATTTTAGTTATTTTATTTTACAACCTGAAGAGTTCAGATAAAACCAATTAATGCTATGATTCATCTACATTTCTAGAGGCTGGAAAAAACAGTTACCCATGTACTTCATGAGGAAAAACTGTGGTTTGCCTCATGAAGGTACATTGTTAGGATGATCAAATGGGTGTATACCTCAGTCCAATTCAGAAATACTGTGGTAGCACTGCACCCCTTGAGAAGGTGGGATGACACTTTGTGTTCTACATTAGGATTACAGTGACCTCTGTAAAAACAGTGGAGATCTGTCATGTAGAATGCTTCAGCTTACATGTTGTAAATACTGTCAGCAAACTGCTGGCATTGTATTCTTGTGGTTACGATAAGAATTCTGTTACTACTTCCTACTAATTCAGCTCCTGTATTATTAAAAAAAACAATTTTAAAAGCAATTTAAACCTTCCATCATACAAGTATTATTTTTCTTTAGATTCATGGTAATGTTCTTATTTATAAGAAAAAGTCAAATACAATTATGCCTCATTTAAGCGTTCAGGAGAGGACCTCTTTCATAATTCTTTACTTGGAAAAGCTTAACAGCACAGCAACACTTCACTTAGCACCAATGTTTTTCCCATCATTTACTTACAAAGTCGTTTTCCTAACTTTGTTCCAAACTGTGAAGTACTCTGATCTGTAAATGTAGGATTTGTTGTGCTGTAGCTTAGGAAACAGCTTGTATATGTGCACTGTTGGTGCTGCCAGCATAAACCGAGAGTCCACAGCAACTGCAGAGGTCCCAACAGTCCTCATCATCACGGACCAGTAACAGTCACAGCTCCTTGCAGGCGCCATCATCTGTAACGACTGTTAAGGTGCCAGCGCAGCTGAACACAAACCTGTGTTTAGCAGTCACCTTCCCATTGCACCCCAAGCCCTGTTTCCCCAAAATGAGAATTAGATGCACATCAGTAGTAGGAAGATATCACAGTCCTGCCTGGCTAGCTGCTGGGATGGAGGATGCACACAGCAGGACAGAACAGGCCACACCAGAAAGGCTCACCGACCGACCTGAGAACACCTCTGCAGAGGAGCTCTGGAAAGACAATGACAATGAAGTCCTGTCACCAAACACCGAGAAATTATTTATCAAGTGGTAAAGTTTAATATCACCGTGTTAAGAAATAAAGCATGATCACAGAAATCCTGTTGCCTCACAATCCTAATATTTTTGTGGATACAACCATAGCATGACGTAACAGCAGGGAAGCTTAGATACAGATTTTGCTGATAGGGATTTCAGAACCCAAAGAAGTTCTGCACAGGGATTTTCAGCCAGAGTTGAACTATGGGCTGCCACTATGTAATTCCTGCTTCCCTGAAGAAACATGAGACCATGGCCCATCAAAAATAACTGTTCTTCTGGCAAATCTAATCTACATCTTTATATATATTTATGCCAATATTTTATATCCCCGTGTCCCTTTTAAGCCAAAACTTTGCCTTATGAAGTATTTTTATTCCTCTCAACAGCTTTACTTAAATCATTATGTCCTGACTACCACGTACAAGAAAGGTGAGCGTGTTTACAGCCAGCGCAATGAGAGCCCTGAAGTGGAGAAGGCTGGTGAGCTGCAGGGAGGCACTGAAATAACGTCAGTGACCTGCCATGAGAAGGAAAAACGTGCACTCTTGTGTCAGATGCAAAACCTTTAATAGTTTAATTTGTTACGTAAGAGGAACAGATCGACTGATTGTATCTCTGCAACACTGAAATTTTGCCTGTCATGAGAAATTTTCATAGGGAAGAATGATCTTTGTCGGGAAAGGTACTCACTCTGCTTCCTCGCTACGGGAGGTCTTACGACGTTTGACACGCCGGTTACAATTTACAGGACTCCTGACAACATCATCTGAGAAATTACACATTTGTGTTGGTCTTTTTTAGAAATCAGGTTCTTCAAGAGTGACCCCTTGTCTCTAACCATAGGCTATCTGACGAGAAGTGAATGCAGCTGTCAGCTGGTGGGGCAGAAATTTTTAATGTCAAGAATTCGAGAATGTCTGAAAGCTCCACAGCCTGTAGTCATGGCTGTCTGACATGAGTGGGCAGCTTAAGTAATTTGAGAAGAAAAGTTTATCTCCCGCCTGCACAGAGCTCTGACTGCCAACCTATAGATAAGACATATTTACTCTTTCTTCATCTCAAGGTGGGCAATAATATTTGCTTGCATGTTATATGAACTTAAAGTGGAATATATTACTAAAGATTTGAGGTGCCTAGCTGCCTTGGACTGCCTGGGGGAAAAAAGTATGTATCAAAGACTGGTATCTGAAGACGTACAAGATCCCTTTAAGACATTTACAGATCACTGGATATCAGAAAATATTCTTCTCTTACTTTCCTGAATATCTCATCTATAAACCATTGTTTTAAAGTAAATGTTATATGCTGGTAATTAATTTTTCTATAGTTCTTTTTTAAGATTTAGGTTGTGATTGTTTATCACATTTCCCATAATAACATCTGTTGTAAATTCTGTTCATTTTTGTGAAGGTCTCATGATCCAATCTCCAACCTATTTAAAAGAAAATGCTTTGTGTGCCATTTTGTACGCGTGGCCATTTGGAGTTCTATTTCAGCTTCATTAATATTGATGCAACTTGTCTCTCCACTCATTCTCAGCAGATTCTTTGAAATTAATCTTCAGCATTTGCTGTGATTTGTTTCTGTTTTGTGCTTCATCCCCGAGTCCAGCTCTTCTCTAGTTAATTTTGTTTTCTTTATTTTTATCCACTTGCTATGACTGTTCTACTACTTGTGCCACTGTGGTGTGTCAGTCCTTTATGGGATCCCTGTTTCGTCTCTGCCTTTCACTGTGATTTTCCGTCATTATGGGCCTCTTGAATAAAAATGTAGCCCTTGTTTCTGACAAAGTCCATGTTCCTTTTCTTTTCTTCCTGTGTGATTTTCCATCATTACAGTTCTTAAATTTCTTGAATAATGATATATACTATGAACAAATGGATGGAGCAGTAATGGCTTCATCAGTGTTTTCTAAAATATATCTGCAGCTTTTAGAGCATACAGTGCTACAGCAGAGTCTGTGCCATGTTTGTAAAAGCATGATTTTAAAAGTGTATTTTGTAGCCTATTGACTATGCCACTCTGCATTAATAATTCGCCTTCTTTCTAACATTATCTACTTCTCAGGATAGTGGTTCCAAAATGATATTGAAGTTGAGGAATAAGTATTAGCACCATGCATCTTTGAATGAAATGGTGAAAACATAATCACTTTGTGATGTTTACAGCACTACTACTATGTTGTGGGAATAACAGGATTCTTGTTAGGCCTTTTACATGTAGGATGTATTAATAGATTTCAGGATCCTTATTAAAAGAAGTCAGGGTTCTAATCTGAAGCAGCGTATCCTAATAAACGAGAAATCAGAATAAATGCCTAAAAATCTATCTGTAAAAATGTGATAAACGAAAAGTTGTACTTCAGTACTAATTAGTTACATTTCAGTTATATCAAATACATGATGGAAACCAAAAGTGTGAAAATATTTAGATTTAAAATCTCAATGAATAATGTCAGTTCACTGATTTGAACAGTGGAAATCTTTAACATGCCATAATGTAAATTGGGGTAAAAATAGGAATCAAAATATGATAAAATATTTTCTGCCTTATTTGATATAGTGGCATAGAAACGTAGTCCAAAGTCCTTTAGTGATGGTAAAGGGGAAAAAGTTAATTATAAAACATTAACCAAGTATGTCAATGACATTAACTTTTTTTTTTTTTACATCCTCTGTTAAATTATATCCATTAGTGTTACATATTGGATGACAGATGGAAAGCTCAAACATCTCAAAGATCTGGAACAGCTTGCAGAAGTAAACCATTGTTTCCAAAAACATTTGTAATAGTACTTATAATTGGCTACAGTCTTCCCACCAAAATAAAAGGGTCTTTTGGTTTTGCTAGAGAAAACCTGGTTCCTATGTGCAGTCTTCCCTTCCATTTGAATTACAAGTCTCCAACATCCCTGAAGTTCTGTAAGGGAGCGAGATGTGCCGTTTGGTGACTCTGGCTCATAGCCCAGGGGATGGAGACATTGTCCCCTTCCCACCAGGGCAGCTGGTGGCCTGAAGCAGGCGAGCTACACACAGAACCCCAGCCAGACACTCAGGGTGACACCAAGACCAGCAGGAACAGAATTCCCACAATACCTGAGCAAAAAGAGGAAAGCAGGTTTGGTAACACTAACCAGGATCAGCCAGAAGTCCAGTTACATGCCAGGAAAGCCAGCAGTGGCAAAGCAGGTCTTTGGCCAAGTCAGGTAAAAATGGGATGGAGGTCGGATCATGAGACTTCCACAAAAGGTCACAGAAGTAGGGGCAGGCACGCCTGCAGCCTCATACCCCAGCACTACCTCTGCCCGAGAGCTACGCCTACAAGCCCGCAGCAAGACCCTCCTTCCACAGCTGCGTTGGGGCAGCCGGAGCCCAGGGCACAGCCGCACACCCCACCAGAGCGGCACCGGGCACAGGCAGCCAAGCCCCCGGGTGGGTGGGAAGGGGCCACAGTGCCCTCGTGCTTCACCCAGGGTCCCAACTCAGGCAGCTTTTGGTAGCTGGTGCTCCTTACTTTGGTGCCCTGATTTAGCCTGAAACACACAGCTGAGAACGTTTATGTATCCTATTCTGTTTATCTTCCAAAGAATCAGTGACTGTTAATAATGTCTATATTAGTGATTCCTTCTTGCTACGTTCCCTTACAACGTGAGCTTGGTGCCCCAATGGCAGCTATTCAGCTGCGCTGCAGGTTCAGTGAAAAGCCTTGAGAAGATTGCTAATATATGATACGTATCTGCCAAATGATGTCCCCACTCCAGCTTTCTTCCCTGGTGGTGTTTTGTGGGTTGGAATGTGTAGGTAGGTGGCCAGGTTTGAAGAGGTGCATTATGTTAAGTTCAGTAACAATGAAGTGTTGTTATTTTTGGCTAATGCTAAAGTGTAACTAGTGTATGGCCTGACAAACACATCTGAAACATTTACAGCCTCTGGAACAGAAATCTGCACCATCACTTACAAGGCTGTGTCCAACCATTCTAGTGAGAAGACAGAGATTGTTTTGCAGCACAAAGTGGGAGAAGACTTAACAGAATCAGTCACGCTTTTAGTGGTACCTCTGCTTCAATACCCAATTTATGTCAATTTGTACCCAATTTTCCTAAGTAGGTGGTTGAGAACAACATTACTATTTTTTTATCTTCCAGGTAAAGATATTTCTCTTTTCATTTTAACCAAGATAAGTTACAAAGTCGCTTCTCAAATGCAAATTTCAGTCCATCACTGAATAACATGAATGATTGCGTCTTTTCTTAACCCTTAGATTGGAAGCATACTCGCACAGTCTGAATCTGCAAGTTTCAGTCCTAACTAACAATTCTTTGTTTCAGAGAAGTACTGGCGAAACTAGTATTTGATCACTATCCCTATCAATCTCAATACGTATTTCAGCTAAAAATGTATAAAAGGTTTCAAACATATCTAAATTGTTTTCTCCAACTCAGCAGACTTGAGGATGCACCTTTGTGATGAAGGTCTTGGTTTTGTTATGTGAAGAGCCAAGCAAAGCCATGTCTTGCTTTCAAAGCAAAACGATAATTAAAATACACAGAAAAGAAAAAGGCTCGCAGTAAAAAAACTGTGGTTAAAAGTGAAGAAAATAAGTCATTTAGAGTTTTGCCTCAACAGCATCTATATTTAGAACAAAAACAGGAGCTCACACATTCATTGCTTGTTTCACTGGATAAAGCTGGAAATCCAGATGAATTCAGGGACAAATCCTAGATATAGTTAACCATTTTCACAGCAATTATGCATGATAGTTTTCATGTTGCCCAAGGCTTTCTGCATGATCCAGCAAAAACAGAGGCTACTTTTATAGGCATTTAACAAGAAAGATTTTGAGTCATTGAAAGTCCACCCCAATGCAAATCTCAGCACACTCACCAACTCATCTTTTCTTGTAGGAAACTGGCAATGAAGGTCTGCCTATATCTTCTGCATATTCTTGAGCCGTTAGTGTGTGGCAACACAGGAGATCTCCTGTCAGCTCACTTTCAATCTCATGGGTCATGCATTCAAAGGAATTAGCAGCAGCAGCATTTGCAAACTCATCTATCTGCAAGGCAGAGTAAGAACTCCTCTTGATTCAGGACAAAAGCAATCTCGAGTTTCTCCTGTCATTTCTTCTGTCATTTCTGGGGTTTTTTGTTCAGCACTTGGTGTATCACTGGAATTAGATGAAACTGAAATACCATTTGCCTCAGGATTCTGTTGAGCTTAAGATGCCCACTTCTCTGAAGAGGCGCACCATCAAGCACAAAATGCCCAAGAACAGCATTCAGCCAGGAAGGAGATGATGGTCACTATTGCCAGTATTCATCTCTCTGCTGTGATAACACGAGGCTAGATGACCTCCACAGCACTGAGACTGAAGTTACATCTGCTGTCAGATCATCAAGTGTGCTAGCCACAGAAATACCTTTCATGCCCAGATTTGCTAAAGCACTTGGTGAAAAACTCACATTGTTTGTATAGATCATATACCAATCCCAACCACCTCCCCAGTCTGTACCTGAAAGCATGAATGAACAACAAAGCAGTGATGATGCAGCATTCACTTCTTAAAGCCAGAAGAGAAATAAGGCAGTTAAAAACCTGAACTGGCCTCCTACCTCTCGCTGCACTCGGTACTTGCTTAAATGTCCTCTGCCCAGCTGAAAAACATTAAGCTGTTTTAGAAACACCCAAGCAAGGGCTTTTGGGAAACAGTCAAAGCTCAAGGACTCTTTGGTACCCTCAGGGCTTACAAAAGAAAATCCAAAAAGCTCCTATAGCATTTCAGGAAAGTGCAAGACAAGTTAAAACCATTAATTGCACAATTACAGGTGATGTCCCATAAATTAACTTCATTTCTCAGCCATTTTTCACAGGTTTCTTTAGAAATAATCCAAAGGTCCCAGCAGTCTGTGAATCACAAATGCTGTCTGAGAGATGCTGTGTCTAAGAGTATGCTATGAATAAATGTAATCGTTACATTTACAAAATAAATATTTTTTCATTTGTTTGTTTTACTTCAGAGATCAATTTCAAATCAATATTATCTAGGACACAGTATAGTATTATATGCTACACACTGAGATTGTTTAGAAAATAGTTCCAAAACTAGTTCTACGTCTTTTATTTTCTCTACTTAAGGTCAAATAAATATGTATGCACTCAATGTTCAGCCATCACAGAACTCTAAAATCCCCCAAAGTTGTGACTTTGACTTGAAAATAATAAGGACACGTAGCATTTTGAAGGTGGGAAAAAAGGTAAACTAATGACTTAATTTTTGATTTTTGCATCTATAAGGAAAGTTGATAACTCCTCTTTAAAATTTCAGCCTTCAATAAATTTATAAATATGCCTGGCTGCAGCTACAAGTGGGACGCAGAAGCTGCAGGATACGGAAGCCACTCCCATAACATTTAAGAGAGGGTGTACATCAAACCCGAGATTTATAGTAATGCCCTGCTATTAGACACACTTTCCCTGAAAGTGAGTCCCCCTGTTAGCCACTCGTCAGGGGACTCTGTTTACCCTGCTAGCTTCCTGAGGTGGTCTGAGGCATGCAAAACGTTTAAATTTTGGGACAACCACAAACAGCAATATCTCCAGAGTACGACACATGATGTATTTTTTTAATTGCTCACAAAACAAGATGCATCCAAAGTGACATGGATACAAACAGCTTTACTTGAACTTGCCTAGAACTAGCTCTGTAAATCACAGACAGTAAGAAGGGTTTGGTTGTGAAGCCGCATCAGTAAAGTCAACAATCCGTCAGGTGAAAAACTCATGCTCCAGCATCTCAGAGAACAGCCTTCTTGGAAAGAAGAAATTACAACAACAATGAGGCGCCTCAGGCTTTGATTAGTCTTCCCGCAGCTGACAAAGAGCGCAGCAGTAAAAAGCATTTTGTCAGCAACTTCAGTGCTGCAGTTTTATATTCCTGTAATTCCTGGAGACTGCAAGAGTTAAGCATTTTCAAAACACTCGATACCTTAAGGCTTTAAGGTCTTTCTCCCTTTTTCAGCATGTACCTTTCAGCACTATTGACTGGAGAAATATCAGGCTACTTAATTTTGAAATCAGAAATTGTGATAGATTGTGAGCTGCAGTAGGTGTGTGCATCTACAGACTGGGAATTCACCAGGGGAAGCACCTGGGGGGTGGGAGGTGGGGTGGAAATCTCCTGATTTAAAAAGACCTGAATACTGATTCTTGTGGATACTCACTAAACTGTGTTTGTGCTTAAGAAGCCTGAGCAGCTACCTTTTGTTTAGCTGAGATTAAAGATGGTAATATAAAGTCTCAAACCCTGAATCAGAAAAAATTGTCACATTCCTGCTTATAAAAATGTTCTTATTAAAACGTTTATTATATTATCTCTGTGATGGGGTAAATGAACACTATGAAAGAAGTTCTGTAGTTGATTCCGAAGTTAGATTCCAGCCATTAGATAATAATCCATTTAGTTATAAAGACATTTGATTATAAGGCTTTTATTTAATATTTACAATTTGTTTTCACAACATCTAGCTTCAACTCTTCTCAAAGAGATTAAATGGAGACTATTTTTAATTTTGATATCAACAACTGCAAAATAACCCTTGAGATTTAGTAATACCAATCCACAATTAAACAATTTGCGAATGTGGGCTAGATATAATTAGTACGGCTTGCTGAATGAGCTCTTTTCTTCGCATTTTTAACAGCCTTAGCTATGTTGATCCAAAGACAGAATCACTTCAGTGTCAATGTCCATTTTAGATACCAGTGCACTGCTGAAAGCATATTCATATTGTAACCGCTACCCATCACTAACAGAACTGCCTGTGGAAGGATTTTCTTCAGACTGCTGTCTCAAATGTGAAACTGCTCACAAATGCAGGTTATGAGTCTTTTCCATTGTACATATCTCTGTGGCTATGTACTACTCCCAGCCATTATAAACAAACAAAAAAAAAAAAAAAATGCTGAAATCAATGAGAATTACAGGTACACTTCACCTTCTGACAGTGTTACATCTGGACAGTTGCAGCATGGCATTGGCATGTTAAATGGCAATGTGCATATTCACAACGTTAATGTATTCACAGCAAATAGCTAATTAGATTGCATTTTGCTTCCATCATAGAAAATTTGGTTTTTAAAAAAATTTATGCTTTTGGCTTTTTTTTTTCCCCCCCTTTGGCTTGTCATGAAATAGAAATTAAAGTTACAAGTTTTTTCTGTTTTGGAATTTAAAAGGTATATATGCAAATGAGGCACAGCCATATGATGCCAGAGTTAGGCAGGTCTTTTCTCCTTTTCATTTAATAAAATAAATACTTGTGTGCAAACATCAGATCTCATCCTAGCGCTAATATATACAGCTAATATATAATTACTATGAGACTGGATGTAATCCTGATCTAGTAGTAATTAGGGTATAAATGAGGTGGGATTTATAAATGAACCCTTCACTGTAGACCAGTTCAGTATCTCTTAACATCAGTTCAAGTCCTTCCATTGGAAAGACTCCAAATACAGTAGTATTTTACCTCCTTAGACACAGTAAAACTCCTTTTGGCAGAGTAAAGCTCCTTTTATCAGTAAAGTTTCAACATTTAAGAAGATTGTGAAACCATATAGGAATCAAACTACAGTCAAAGGTTCTGAGGCCCTGTGACTGATTTCGGTGTGAGCATTGCTCTTCAAGGTAGTTAGCCACAACAGCTTCCCTGCGTTTACTTAGTATTATTCATATATTACTGTATTAATAAATTTGGCTGATATCCCCAAACTGTTGTCTGCTGGGACATCAATGTTAACCAAACCCAGGGTTCTGTGGACTCGCACACGATGCAGGCATGTGAAGAACAAAGCAATGGTAACCAGAGCTCCCTGTACTGCTGAAGGAGCATCCTTTCTAACCACAGAGTTAGCGGGAAAGCTCTGGCACCAGTAGAGACAACAGTATAATATATTCCTAAAGAATAGTTTAATTGGCTTTGTATAACTATTTCCCTCCTGCTCAGATATTGGTATGCCTCCGTCCCTAGTCTCCTAACCATGTGGAACACATACTCTTCTGCCACATGCTAGATTTTGTACTTTATAGTATTTAAATACCATGGCACTGTGTGTTATTAATCAAAATCTAAATATTTTGAAGCTGTTTGTTAAACAATTTTCTAGCATCAAAACCTTACAAAATGACAATCTGAGACACTCAACTGCCTTGAAGCTCTCTTCAGAGAACACTTCAAAGAGGAAGCCTTTTGTAGAGGTCACCTAACTATACTCAACCCTATGAAAGCAATGAAACATTTTTTGTTTTAAAAGTTAGAAAGAAAAAATGTTATGTAATTGTTTTAAATTGTTAGGTTATTTAAAAAGTCATGTTAAAATAGTTAAGTTCCATGACGAAACTTGTCTTATAACTTTTGACATGCATAAGCTGTAAAGCATGCTTATTATTAATTTCAGAAATAGTTTTGGATACCTACACTGAATTAAACTGTCACAGTTGATGTAATTATTAAGCAAGATTATAGACCATGCTCAGGAGTTCAAATAGTGCCCGTTTCAGAAGTCCCCTCGGTAGTTATGAGTCCTGAAGCAACCCACAATGACTGGTCACACCGGAGCAGGGTATGAAAGCTCTTTTTGTTTAAAGCTTGTCTTCTCAATCCTAGCTACAGCAGAGTGGTGTGAATGCAAGAGATTTTAGTTGTTAATAAATTTAATGCATCTTATTAGCATTTTTTATGTGCACATTCAATCAATATGGAGCATAAAAAAGGCGCATGTATTACTTGTCACTTGATTTCAAAACGGAGGATTTGTTGCCTGTATGAAGTGATCCCAGATGAGTAACCTCACTGTAGCAAATAAAATCTAGCAGGCAGTTGTGTGGGTGAACATTCTTAACATTATAAATCAAATTGCAGGCCTCTGTGGTACCACTTTCACCTCTTGATATCAAGTGATGTGTGTGATCAAGGAGGGTTAGATTAACCCCGACACAGCCCTGTTGCTAAATCAGAAGGAGATATTCCAGCAGACAGTCTAATGCTGGACCTGCTGCATCCTTAAAAGTGGGATTAACGTTCTTTAAAAGCAGAAATACCTCACTATGTGTAAGCTTTTAAATACTCCGAAATGTGGGGGAAATGAATTTACCTACAGAAATATTTTCAGCTACACATCAGGAAAAATATCTGAACTACCCAGGAAAAAGTTGCTGTCTATTCTGAATTTTAAATAGAGCGACAGGATTTGTGATGCTGTTTTCAACACTGCTGTTTTCAGGTTCACTGAAATGTTCAATACCTTCACAAATGGAACAGAAGACGCACTCTTATGGCAGTAGTCGCACCAAAGCCTTATGACCAGACAACCACTTCATTTTACAATGTCATTTACCCTTGTGCAAATCTGGAATACCCTCTCCGGAATTATTTTAAACTACTCTTGTGAATGCAGGTTTATGGAAAAGAGTATGGAGAGTAAAGCACATTGGTAAGCAACACTTTTTACTTTTAAAGGTATAAAAATATTCTTTTTAGCTAGTAAAAAGAAAACATGGGCACACCTGCATACAGATGGATGTACACACTTGCACCCCTAGAAAAGCAGCACGCCAGTATTGGCTGACTAGCTGCTAGTCATTTTGATGCAGGTAATCAACATAGAAATAACATACAGTTACATTTTCTTCACGTCTGAGAAATTTTAGATAACAACACTGAAGTAATTCATGGAACCTTTCCTTATTCTGTGTTAACTGCTTAAAAAGAATCAAACAACTTACACTAAAACATGGTTCTAGCTGATTATAAAATTATGAAAAGCTGATTATATAATAAGCCCTGCAAAAATAGTTTTGTCCTTGTTCTCAGAAACAAGATGGTATTAGCAGACAAATTAATAAATACAGTAATCTGGACATGTTTGCCACAGTCAAGTGTGTGGAAGGCCTGGAAAAGTGATTATTTCTTAGTCATGCAAATTGCTTGAATCCAAAATAAAATTGCCAGTGTTTCTGGGGCAGCATCAGTATTTAAAGTGGATTCCTTTTCTTTTGCTTTTTCTAATTGTTTGTATAGTAACTTTTGTTTGATTGTGATAAACCACTCTCATCTACAGTGTTTACCTTGAGTTTAGCAAAATCTGTACTATGGAATAGGGAAAAAAATACTGGCCTCCCAAAGGATTTGTTCCTCCTTTCTTCCTCCTTCTCCTCTTTTTTTTTTTTCTGTTTTCGTTGCTGTTGTTATATATACATATATATATGTCTCTAAGGTCTATCTCTTGATATTTGGTATACTGTCACTGTGTTAAAGGAGAATCTTTACAGTTTGGTCTGATCCAGTTTTTCAAGTGTGGAACACATTCTGCTGACAGGGGTCAAGTGCGTTGTCTCCTGGCAAACGGTCAGTTCCGAATCCCACCCTAACTGATATTTGCTCTTTGGGGATGGAAAAAACCCACAACGTGTTTTATAAAGCTCAAATTGGCCTTATCAAACAAAACATCTGCTAGGTTTGTGAGTGACTTGTGACAGCAGGAGACATCAGCACTGGCCTCCCCAATAGAAGTCACTGCAGTTAATGGAAGCTATTATGGAAGAATTCTGGCAAGAATATATTTTTTTCCAAACAGCTAAAAAAAATTAAAAGACAAATATGTTATGTTGTTATGGTAACAGCTATTTGAAAAATACTGTAACAAAAGGCAATTGAATATCCAACTACCACGCTGCTAGTTTGACTATTTGGGTTTCTTTTTAAGCAGTTTATTTACAGAGATCCCCTCCCTCTTCCTTATGCAGCCACAAGTGTGAGTGTGCACACTCAGGTAAGACACCACCTGCAAATAGTTTGTGTTTGCAGAGCTTCAGTCTTGGAGCTTCAAAACTCCAGATACTGCAGATTTTTACATGACACTCGAACATCCAGTGTTATATGGGCTGAGTCCCTCCCTCACGTGGCAATAAACTCACATTTTGTAGCATTTCCAGCCTGCACTTTTGGAACAAAGAGGTGGTCCTGCACTCCTGTTGCCTCATAGGCTATGGCCAGTCTCTTTGCAGGTACCACAGCTACTCCCTGGAAAAGCGCAGAATCACATCTCTGCGCTTTGGGAATCAGCACCTTCCCAACTGCTGGGAAAGCAGAGTTCGAAAAAAGTCTCAGGAGATAAAGCAGAATGCAGCAACATATCTTTTCAAGGCCTACAATTGTATTTTGCACTTTACAGTTTTTCAGAAAATTTTCTCTGAACAAGCAGAAGTTTCTACATGCATTAACTTTAGCATCTGACTTTGAACAGAAGCATGTAGCCCTCATTCGGACAAAACTGAAGTTAGCGCATAACGGACTTTGGGTAACAACTGCAGGGTCTGGCCACTTGATTTTACAAGCTGATGCATGTACAAGCTGATAATACAAAAGAGCTGGAGGACACAGCCAGCTCTCCCTCTTAGACCTGTGCTTTCAGCCATCATGTTTACAAAAAACCAGACAAACAGCACACATTTCTGTGGTACTCGTCTCAGGCTGAACAAACCTAGGAGCTTTGCTAAATTTCCTCCAAACCGCATAACGGAGGCTCAAGTTACACTGTATAAGTACTGCACAGGAATTGTGAACGTCCTATTTCTCAGTACAGAGATAAGATTTTAGAAATGTGAAGCTTGCATTTTCATTCTAATGACAGTAACCAATGTGGTTTATCTAACATTATTACAAAAGGGGTGGCAGGGCGATATAGGTGTTGGCTTCTAGTTATTTTGCTGTAACTGGGAATTTTGCAGTCTTGTTGTTTTCTAAATAGTCAAATGTTTGTTAGTGTCAACATTAAAATTTGCTTGTGACTAATATTAAATAGCAAAAATCCACAACAGCTTCTTTTGCAGCTCTTTACAAAAGAGAAAGCAAGCTATCTCTTCTCTGCAACCATGCAAGTTCAGCAACAACGCCCTATGGACACTCATACGTATATATGGGACTGTGTCTGGTAACTGAATGCAAACGGTGCTGTTTTCTAACCCACCCAAAAATCCCTTGAGCACTTCAGGCATTCCAGTCAAAGTGATTCTTTAATGCGGGACCTACTTACCACATTTGTTTTACATTAGAAAATGCTGTAGAGGTTGTTTACATTTGGGAAAGTCAGTGGAGAGAGATTTCTGTAAATGTTCTGGAAGGAAGATTGCACCGTTACTGTAACAAGGACAATTATGGACAGACACACGTAATAGCTGTTTAGAAAATGTCAGGAGCATTATTGTGGATAACAGACATTCTTTTCTTAACATTGGCCTTGCCCGAGTTTCATTTTCTATTGGTGTTGTCTGCCTAGATTGCTTAAGACAGCTGTAGTCTTCTCATTTACATTACGGTAACAAAAAGTTGACTGCTGGGTTGTCCCAGACGGAGTTCATCTGTACAAAGGTCTGAAACTGCGAGGGAATACCTGAAGTGTCAGACATGTCCAGCATCTAGTGCTGCTGCAAATTATTACCTCTTCCAGGTCAGAAAGGCCAAAATAATTTCCAGCTCTATTTTTCTAAAAGCCATTTTCATTTAATCTGTCCTTTACAAATGGTAAATTTAATGAGAACTTCAGGAATAATTCAAACTAAAATTAAGAAAAAAACCTTGATATATATACATATTCAATTCAAATATATTTTAGTAAGCAACAACCTGGCCACTATTGAAATAGTTCTCAAGTACTATTGAAATAATAGATACGTTCACAAAGGAAACCTGCTTTCTTTTAAAGTGACTGTATGCATTATTTCAGCTTCTGATAATAGCACATTTAATACCAAGGCCAAGATGCAATCAATCTTTTTTGTTGGAAGAAGGTGTTAGATTGTACCCATATGCTTATATTCACCTGGCAGCTTCAACCCACTGAGCATCCTGAAGTTCCAGCAGGGCTGCTGCTTGCTTGGCCACCGCTGTACTCCTCTGGCCTGCTTTGCGGGGTCGGGGGGAGCAAAGGAGGAGAGAGCGGGACCAGGGAAGAGGAAGAGGTCTGTCTCTGAAGAGACACTGAATTAGACTGGAGTGAATAATTGACGTCCTCTGTAATTATACACACATTGAACTCTTTACAGCTGACTTAAGTTACTTCGAACTGCATTGGTGTGGCCCTCCATATTGATTAAAAGCAGCATCTATTTACTTTAACAATAAATGTGGAGATTAGTAAAAGTTCACTTGATCACAATAAGAAGACCGATAATTAAAGGGCAATGCAACCCAGATGGAGTGTAAGTGCCTGAAGCAGCATGTTAGGATGCATAGGCTGCTTTTGTACAAGAGGGTATACACGTGTAGGTTAAGGCTTGCAGAAAACCCTTCAAGTAGACACTTTTTGCAGAGATGCTTAGAGCAGAGGAAGGCCAGAACCTGTCCCGAGAAGGCTGACCCAGCAACACTCCTGGGAAAAACGACAAATGCAAAGCTCTGGAAAAAGAAAAAAGACTTTGAAGCACAACGTCGCTAAATGGACGATCCCTACAGAACCTTTGAAAGAGGCCTCCGTATCTTTTATTCTTCTTTCATATCTCCTCTCTGAGAAAGAACTAGTTTAAGGTAAGCGTGACACACTGCTGATTCTATGGGTTAAGCTCTTAATGGCATAGGGTCCATAAGAAAAGGAAGAACTGGGTTTACTATGTGACAGCGTCAATAGAAACACTCCTCCTCTCCTTGTGGGATCTCCTATAGGGACAGGGGAGGACAGCTTTTATTGCTATTGCATCTGTCCTTCGGTTTACATGGTAGACATTGCGTTTTACTAATCCCTTTTTATCAAGAAAGCAAGCAGCTGATAACTAGAGAAGTAAGTGAATACTCTCAATCCCATACGGACAACTTGGAAAATCAGATTCTGAAGTGGCTGCATCCACGCTTTGTACTAAAAGGGTCATATCTCTTGATAGAACTTGACACCCATCCCTTGTTTCTTTTCTTTGTACCGATACTGATGTGCTGTGTGCTTACCTCCTCGCAGAAAATGACATGATAAAATGGTGACTTCTGACAAGCATTGCAGCAATTTCCAGAGACAAGAATGTAGGAAATAGTAGACCAGATTGTTACTGAAACACAAATGATAATTGGGATCTTAAATTAATAACACTCTCCCTCATGTGATATCTCAAAATAAATTTCCAGCTGAAGTAAGACTCACAAATTTTGGGGTTTTTTTCCTGACAAACACTGTCACCAGTTACACTGGTCCTACCAAAGCCCCATTTTAAAGAACGGCTTAGGTAGTTCACACGTGGTGGGGGGTTTCCCTCAGTAGTTTTAATCGGGCACATGTCGGAACTGTTTAACACCAAGCCAAAGATTCACTCAGTTACTTTGTAGCTATAGAGAAGACAGTAATTTTGCAGTGCTAAGCAGCAAGGTGAATAAGCACAAAGTCAGGGGCCTCCCCCAGCCCCTCACTCCAGGGCTGCCAGGAGCTGGGAGGAATTTCCCAGGCATCAGAGGCTCCCTGGGTCTTCTGAAAGAAGGTGAACACAGACAGACCCAAGGCCTACAGGGTGGCTGCTCTGGCTTTCACAGCAGCTGGTATTTTGAGATTTCTTCGTTGCAGAACGGTTAGAATAGTTACCCGTGGTGAAGAAGGCTGCGTGTACCGTGTACCCCCTTCTTCCATCGCCTGGCGTGTCCCAGGCTGCCCTCCGCTCCGTAGCTGCCTTGGAACTTCCAGGGCTCCTGGTTCTGTGTCCAGGATGTCACTAAAAGGCTACAAAAAGCTACCCAAACACTTTGTGGAACACACGTGTCAGGCACCGCTTTCCTCCTTGTGTTGCATATGCACAGCAGATTAGGGGCTTGTTTAGGAAGCAGTCAGGAATCTCTTTGTTTCCTCCTTTCAGGTACAAGGTGAATTAATCCGTTTGGAAACCAGCAAATCCACCCCTCCCCTCCTCCCCCCCATATGCCTGAATTCTTCCAGCCTACATCTCTTGACAATAAAGACAGATAAAGCTCGGATACCCTTCCAGACGAAGGAATTGAGCCTGTTTTCTAAATAAATCGCTTTTGTTGTTTAAAGCTGTGATGAATGGAGACACAGGGCCAGGTTGGTCGCTGGAACAGTACAATGGATGTAAGAAGGGGTTTTTTTGCCATATAAATCATTCACATTGTTTAAGGTACATTGATCAATCTAATGGCTTGTAATAGGCTCCTAATTGCCACTAGGAAAGTATTGCAAGCTTGCATTTGAACGTGAAATGGTTCATGATCCGAGCTGAAATTCACCTTAAGCCTGAGCTCCAGTAATTACAGAACACAGGAGGAGCACAATGAACGGTTCCCCGTCTTCCCTCGCCCTAATCCCAGGACAGAGGGAGGAGGGAGAGGGGAACATACGAACGGGGGTCCATCGTATTTTCCTCTTCCAAACCAGCAATTCATTAGCGGGCGAAGCCCGCAGGAGGATTTACTGGTCATTGTGGACCGGAGAGAACTTCGTAACGTCAATCACCCTGCCCCTCGCGCTCCCACGTACCGGTACCCGCAGGCAGGCTGCCTGCTTCATCACAGCCACGGCTCCGTCACGCCTGGCCGAAGGGAGATGCCCGGGGCCGGGCCGGTGCGGGGAGCGGGGCAGCGGGAGCGGTGCGGGGCCAGGCGGCCGCCCCCCGCCGGCACGGGGGCACCGGCGGGGGCGGCCGGGGGCTGCCAGCTAGCGGCTGCGGCCACCGCTCCGCTGCTCGAAATACAGACCTCATTACCAAGTCATCAGAGCTTCTTTAATAGACTTGCGTGGAAAGGCGGTTTTACGCTCTATAAACGTGGCTCCAACCGTTCACTAATTAAACTCCTTCTATTTAGAAACACCTTCATTTCCAGCGAGCTTTGCGAGCGCCAGGCACCGGCTGAATTCCGAACCTGCTGCAGCCTGAGCCTGTGGTGCCTAACCTATGCATCACAGCAGCGGTGGGAGCATGTGAACCAGGAGATAAAACCCTCGCACAGTGTTCCTCGTACGACGTTCCTCAGACTTCCCTACCAAGGCAGAAAATAAACCTATGATGCTGTTGAATAATCTCCCAATAATTGTAGTAATTAAAATCATCATACAGTCTGCAGTCACCTTCCTTCCTTTGACACTAGTCTTCCCTTGAATTGTTAACGTGTCTTCGGCTGACACAAACAGAACAAGGGAGGTTTAAAATACACGGTCCACAAATTTAGCGGAGACAATTAGTTCCACAGACACGTTTTTCACTGCGTTCAGCAGACAAGAGGATTTCTAGAACTATCGTGCAGGTGTTTTGGTTTTGTTTTTGTTTTTTTTTTTTTTTCTACCGCAGGGTAATGTGGGTCGCTCTGTTACTCCTGAACAGTGTCACCTTAAAGATGGAGCAAAAGATGAAAGCCCAGTCTGATGCTCCACCCCGGGGCTCTGTGTGCAGGGGGCAAGAGGAGAGGGGAGTGCATTCTGTAACAAACATCACATGAAAGCTCAAGCAGAAATTGTTGGAGAGTGCCATAATTTTCATTTAATTTCCATGATCTATTTGATCCCAGTGCTCATTCCCTTTTTATTAACTGTAAAAGATCTCCCTCTAATCAAAAGCTGCACTTCATCTTTACCCACAAATGAAAAACTCTATAGCGGAAAGAATTCAGTGGACTCAACAGGCACCAAGGTCTGTATTTTAGTACTGCCTCTACATAGCCTTCCCCCTTTAATATCTGGTCTTGGGCAGAATAGTGGGGAAGCCTTTTCTTAACTGAAGTTCTTAATTTATCACCAGGTCTCCCTCTGCGTTGCTCTGATAATCAAAGGTGGTTTCTAGATCACGTAAATGAAAAGTGTAATTGAGAGAGAGGGGGGAGGGGGTTCGTACGGAAGTCCTGTTGCTAAAAAAAAAAAAAAAATCTGGCAGGACGCAATTATTTATCTCGGCGATGAGAGCAGTTTGCCTGGTTCCTGCCCACGTCCCTTCTGTTTGGCAGAAAATGAGGCTGCTTCTCTTGAACTTGGAAGGGTTTGCCCCTTTCCTACCCGTAACACCCACGTGTAAAACTCCCGTGCCCCTCCTAGGATCCAGGGGAAACTGTACAGCAACCTTACATTTAACTGCTGTTAAATCGATTGATTGGGAAAATATTTGGCAGCCCTTTCCCAGAGCTCTGTCTGCATAGAAGAGCCATTTCATCTGAGGCTCTTGAATATGAACCCGCGAGCCTCCCAATCAGCTTTAATGAACGAATTGTTTCCCAGCTTTACCTCCCGAAGACAGCAACTTTAGTAGTTGCACAGATCAAAAGACACGGGTAAAGGGAAGATGGGAAACAATATTGTTCAAAGGAAGTGAACTGTTGCATTTAATTAGGCTATTCTTTATTAGTATTCATATTGAGATTTATTATTTTTTTTAAATCTATGTTGATTTAACGGTACTGTATTTATGATGTAAATATATTCCGAGGAGAAAACGTCACGGATCAATTGTAAAGGACCCGGATACATAATTTTAAAAAATCAGTTTCAGTTTATATGAGGTTCTCACCCCACTTTCGCTTCTTAGTCAGATTTGTTTATGCAGAATCGACATTTAATAGTGCTAATTGCACTCCAGTTAAATTGCCCTGATTGCAGAAAGGGAAGCAATTTTCGTGCTCTCTGTCTGGGTTTGGAAGAAATTGTTTTATATTCACCTCTTTATAAAGAAGTGGAGATAAGGCACCGAGCCTTTGCACAAATTGCACTTATGGGCTGACTGGCAGCATTCAGGCGCTATAATAGAGCATTATTTGGCCGTTTTGAATAATGTAAAGCATTTGCTGAAAGCTATTCTCCTGAAAATTGCTTTAACTTTTAAAAGGGTGATGATTCACTCCAAACCAGGCCTTTGTTACATTGTCATTATCCCCCCA
Source organism: Falco naumanni (assembly GCF_017639655.2). Classification (NCBI taxonomy): domain Eukaryota; kingdom Metazoa; phylum Chordata; class Aves; order Falconiformes; family Falconidae; genus Falco; species Falco naumanni. The sequence continues at coordinate 45,943,693 of NC_054061.1, forward strand.
AATGTTTTAACAGTCAGCTCAACACTTTAGCATAACACATTGATCTTTGTTTAAAAACTCGATTTTTGGAGTATGAAAAAATATGTCAGAAAATACTTGACCCCCCGAAAGATTTTAGCAGCCTTCACCCTTCCGCCGCCATTCGCTCAGCCTTTCCGCCGCCCGCCTCGCCTCTGCGGATTTTAGGTACTTTTTCCCACTACAAAGGGGGCGCGGAGGGAGATGGAGGCAGATGCGCGGCGGACAGAGCCAGCGCCCGCCTCCGGCACAGCGAGTCCCCTCGGCCGCGGCCGCGCAGGCGGCGGATGCCTTCAGTGGCGGCCGCGGGGCAGCACCGCCGCACGTCCCGCCGCGGCACGGCCCGGGGCTCCCCCGCAGGGGGGCAGGACCCGCCGCCCCCGCCGCCCCGGGGCTGGCCGGGGCGCCGCGCTGCCACTGGGCCGCCACCTCGGCGGGCTGCTGGGAAGGAGCGGGGTCCCCCCGGAGGGAGCAGGGAGGGAGGGAGGAAGTAGGGAGGGAAGGAAGGGAGGGAGGGAAGGAAGGAAGGAAGGAGGGAAGGAGGGAGGGAGGGAGGGAGGGAAGGAAGGAAGGAAGGAAGGAAGGAAGGAAGGAGGGAGGGAAGGAGGAAGGGAAGGGAGGAGGGGAGGGAGGGAAGGAAGGAGGGAGGGAGGGAAGGAGGGAGGGAAGGAGGGAGGGAGGGAAGGAGGGAAGGAGGGATGGAGAGAAGGAGGGATGGAGGGAAGGAGGGAAGGGAGGGAAGGAGGGAGGGAAGGAAGGAGGGAGGGAAGGAAGGAGGGAGGGAAGGAAGGAGGGAGGGAAGGAAGGAGGGAGGGAAGGAAGGAGGGAGGGAAGGAAGGAGGGAGGGAAGGAAGGAAGGAGGGAGGGAGGAAGGGAAGGAAGGAGGGAAGGAGGGAGGGAAGGAAGGAGTCACCTGTTGGGCGATTGCTCCCGGGTGCCCCTGTCGGACTCCTCGCCTGGCCCGCGGGGGCTGTGTCGCTCCCCCCGCCACCGCCTTTCAATCGCCTCCACCCGTCGAGGGCTACAGGCCCCCTGGGTAAAGCCGCAGCTTATGATCTGCTGCAGGCAGAGCTTTCGGAGGCAGGGTTTGCAGCGCACTCCCCGGACCCCTGCGCTGGCTGCAAGTCAATGTGGAAAGAATTAAGCGCAGAACAGTATTTCCTCCTACTGCCCCGACTCTGTTTAATACGTGGCGACAAAAAGGCGAGCGCCCTTTGAAAATAGCCTTAGACGTTCAAATAAAAGATAATCTCCAGGGACATCCTTTCCTAGCGTGGCAGGCGTCCCGCAGATTGCATAACACAATGTACAACAAGACGCAATGCCCGCCTTATTTAAGCACGAAAAAAAAATTAATATCAACATGAGTAAAGAACAGCGAAATCCTCTCAGATTCGCAGTTTCTCCATCTTGCTCCTTAGCGATGCCTATTCTGCATCTGCTAGGAGGTTTTGCACCGGATGGCTGAGGCGGCACCGAGGAGAAGGAAACACTGACTCAAATGCAGAGCAAGCACCCGGCGTTGCTTGAACGCACTCGTATTTCTGGCTCAGAACTGTACCCAGCTGCGCTGGGGACGGCAGAAGCGGAGGGGAAAGCTCCTGTTCCCAGCCTCACAGAGACGATCGCAATGATGAAAAGTTGCACGCCTATTGATCTTCCGAGGACCCAGTACGGGCAAGTTCTGGCCAATTACTTAAGAAGCCTCGAATAATTACAAATCAAAGGGACTAGCTTGCAAGACACTGAGGAGTCGAGGTTTGGACTTACATTTCGCACATGCAGAGAGCAGGTAAAGTCTCTGTCGCTCACTGGGCGTGTGGAGTGTGCACAGTGCAGAGGCCACAGGCAAGTGTTGGGGAGGCTCGTTCCAGCAGCGCCCGAGCCCTGCTCGGAGGGAGCAAAGCCTTCTGCCGTTAGCAGCACTGTTTCCGCGGGGGTACATGAGGCTTGGAAAACGTGCTGCCGGCCGCGAATGTGACTTTCAAACTGTTTTGCTGGGGGATTGCTCTGCAAAATAAAACCCTCTGTCTTAAGCGACAGGGTGTCATAAGCCCCTCGTCCTCCCTCCCGTCCCGGTACGAGAGCAAAGGGATGTCTGACGGTTCCCTGCCTTCGGATTTATTTTTTTTTTTGACGCTTTGTATGTAACTAAAAAACCTCTTCCGTTCCTTTCGCAAAGAACGTAAGGAATGCGTTGTGCGCGCGACCACATCTAGCATTTAGCAAAGCAGAACCAAAAAAAATCAACGTGTTTTCATAAAATGTCACGAGGCGCGGTTAGGTTATTTGTATCCAGAACGGGGAGCCGCTGCCCGAGGGCCTGTGAAGGAAAAAGGGCCTGTTGAACAGGCAGGCGCGGCGCAGGTACCCGGTAGGGAGGCTGGCGGGTGACCGTAGGGCAGCAGGGCTCTGACACCGCCCGCACCATTCGCAGGCGGCGGCGGGCGTGACACCGGCCCTCCGCCCACGCTGGCCCCTCTCCCGGCTCCTGCCCTCTGCGGCTCTCCCCGGTCCTCCCGCGGCCGGCCGGTGCCGGGGCAAGTGTCACCCGGGCCGCACGTCCCCCGCCTTCTGCCGGCGGGAGTCGCAACCCGGCGGGCAGCCGGGGCTTGTAGTTAATTGCGGCGCGGTCGCCGCAGTCCGGAGCGGGGAGTTTTCTCCCCGCGCGCTGACTGGCACGCGCCCCGAGCCCCGGCGCCGGCACCTCCGCGCAGCCTGATTGGCTGCCGGGCCGCTCCAGCCCGCTCCGCCCGCGCCCTCATTGGGCGAGCGCCGCCGCCAGCGGTACTTCAAAGCGGGCGCTGCCCGCACTTAGGCAGAGTTTAGCCCCGCCGCGCCGGAGTGTCCTTAGTGCCGCCGGGCAGCGCGGGGCGCACACCGAGCGCCGTCCCCTCCGCCCCTCCGCCCAGCCCAGGGACGTGCTATGGCTACGTCTATCCTCGGGGTAAGTCGGCACCGCGCGCTGCCCGCGGCTTCCCGGCGGCGGCTTCGCTGCCCGCTGGAGGAACTGTTGCTGCTGTCTGTCGCTGCCGCCACCGCCGCGTCGCGGCTGCCCCTCGTGCAAATCGCGCTGACCCGCGGGCGGGAGGTAACCCCGGCCCGCCTCGGGGACCCACCGCGGGTTTCCCATCGGGGCGTTCGCAAAGAGTTTTAGCCTGAGAAGTCGCTCGGCCGGAGAGGAGTCGGGCCCTCGTGCTCTCTTTTGTCTTCCGATTTTTATTTACGTTGTCGTTTGTTTCCAAACTCTAAGTGCCGCGCTAAATTTCCGAAGGTTGTTGCTGGCTCGGCTCGGCGAGTGGCGCCGGTCGGGAGGCTCCGCGCCCCGCTTGCCTTTCTGCCACCTCCCTTCGCCGCCGCGCCCGTTCGGGGTGGCTCGAGGAGACGCCGCGTCTCGCTCCCAGGGGACCGCCGGTGGCCGGCGGCGGGCTCCAGCAGCCCGGCGCTGCGCGGGGCGTCCCGGGCCGCCCCCTCGGAACACGCGTGTCCGCCCGTGCCCGCCGGGATCCGCTTCCCACGTAAGTCCCTCGGGGGTCGAAACCGGTCCCCGGCGGAGAACGAGACGCGCCGACCGGCAGGGCTGGAGCCTTCCTCCAGAATAAGGGGGAAACTTTTCCGCGGTGCCGCTCGTCTCGCCGCCGTTCCGGCCGCGTCCCCGCGGGAGCCCGGCGAGGCGGCAGGGGTGAGGCTGACGGGCCGGCTTTGTCTCTCCCGCAGGAAGAGCCGAGATTTGGAACGACTCCGCTGGCCATGCTGGCCGCCACCTGCAACAAGATCGGCAACACCAGCCCGCTGACCACCCTGCCCGAGTCCAGCGCCTTCGCCAAGGGGGGCTTCCACCCCTGGAAACGCTCCACCTCCAGCTGCAACCTGGGCTCCAGCCTCTCGGGCTTCACGGTGGCCACGAGCAGGGGCTCTAGCGGACTGGCCAGCGGCACGGGCACCGCCAACAGCGCCTTCTGCCTGGCCTCCACCTCGCCCACCTCGTCGGCCTTCAGCAGCGACTACGGCGGCCTCTTCTCCAACTCGGCGGCGGCGGGCGTATCCCCGCAGGAGCCCGGCGGGCAGTCGGCCTTCATCTCCAAAGTGCACAGCTCGGCGGCCGAGAGCCTCTACCCGCGGGTGGGCATGGCGCACCCCTACGAGTCCTGGTACAAGTCGGGCTTCCACTCCACGCTCTCGGCGGGCGAGGTGGCCAACGGTGCGGCCTCCTCCTGGTGGGACGTGCACACCAACCCGGGCTCCTGGCTGGAGGTGCAGAACCCGGCGGGGGGGCTGCAGAGCTCGCTGCACTCGGGCGCCCCCCAGGCCTCGCTGCACTCCCAGCTGGGCACCTACAACCCCGACTTCAGCTCCCTCACCCACTCCGCCTTCAGCTCCACCGGCCTGGGCTCCACGGCCGCCTCGCACCTGCTCTCCACCAGCCAGCACCTGCTCACCCAGGAGGGCTTCAAGCCCGTGTTGCCCTCCTACACGGACTCCAGCGCGGCGGTGGCGGCGGCCAGCGCCATGATCTCGGGCGCCGCCGCCGCCGCCGGGGGCGGCTCGGCCCGCTCCGCCCGCCGCTACTCGGGCCGCGCCACCTGCGACTGCCCCAACTGCCAGGAGGCCGAGCGGCTGGGGCCGGCGGGGGCCAGCCTGCGGCGCAAGGGGCTGCACAGCTGCCACATCCCCGGCTGCGGCAAGGTGTACGGCAAGACCTCGCACCTGAAGGCGCACCTGCGCTGGCACACGGGCGAGCGGCCCTTCGTCTGCAACTGGCTCTTCTGCGGGAAGCGCTTCACCCGCTCCGACGAGCTGCAGCGGCACCTGCGGACTCACACGGGCGAGAAGCGCTTCGCCTGCCCCGTCTGCAACAAGCGCTTCATGCGCAGCGACCACCTGAGCAAACACATCAAAACGCACAACGGGGGCGGCGGGGGCAAAAAGGGCAGCGACAGCGACACGGACGCCAGCAACCTGGAGACGCCGCGCTCCGAGTCCCCCGACCTCATCCTGCACGAGGGGGTGGGCGCCGCCGCCCGCGGACCGGGCAAGGAACCTACCGCGGGGCCCGGCGACTCCTAGGGGCAGCGCCGGGCAGCCCCCGCGGAGCCGCCGGGGGAGCCCCCGGGGAGCCGCCCGGACTCTGCCCCGCGCCGGCCGGAGGGACGCCAGCCGCCCTGCCGGGGCCCGGGGCCTGGGGCAGCGGGCGGGCGGCGGGGCCGGAGAGGCGCGCCCCCCACCCCCGCCACTCCCGCTCCGTCCCGCCCGGCGGCCAGTAGGTACCGAGTGACACTTTCTTCCGTTTCCTTTTTCTCTTCTCTTTCTGTTGGAAGGAAAGCATCCTAAGAGAGGCTGAAGGTGAGAAATCAAACTGCAAGTCCGAGGCGGTTCCTCTGTATCTCATAAACATCTGTATAAATAGGGTTCAAAAAAGAAAAAAAAACAGATCGTGTTCGCTTATTTTTCCTGTAAATGTTGATCTGATAGGGGGTTTGGGGATTTACTTTACTTTTTTTTTATTGGTGAATTCCTGAAATTCAGGGAGACTTTGGGGGTTTGGTTTTGGTTTATTGTTTTTGGGTTTTTTTAAATTTTATTTTAAATTTCTGATGCACTTTGTGGAAGTCAGTATATATGTAAAAGATATTTAAAATGTTGAGTTAACATTTCACTCAAACACACGTAAGTTAAGGTCTCTTAAAGAAATTAAATGCGTTTATCTGTATGGAAAAAAAATCTTGACATATTTTCATTTTGGTATTATTAAAGGACTCTGAACAATATACTCACGGGTTTGTTCTTCTTCGTGCCCCCTCCTTATCCCCTGCCCAGCCCTCGCAGGGGTCAGGGTTTTAGTGGGAGCTCTCGCACCCCCTCCCTGTCCCCCTTACAGTGACAGTCATTAAAAATACGGCCGGGAGGGAAGGAACCGGCCCCGGGCCAGGAACGCTTGAAGTGTTCTGGCCGCTCTTTTCAAACGCCTTAGTTTTGATTTTGGGTTTCTTTTTTTGTTGTGGTTTTCTGTTGTTTGAGGTTTTGTTGTTTGTTTGTTTTTTTTTTTTGTGGTGTTTTTTGTTTTTTTTTTTTTTTAAAGGAATATAAACAGAGTCGGAACCCTGCGACAGCAGCCGGGAACCACACCGAGCCCTAAGAGCCTTTGGCGAAACCAGCACCGAACTGTGCTGAGAAACTATTTATTTAATTTAAAAAGCCTTTAGTGCCACAAGGCTGCCTAGGTTGGGAGGTGATCTCGGGGGAATAAATCGCTAGAGTCAATACTCCGGAAAAGACATTTCATGCCTAAATGAAAATCTTGTTAAATGTTATTAATTTTGACTTAGAGCACACAGCAGCCCCCTGTGCCTTGTATTCCCTTATTAGGGATTCATGTCTTATCAAATATCTAATTAATCTCCTAGACATCATTTGTTCTGGCCAACTTTATCTCAGCTGGTCCACGGGGAAAACTCCGAATATTCTCGGTGACAAAGCTCCCTTGAAGATCCTTTTAATTGTCCAAATTAACTGCACCAAATTTGCATGTCAAACGGTAAAGGGCAACCTGAGATAAAATGTAAACGTTTTAAAAGCCCCAAACTAAGCACTTGATTTGATAACTAGGCTTTTTAATGTTATGGAAGACAACTGCTCCTTTCCTTTTCAAAGACAGTTGATCTATGCAAATAGTGAATTGGAAATGCTTATGTCCCCATGCAGTCAAATGGTCCTTGCATGTTATTTGAATATCAGTGGCTCTGCTATTGAAAAGGTTCAAGGATGCTCTCTGACTTCTTTGTGATTACTCAGTGCAGCGTCTTATTCTGAAGAAAAAAACCTCAGGAATAATTAAAGGCTGGGCTAAGGCCTGGGAACACATTTGGGACAGGAATCTCATTTAGACAGGCTCTTTCAAAATAAGGCACAGTTAAATTGACCAGAAGGCAATTATTGAAATGAAAATTATTTTCACTCCCTTTGTCTCCTGACCACCAACCTAACAGCCACAGTATTTTTTTAAAGGCAAATTGTTAAATGAGATAATTGTGTTATTAAAAAAAAAAGGGGGGGGGAAGGGGTGAGAAGGAGGGGGAAAAAAAAAAAAGTTAATTTAATCTGCCCGGTACAGATTGGAGGAATACAAATATTTTAATCCTCCGTAAAACAGGGAATGCAAATAGCATCGGGAAACGGATTCTGCTGTCGGCCACCAACTGGAATAAAGACGTTGCGTTAAAGAAAATACATCTGCCGTGAATACTAATAACCGCGTCCCACCTCCTCCGCGCCACTGTTGCACAAAAGCGACCGGGGCAGCGCCGGCACCGCCTCTGCCCCGGGGCTCCCGGCGGGTCGGGGGCGGCGGGCATCCGGGAGCTGCCCCTCGCATCTGCCCGCTGGCGGCACCCTCCCCGAGAGCCGCTCCGGAATTTTTCTGGCCGAAAGCATCCCGGCCAGGTCCCTTTCCTGTCGCCCCCGTCCCGCGGCCGCCGGGTGCCGGCGGGTTTCCCGGCGGGCCGGGCAGGGGGCTGCTCGGGCAGAGCGGCCGGGCGGCAGCGGGCAGGGCGGCTCTCCCCTCCCTGCGGGCGGCGGTGGGGCGGCGGAGGAATGCACCCGCGCGGGGTGCTGGGCAGGAGTCAGCTTTGTTTTCGATTTATAATAAAACACATCAAAGGACGCCATCCAGGTCCAGTTTCTGCCAGGCCGGGGTTACAATTCTCAGCTCACTGATCAAGGACCTCTTTGCATTGCCTTTGCCCCTTCGGGTCAGAAAACGTCCATCACTTGCAGACTCCCCAGAAACGAAGAAGGCAGCAGCTCCGGGCCGCAGCGCCGGTTCGTTTAACCGGGAAAATAGAAAGCATGTCACCTTTTTAAAAATAAACGACACCATTCTTTCGTACATGTTGGCGATAATTATGTGGTCTGGTGAAACTTCTACACAAAGAGAAACTAAAGACCAGACGGCATGAGTACCGAAAAATAAATCTGATTTCTCTCATTGAGCCCGTAGTTCAGCAGCACCCCCTTAGCGGGAAGGCGCTAACCCGAGGGGGCTGGGCAGCCGGGACCCCGCCGCCCCGGCATCGCTCGCCCGGCCCCAGCCGCACACACCGCGCTCCGCCGCTGTCCTGGCCCCGCTCCGCCGGCCCGGTGCGGCGCGGCGGAAAACCAGCCGAAGGCGGCAGCCGCCGGCCGCCGGGAAAAGGTAAAAACGCCGGGAGGAATTATCTATTAAATGCCACTCGATCGGCGAGCCCGGCTGGCAGGCAGCGCGTCCCCTGCCCCCCGCGGCGAACCACAGCCCCAGCGCCTCGTTCTACACTTAAAAGGTAACGTTAATGCTTTTGTTCTAACGGGATGAGACAGAAACGCCCGCTCCCGTGCCCGGATAGTTTCTTAATTGCGTCTTTCAATTCAAACGGAAACTTTATCTGCGGGAGCCGCGATTTATTTGCAGCCGTTGCCCGTTCGCCGAGAGCCTCTCCCACCCTCCCGAGCGGCAGATGAAGGGGAATCCAGCAGACAGCCCGCCCCTCCGGGTAATCGGTGCGCTAAGTGTTTATTTTAAGTGAGAATAATTTGGCTGCAAATTTCCTCAAGGAATAACATTCTCAGCACATTATTAAAAAAAAAAAAAAAAAAAAAAAAAAAAAGACAAGCGCGCCCGCGGGCCGGGGCTGGCGGTGGCGCCCGGCGGGGCCCTCCCCGGCCGCACGGCGGCTCCGCGGCGCCACCTAGAGGCCGGCGCCGCCCCGCTGCCGCGGCAGGCGGCCCCGCGGGTGCGGCCGGGGCCCGCCGCGGGGGTGGTGGCGCTGCGCGGGCCGGGCCGCGGCGGGGGCGCGGAGAGGCCGCGGCGGCCGGAGGGAGGCGGCGGGGGGCGGGAGCGGCGGGGCCGGGCCCCCGGGAGCGGGCGGGCGGGCCTGGCGCGAACTTCTGCGGGAGACGGCGGGGGTGGGGCAGGACAGGCCCACGGCGGCAGCGCGCGCACCCACCGGAGGGCCGCTGGCAGCCGCGCGGCCCCGTCACCTGGCGGGGCGGGGGGGACGGGCACCCCGCCGGAGGTGGGTCACCGCTCTCCGCCCTCCGCCGCTCCCGGGGGCCGGCCCCGCACCTGCGGCCGTCCGGGGGGGCGGGGGGGCCGGGCGCGGCTCCCGGCGGGCACCCACCGGCGGGCACCGGGCGAGGCCCCGCCGCCACCTTCGCGCCGCTGTTTTAACACAAACCCCCGGCAGCGCCGCGCTCCGAGATGTGCTAATTGCTACCTGGCTGGCAGGGCGCGAAGTCCTTGTCCGTTCCCTGGTACAAAGTAGGTTGCTAGAAAATTTGAAATTGCCTTTCAGCCTAAAGCTGCCTTACCTGAATGTCATAATTACAGTAATTATGTACATCCAAATTACACGCTAATTAAATTAGAATCAAATCGTTCTAAATCGAAATCAAATGAGGTAGCGAGAATTAATCAATGACAACATAAATAGAGAGCTTCCTTCAGGGATATTTATTGTAACGATCCGAGCAGGAACCCGATCCCCAAGTCACCTGCTCATTTGCTTTGGGAACGGGCGGAATCACGGCTCTGCGTTAATTTCAGACGCCCGGTTCGGCGGGGCGGCGGAGCGAAGGGCGGGCGGCCCGGCGGCCCCCCTCGCCCCAGGACAGCGGTTCCCTGCCAGGCCCCGGCCGCCCCGAGGGCCACTCGACACGCGGGGCCGCCCCGTCCCGCCGCCGCCCTCAGCGCGGGCCCCGACCCGGGCCCTGCCCCAGCCCGCGGGGCCGGGCGGCGGGAGAGCGGCCGCTGGGGCCGCCCGCCCGCGGGGAGCCGCCGGCCCTGCCCCGGCCCCTGCCTCCTCCGCTCCGGGCCAGGCAGGCCCGGCCTCCCCGCCGGGGCCCGTCCCCCCTCGCCGGGCGGAGGGAGCCACCGCACGGCGCCGCGGCCCCGGCCGCCCGGCGGAGGGTGAACCCCGAGCCGCCGCTTGAAGGAAAACGCGGAGAGAAGAGCGAGCGAGCCGCGCTTACCGTCATCTGCGAACCGACAGCACCTCCTACAGGGCCCGGCCGCGCTCTGCCGAGCCGCCGCGCCGAGCGCCGGGCCGGCGGCGTCCCGAGGGCCCTCACCGGGGTCCCGCGGCGTGTGCCGGGAGAGCCGCGGCCGCCGCCCCTTCCCCCGCTGCTCTTAACCCGGCTTTGAACCCGGCGGCGCGGCAGGCCCGGCCCTCCCACCGCCCGCCGCCGGGGCCGCTGCCCGCGCCGGTGAGGGCACAGCGGGCCCAGGCGGCACCGAGCCCCCCCGGCGGCCGCTCCCGGGCTGCCAGCGCCGCGCCCAAGGCGGGACAGGTGTCGCAAGGATGACTGCCCTGCTTCACAGCCCTTCAACAGGTGGTCTTGAGCCAGACCCATCCAAAATGTCACCATTGCTCTTCTGGTCTAGTTCTCATTCGCCGCGGCCATCCATCATGGTGAACCCGTGCCATTTGTCAGTCCCTTCCAGTGCGAAGCAGCAGGATGCGCATAGCACACGGTGTAACTACATGCGAACAATAAAATGCAGAGCCCACAAAAACGCCTGCAACTGTCGGTGCTGAGCTGCCCTTCCTTCCACAGGGGGAAGCCAGCTGCGCTGCGGTCAGCTGGCTCCTGTGCCACACACACAACAGAGACAGACCTGTAAGCAAGGGACCTTTCTTTGGAGCGGAGGCACCTTCCAGCACTTACTAGTTATTCCTTGTATCCTTCACACTGCACTTCACATGAAAATGTTCTACCAGAATATGCCTCTTCCCCTGTCACGCAACTCCGTTCTCTTACACGGACGGATAGTAAGATGATGTTTTGTTTAGATCGTTCATACGAGTGTTTCACCAGCCTCCTGTTCCTGCCAAATCAGAGATTCCACACACACATTAGTACAGGGCCTGACTCTGCTGAATTGTGTGTGCCCTTTCACTCCCAGCTACTTCAGCAAGAACGCCTGGAGCAACCTAATGCAAAAGCATTTAAAAGAAGACCGTGACATTCCTTAATGGCTCACCCTTTCAAACTCATTCACATGCACTTGAGAGATGAGCTAGGTCACTTCCACCATATATTACAGTCTGCATGATACTGGAAAACTTCTGAGTGACCGTTTTAAGAAGCAGAAGTGGGCTGGTAATAAAAGATAGTTACATTTGTCCTGTCACTGAGGAGGGGAAGAAAGCTGCTTGCCAGAATACTGGGTATGGTGACACCTTCTCACGTGTCCGCTAACTAATGCGCTTCCATCTGCCATCCTGAAATGGCAGAAGCACTTCCTTTGCAATAAAAACCTCGTGAAGTGTTGCCCTATGCATTTGTACTGGTTCAGAACTCTGAAGAAGGCAGCAATTCTCACTGTTTCTAAAGAATAAGGTATTTTATTACACAAGTCCATCTTCATAACAACATGCGCAGAAAATGACTGACAATCATTAAAAAACCAGAAAGTGTTTCATGAAAACAAAAAGATGACTATTTACATTAACCTTCTACCACAAACAATGAAATACCTGAAACAGTCGAGGCAGTAAATATTCTTTTCATGTCTTGAGAGATTATTGAACAATAACTTGACATTGTACTGACACATACCAACAGGGGTTCAAGATGTTTAGATAGCCCTGACCAAGTTGTACACTGCAGGAGGTCAAAAAATGTTGGCTACACACTTATGTGAACTATGTGTCTCTGTTGTTTTCACTCGTGAAATTGATCTCTTACAGGGAAATTTAGGAAAAATGCTTCAGCATGAAAAAAAAACCTTCTACAATACAATGTTTTGGTATCTGAAGCAGTGGTTTTATCCAGAACGATCTCAAACATTTGTTAGCATTTAGCATGTCCCAGGACTCTTCACAAATTACTCTCCGCTTTCCCTCTCAGTTGCATCTAAACAGAAATGATCATTGACAAAACCAAGAACATCACATACTGCTCTGAAATATTTTAAAACGCTACAATCAGGTCTATGAATTACTGCATGTATACAAGAGGTATTTGCCAACAAGTATATTTATACAGTAAGAAAAATATCATCACATTTATACCTAATTTACAAATATTCCGACATTATAGAAATGATGCTGTTGGCTTTATGTAGGAAATGCTAGTTGCAGAGGTTGGAAAAGGAACAGCAGTATGTAACTGAGCCCTTGTTAAAGGTATTCATCAAAAAAAGGAGATGTTTGCACCTGCCCCCTATACTACCTAGTTTTTTTCCTCTCTCTGCTTCTGCTTCTACTGCGTCTGCTCCTTTCTCCACGTTCCACTTTACTGCACTTGTCCCCATAGCGCTCTCTCATTTTTTTCTTCTCTCTGTGCGCATCTGTGCTGGGGCTCCTGGCTTCATTTTTCCTGTGCCGCTCCTCACCAGGGCTTTGACTTGGACTTTTTCTTACTTGCCTTTGCCTGGAACTGCTGTGACTTGTGCAAGGGCTTGTCCTGCTCCCCTCATCCATGCTTTGGCTTCTACTATCCCTCTCCTTTCTTTCAGTCTCTCTCTTGTCGGTGCTATGGTATCTGCTTTTGGACTTCCTTTCCCCCTCACAGAGGCTCTGTTTGTTGTTCTCCGCAGAACTATCTTGCTTTAAAAGTCTGTACTTCTCCCTATCTTTGTCCTTGTTACCGTGACTACTGGGGAGATCTTCATAAAGTTTTTCTTTCCTCATCTTTGCCTTTCCTTCTGAATCGCTGCTGCTAGCTTCTGAAAACTTGTCTTTTTTTCTTTTCTTAGAATACATCTTCTTTTGTGCCGCTTTATCTCTGTTGTCAGTCTCGCTATCACTGCTGCTTACTGAAGTCTCACTGGAGGATGAGGAAGAGGATCTCATCTTACGTTTCTTGTGTTTACTTTTGCTTTTTTTCTTTTGCTGCTTTTTCTTCTTTCTGTCTTTCTTTCTCTTTTTCTTCTCCAGACGATCCAACTTCCTTTCATTTTCAAAACAGAAGAGTAGCACAATCAGATGTGTTAAAATATTCTAAATTACAAAGTCATTGTCTTTTAAAGTTCACTACTTCTGATGACCTACACCGTAAATGTGCTATTTTCCACAAAAACATGTTCAATTCCTCTCTCAACAAAGCATTATTTTTAAACTTCTAACCTGACGTTAACCATAGTAAGAATCCTCCTGTACTCCACAGCTGCTCTCAAACAGGAGGAATATGATTTTTTAGTTCTTTAATTTTAAAAAAGATAAGTAAGGTATGTCAATTTTGTCCTTGTAATTAGGAATAAATACATTCACTAGCGCTTTTTTTTCCTTGCCAGCCTGCTCTGGAGACTTTGGGAAATCATTGCTGCTTTTGTTTGTGCATTTTCATAAAAGGTTTTGAAAATGAAAAAAAAAAGCAATTAGCATTCACTTTCTATTAATGATGGAAACTGAGACTCTAAAGCCTACGCCTCTGAGTTCTCCATGCAAACAATACAATATTTTCAATAACATTTTCTGTCACAACTAGAAATGTACAGTTTCTAGCTATAAGTACAATATTCCATCGTGCACAGGCATTTGCTGCTATTTGCCTGCTTTCACCTAGCTTTCATTTTGCTTTCTTTGTTTATTCTTTTCAAAAAAATCAGTGACTGAATAGTGAAACTACCTTCAGTCTATTAAAAAGAATCCTTTCAGACTAGTAAAATCTAAAGGACTCAAATATTTACTGAACTTCAACTTTCAGAGATAAAGTATTATACTTTCATTGTGTTGGGCCAGCAGCTCAAACAAAGTAGTTTTAAATGACTCAAACTACATACGTATTCCTTACTTAAAAGGAATGTAAAATATGCCACCTATTTTCAGATAATTATTTATTACATAGGTGAATAACATACGTACCTACCTACCCACGTATCTCCTTAGCCATTTACCTTTCACCCCCCTCCCACTCTCTATATACAAAACTTCTCTTAACTTAAAAGGACATAGTGATACCTGTATGGGATCTACCAGGCAATAGTTAATATTTTCAATTTTAAACATTTTCAGTTATTTCAAGATAACGTTGCAAATGAATAGAGAAAAAAAAGAAGTCAGTCACCTGCCATATGAAATCAGCAGGATAGAAGCAAAGACTTGAAAACCTCATTAACATTTTATTAGAACCACAAAGTGGGTTAGCTCCCTCCGCTGGAGCAGTAAACTGTAACCCCTGATCCCAGAGCCACCGGGCTAGGCCAGCCGCGGCCTGGGGTGCAATGTCAGGTTCAGTTTAGCCGCACGGGAGAAGATAACAAACTCTGCCAAGTTGTAAACCAGTAAACAAGAACATAGAATTTTTAATCCCAGAGGAAGATGTTGTAAACAGTGGAATGTAAAATAATATTTTAAAATAGCAACTGACAGCATCTTCAGCCAGCCTATTATTATTATTATTATTATTATTATTATTATTATTATTATTATTATTATTATTATTATTATTATTATTATTATTATTATTATTTCTTCAGTATCCCAGTTAAATTGGAAATGAGCCCTGGTGCAAAGGCATCACAACTAGACTGGAAGAGCCAGATTAAAATGAAACAACTAGATTAAAAACCCATGCTGCATAATGCCACTTGTGGCCAAGTGTATGTTAAAGCAAGCTGATTTTCCTCTGCACTGATGGTGCTAAATTCTTCAACGGCATAGAAGAGTTACAGGGACAATCATGGAGTCAGATCTACTGGCAATACAGATCTCCTCCACTAGCTACCACACTTACCTTAGAAGTTTCTGTTTTTGTTTGGTTGATAGTGATTTTAAAAATTCAACTTCTGGATCATCATCTCCTTCACTTGCAACAAATTCCTAGGAAAATGTGGCAAGACATTAAGTTGTTATTAATAAAAATAATAATCTCTTCATTCAGATGTCTGTATTAAAAGTGATGCCTCTATGTACCTTGTTTTTGTACAGGCACAAATGTATTTGTATTACTAAGTCAGCTTAAGAGTCTTTCCAAAAAGAGCAGCATACTCGTTACAAAGTGACCCCCCTCCCCTCCCCTCCCCATTCTGTCTCAAAGCTGAGTAGGTGTTATAATGTGGGGGTTATACAACAGGAGTTATTAGTAACATATGAAAAAATCACTGCTAGGGAAAGAAATATTTCTGAAATAGTTAATAAAAATGAGCCAATTTTGGAACCCACATGACTTCTCAGGATTCGTCACTCCATTGTTATCGTGCTTGGATGAATAGGTAAGATGCTAGTCCTGCTAAAACCCAGAGTAATTTAAGCAAATTACTTTTCTGTCTCGGTTTAGTCATTAGGAAAATGGGTATTAAGACATCTACCTCACTGTTGTGTTATTAGTCTTTAAATGTTCATAAAGTGTTCTAGCAATGCAAAATACTGTAATCATATAATCTACATACAGTAACGCAATCAGCAAAGCATAGCTGCTTTGAAGACCCTGAATTCTTCAAATTATGTGCATCTGGTACACTACAGTTCTCCACTGTGATGTTTTTAATTTTAACCACATTCAGGAGGGGAAAGAATAAAGATTAAAAAGCTCTTCCAAAAAACCCCCAACATACCTAACATAAACCAAACATACTGATATCACCATGACTCATTTAACGGTGCCCATATGCTACGTTTTTCTGGGGTACATAGCTTTTTTAAATGCAAAGGTACATCCATCTGTGGAGACACAATGAATTGTTGATTTACTCAAGATTTCAAGACCAGCTTGAGGTCTTCCCCTCTTTATTAGTGGTTTGACTATCCTGCTGCATGAACAAAGGTTATTTCATAGTGGCTCACTCAAGAAGTACACATGATTTTTTTACTTTACAGTTTTATTAAAGCACCTCAATTAGAAATGTACTCTGTGCAGTTTAAGTAAAGACAATTTAATATTTTCACTCCCAGAAATAATAAATGTAACAATAGTGAATCAAGTAAAAACATCTTTAGATATAGCATTACTGGCACTAATTATTTGTGCATGCCTCCTCAAACTTCATTCAAAGGCTAGCATTGCATCGGAAGTACGCAGCAAAACCCGTAACCATCCCCTTTATGAAAAACTGAATTTCTAGTCACCCAGAGGAGGGATTTATCTTATTATGCGTGGTTTTAAAAGAAGCAATTTATGATTCACCATTCTGACTGAAACAAGTCTGGAAAACAGTAAGTTTCTGGACATTTTTCTACTGGTATAGCTATTCAGTTTTCCTATGGATATGCATATTTGAAAACATTAAGTAACAATTCACAAGCAATCACATTTAGATTTATAGACATTTTCAGCTTACTGGTAAAAAGATCATTACCTGTGATGGATCATTTGCGGTCAAGTTTCTCCCCAGTACATTTTGTTTCAGTGCAAACCCACTGTTTCTCATCTCCGCTATTAGCTCCGAGGGGTGCATTGATGGCCCTGTTCACAAAAATCACAGTTTGAATGTATCATTTATATCTCTCTACCTTTTTTGGACTCCACAGTAGGAATTCAGTTGAAGCTTTGTTAAGTAAAATCACAGCTAAATCAACTCAATAATCTTCTGCTGAGCAAATAATCAGATATGATTTTCTAAAACAGCAGTCTGGAGATTCAGAATAGAAAATAATTGCATTTTTCTTTAAGTACAAGGGGATTCTCTTATGTAACTTTGTCATGCTGAAAACAATATATATTTAGGTAAGTCTAGTAATATATTTTTATTACAGTAAAAAAGCACAGGAAACCCAAAGAAAGCACATTAAATAAGACTTTTAGGTGCCCCCTCTTCCTTAAAAGGGAAAACGGACTTCTAATATGTCACTAATAAGGCATTTCTCAAAATGACTCAAAGTTTTGAACTTAAATGTAAAAAGTAACCATTGTTAGAAACTCAGTATACATATGAAATATAAATAAATACGTGAAAAAATAATCTGTGTCCTTAGCTATTCTAGGGACCCCCAAATATGCTGGTTCTCTAGGCTGTTATCTCCTCAGATATTTCTGTTTTATCAGCTTAAAACCCACACTACATATTGTGTTAGAGTAGGTGTTGGGGATTAGGCACATCATCTTTCTTTGCAAACATCTAACAAGGAGTAAAATATGGGATGTATTTTGGATCATTCAGACTTGACTGTATAGTTCATAAACCCTGTTTACTCACTCTTTTGCTTTAATGATCATCAAAGCCTCATGTACTTGTCTGATTAGGTACTTTTTCTTCACCCTACACATGCACTCTTTTGTTAGGCCACTTTCAGTAAATTTCCTTACCAGTTCATTCACCAACTTTACTGTCAATGAATTAGTACTACTGTATAAGGTAAATCTAAATTAGAAGGAATGTAAACTAGAGCATGGAGCACATGGTGACTACTTTTCAGTAAACTAACTGTAAATTATATGATTAATTAGTTTTACGAAACATACCGATACTGCGTTGCGGTTTTAAGAGTTCCTTAGTTGTGGAGATGGACAAAACCCATATATTTTTAGCTCAGAAAAGTATGGAAAGGGAGATTTTTAGTATGGAAAATATATGGAAAGTCAAATAGCACTTTCTCAAAAAAATGTCATCTTCAACTTTTTCTTCATCTTCCCATATAATACATTGCTTACAGAAACAGGCCTATATGTAAAGCAGGAAGGAAGAAGATAAAACTTTGAAAATGGTTTAAGAAGCCCTTGCATTACTGACTTTCTTTTCACAAGTTCCTTATTTTGCCAGGCAAAAGAATTTCCTAATAAGATACCTTTTAGCCTTTCCTCAAGTTTACATTTTTATTAAGTAGGGGGTTATACCCCACCCTCCCAATATATGTTACCAGAAGTGCTTTTTCTTTTTACATTTTACAGTGTAACTGTAAGCTCACTGATAAGTTAATGAACATATATGGGCTCCAGTGTCTACATTTTTGCTTATTTCAAACTTAAAACCTTGCTCTGCTTGCCCAAATCTACTCTGGCTGGAAGAGAGAGACATTAGACAGAAACCTAACAACAGAATTTGGTACCAGCAAGCATCTTGATTTGAAAAGGCCACACAAACCAGCCACACGTTCAGTCAAATACCCTCTACGAGGAAGCTGAATGGAGACAAAGTTTAGAGTTGTGAAAGAAGATTTCATCATACCAAAGAAACCAAAGCATTCGACAGGATGGCCTGCAATACTATTATTCAAAGGCAGCAAGAGCCACTATTAACAAAGTAACCTAACTAATTTACCAGCTATTCCTCCTCCTTCAGGGTCTCAGACTCGTCTGCATTTTGATGTGTATTGGATACCTAATTATTCTCATCAGTGTGAAAGGTAAGTAGGGGAATTCAACTTGTTCAAATCTATAAAGATTTGCAAAATAACGAAGACAGAACCTAACTTTGTGGTTCCATACAAGGACTACGGGCAGAACTGAGGCCAGAGGGGTGTAAAGGCATATCAGCCTTCAAAAGCACAGTTCAAAATTATTTTCTAGAAATAAACTTTTCAGGCATTTTTTGTGCATAACGCTAGAAAGCGGTAAGCAAAATAATTTCCTCTTTTATGTAAAAGGTTTATAATTAATGCACTCTACTATTGATTTTTGTGTATTTATGCCGAATGGTATCAGTTGTGCTGTAACGCACCGTCCATACAGATGAACAAGAGACCTGTCAAGGTGGCTGCTCACGCTGGGATCCAACACACAATGGCATGCAAACTTTTGAGTTAGTTTCCCTACGCTTTTTAGAGGTGAAATCAGCAACAGATGTAAAAACCAAAAATACAGGTAAGCTTAGGAGGAAAGCAAGACAGGCAAAAAATAATTTAAATGTCTTCTGTTTCCCTGTTTATTAATGATATCAAAGAGACACTCATAGCTCTATCTACAATATTTCAGTTGCAACATGGTACTACCACGATGACGACAGTTACCAAATGACTGTTATTCCTGCTTTGTGGATGTATACAAGCAGCACCAGATGCACCTTCAAAACCTTGAGACTAAAGTGGTTTATGGAATAAATTATTCCTGTTTGGGTCTCCCTTTAATTGTGAGGGAAACAGTAATTTAGGTTCAGACTAGCTTGTCAGGAGAAGCAAGATCTCTGTAAAGCTTTATGATGTATGCTATTTTTACTGTAACTAAAGGTTTTACAAAACACTAGGAAATGAAATTCAGGAAATAAACCAACCCCACAAATGGAAGTGGTGTCAAAACACAGCTCTGTTTCACAACCCTTCTGCGTGCAGACCCCAGCCAGGCAGGCATGATACAAGCACGCTGTCCACTACGGATGATTACAGAGGGCTCTCTCCCACTGTATGACCTTTGCAGCTTAACAAACGTTAACATTTTTGAGAGGACAACACAGGTGAACCTGCTCACACTTTTTTCCGGAACAGCTGATGCCACTGAACTTCCCAGAAGTTCTGCTGCCCAATGACAGCAAGACTGCATCGCTACCTCTGTGCAGGTAGCAATGCTAGACCACAGCAGAGAGAAAACAGTATCTGATCTGGGAAGCCTAAAGAGACTGTTTTCTACCTGGTTACAAGTCCAGGCTGAGAAGTTCTATTAAAACATTCTATTTGACAACAGCTGCACAGCTTAATAACAAATCTTTATTACTACCTAATTTCTGCAACACAACAATAAGAATCAAGATTTTAATCTTATAATTAAACTCCTTTGCTTGGAATCAAAGGAATCAAATGCTTGGTAACTTTCCTTTCCCATCCACGCCTCATCAGACTGCTTTTGGTTTACACTTTGACAATTCTGATAAGCAGATCTGATTTTCTTTGAAATATCAGTACAGTTTGAGGTCTCCCAGGATTCCTGGGCACAGCTAATTTATGTGACAGCACTGAGATTTGTAACACACTGTGGGCAGCTTCTTTGCAGAGTTTTAAAAGATGTAGGTGCCTAATTGTGTGAGCAAACAATCGCTTTCCCATTTCCACACTACAAAATTAAACAGGGCATTTCTCCTGGCTAACACAAACAAGGGACGCAAAATCTGTAGAAGAAACACCAAACACTGAACCTCACTTAACAGAGGTTTGAAAAACTCAACTTCTCAGAAGTGTCTTTGACTTCCTTATTTAGGAGCTAAAGCTTAAATCTTGGAGCCAGCAGTATATTGGCTGGTAGAGGGCCTCTTCCTTTGTTTGCTGTGAATCGGTTGTGGAGTCCTACTTGCTGGACATGCAACTATGCTTGGAGTGACAAAACTTGGTTTGCCTGGTGAGCCAAAGAGGTAAATCTTTTCAGCCTGTCTTTGGCTTATGACTACACTTATGTCATTACCCTCCAAGATATTCAGAGCAAACAGTACAAAGTATACCTAATAGCCATATATCTTGACCTAGGTAAGTTCTAATTAAGCCATAAACTGTAAAACACACAGTAAAATTGAGCTGAGAGGCTCCCAGCTGGCTAAAACTTTGGGAACTGATGTTAACTAAGTATTCTTGAACAGCATCCATCAACTTGCAAAAAATTACTCCTACATTAGGCATAGAAAAACACTTTGTCTACTATGAATTCTGATGTCCTCATATTTGCATTCCTTATGGACTTATGAGACAGTGTGAAGAAGCTACCTGCAGGATGTCATCCCGGTCAAACATCTGGAGATTACATTATACTGTGAGTTGACAGAACGTTAGATGTAAGAATCCTGTCAAAATAGCTGAATGCTACAACTTCTGACAATTAGTCTCTCTGCATTCTTCTACCAGCAAACTAAAAATAAGTCCAAAGTTACAATGTTTCATCATCTGTTTCTTATTCTTTCTGAAACAAGTCAAATACAGTACCTTGCTATTTCTGAATATGACTGTCAGGCTTATTTTCTGGAATTTACATTTTGAGAGGGAAAAAAAAAGAAGAAAAAAAGGGAGAAGAAAAAAACCTGTAAAACTTTCCCAGATGACACTCCTTTAAAGCTAAAACATTTATCTGCTTTAAAATTAATTTATAGTCTCAGAAAAGCTTTTTACCATATAGTGGAATTAATTGCTTGCTGATATACTTATTTTTATGCATTAAGACAACTGACAACTTGTTCAGTTTTCTACAGCTACAGGTACTTGAAATTATATTACGGGCTTGCACAAAAGAGGCTCCATATTTAAAGACCCACCAAAGAATTTTTAAAGTATTTTTTCATGGCCTTTGTAATTCTCAAGAAGTAGTCTTGTCAAGCAAATAGGCTACAGTTTCTTCCTGCTTCTTACTTCCCACAGAAGTTCTTGCTGGATTAATTCTCTCTGTTTTCTTCTGTTTAAGGTGCTATTTAAGGAAAAAATCAAGATAGCTCAGTTGACTCAAAGAGCTGGGGCACAAAATCGGGAAACTCAAACCATTCAATGAAGAAAAGGATTTTTAGTCTTTCCAAAGTACAAGCTGAGTGCAACCTTAGCTTGACAGCTGCTGGTACATCTTTGTAATACTTGTACAACTAAATAAACAAAGAGCTATAAAAAGATTTTTTCTGAAGCCTATATGAGCATCAATTATACTGGATTGGAGAAGGATATCCTACTAGGATTTCTACAACATATTGTAAATTTGCTCCTTTATAACAAAAAGCATGCCAATTTCTTATCACGCTTAACAGAGATCAATTCTGTTTCTATTCAGCATCTGGTGTGTGTGTGTGTATGTGCAATATAATTTTGGATTTCAATTACTTAAATGCCTAGCTTATAGCAAGCTCTCCCACTCTGCATAACTACCCCCTCTCCTGTCCCAGAAATGAGAAACCTATAGCTGCAATTAATTTTCAATTCTTTCTGTACCGCTCCTGAAGCTACAGATGCAGAGTCTATGTAACACCCTCTCCTTGCCACAATGTTTCCTACAGGAGGCATGGGCACAGGCTTCCTCATAGGAGAACAATGCTAGCTGTAACATACCAGCTAGCAGGCCTCCATTAAAATGTCTAAAGCACATTATTCAAATTATCCAATATTAGAGAATAGTACACTAAAACCTCTTTTCATAACGACTGTGATTAAATACCACTTTTTCTGCAACAGTTTCAGTGGCAGTAAGGACAGACCATAATGTTATGATTGCCAGTATCATCAAAAATAGCAGTTTTACTTCTATCTACTCATGATGCATAGTCTTGACAGTATCCGCTCAATTTATTGATAACAGCTTTCACTGCTGTCCCCAGTGCAGATGAGCAAACTGAATTACTCTTTGCAGTCAATTAAGTTTTAAATGGATTTTTATTGTGGAATACATATGGAAAGCAAAGAGATAAGGAACAGCAATAGTGTAACCACTATCCCCACCTGTGGCAGGGGAAATTAAGGTAACCAACTGTACTTAGATAGCGGCTGCAGTTCTATATTGTTATGAAATGGACTACTCAATATAAAAGTTACCAAAAAAGGCTGAAGGTTCTTCATGGTGTTATTTTAATTACAACTTTTTAACCTTTATTTTAACTAATGCTCATTTTGTGTATCAGCAAAACAGAGTATTTGGAACGGGGCTTTTCTAGAGCTTCCCCTTCCTGAAAACATGCTCTGGTGTGGGACATCTTTTAGTTTACAGAGTGATCATTTAAATCTAAAACCACCACAATCAACACATCATCACACTTCTAACTTGGAACTAGAGAGATAATTTACATAAACATAAATGTAAACAAAGCACACTTGTATATCTGCTATCAATTCACCAGTACACATCACACCCAGTATATGCCACTCTACAGTGTTCAAAAATTAATTTATGAATCAAGGACAAGATACTTTCAAGGCTTACCCTTTATTACTACATAATTTTTGTTAACAGTAGGCCTAAAGCATGTTGTCCAAGATGCATATAAGAAAGAACGAAGACAACATAACTCTTCCTAGTTGTAATTTGAGTTTCTACATAACAGTGATACTGAAGCCACACCCTGCTGTGGAAAAATAAATAAATAAGTACATACTCCAGGGAGTATGCAAACAGCTCTTTCACATTCACCAGGTTTTATAAGACCATTCTGCTGGTGGATTTTGGTTCAGCACACAATCACATGAAGGATGAACATACTCTGAATTCAGAATGCTGCCTTCTCTGGGTGGCAGCAAAGGCGTAACATATGATACAAGGCTTTTTAGGTTTTTATTTAAAAGAGAAACTAAATTTAAAATCAGTAGACAGCTATGTCAATACATCCATATACATTTTTGTGCTCTCCACAGAGTTTCATAGTTTTTTTCATATGGCTTGAAAGGAAACTGAACAAAACCAGAAAAAGTTTACAGACTGAACCTAATCACACTGCATCATCTGTGAAGTTTTACTGTGGTTGTAACAGACATAGGAGTGGACACTTGCTTATCTGAAGTACAAAGAGCCATTATCAAAATTATGTGATCAGGATCCTGGTCATGAAGAACACTGCAAATTTATGCTGTCTCCACTAATACAGAATTGATCATTTTTTACTAATAATTTTACCACCTATTTCAGGGTTGACTGCATTTTGACCATATTTACACTTCAAAGCAAGTGCTGCAGTTGGCATTGAGATAAATCAATGAATAAAAAAAAATCTGGCTTTTAATTAGCTCTTCTTAAGATGGTCTGCAGTTTAACTGAATTTAACACTTTAGCACAGAATTTCAGTATGATCTGTCATGCTTTTGTCCTAGGGTATTTCAGAGAAACCTGTTCCCTTTTTACTTTTTTTGAGTACTAAACCCCATTTAACAGTATCAAACTGCTATAGGAATCCATATTTATTGCTTAAACACTAAGCACAAGACTTCTAAGAAATCTGTATTTTATGCATTCACACCAAATACAGAGGCTTCTGAAACATAAATGGAGGATTATTCTAAAATGTGACAGTTTTGAAACTATGTGAAGATTTAGTTAAGGTTCCTACTGTTCACAATCAAAGGTCTCAGCTGCAGATCATAAAGGAAGGTTTTACACACTGTGTTTCTACAGATGACCATTTATACAAATATTCACAGTTACCATATTCAAATACCTTCTCTTTGTTATTACAGATTCAAGAGAACACTTAAATAAATTCCTGCATTCCTGATACAATGCAGATTTTTATCTGCTGGGAAACAAAAAAGCACTGTATTTGTCACTGAAAAAATGCAGCGAGATATAGACATAATACAACATAGACAGAGATTTCCTTTTTTGCTGACTCCGTATGACTAGTAATTTCAATGATTACTATGGAAAGGAACTTCACCCAAAAGCTAAAGATCAGTTGAACACACTAAGTGACAGACTGATGGAAGCTACAGCCACAATTAGCTGAGGGGCACTCAGGCGATGACTTTTCCACAGCATGCTAATCACTTTACAGTAGCCTCTTTCTGGTCAGTAATTTCACTGGACGGATCACACATGGAGCCAGTCAGCTGTAAAACAAGCAAAGTAGTCCATAGCAGAGAAGGACGTCCAGCACCCCCCAGGCTTCGGTTTCAGAGGCCAAGAGCGTAAGAATCATTTTTAATCTTGCTGTGCCACCTCTAACTATGCCATTCAAACAACTACCTCCCCGTTTGAGAAGTGAGCCTTACTTCCTAGATAGCAATTACCTTTCTTCGTAAGACAGTAAGGTTCCCAGCAGGTTATTTGTTCTAAAAAACATATGATAAAAGTTGTAAGCATTTAAGCTTTCATAGGTTTTTAGCAATGTTCCCCAACCCTCATTGAACAGGATAGAGAAAAAAGGAAAAGAGAAAAAAGTTTGTCCTAACTTTACCTGACTAAAAATTTGCAGGCAATTTTGAAGTGAAGTAACAGTATTACTTCAAAACATTCTGCAGAGAAAACCTACTAGTCTCTATTCTAATGAAATCAAAGGCTTTTCAGACTTCACAAAAAAAAAAAAGCAGTGAAAATCACAAAAAAAATTAAAAATCAACAGAGGCTGCTGGTTAATGACAAAAAAGGATTGTAAAAACAGGCAAACTTTTAGATGCTAGTGACCTGTTTTTTTTGCTGGTATATATTACATATTTTATGCTTGCATATATACACAGTGGCACATAAAGTCAGAACCACAACTGATACTTTCATCTTGTCTGGACTTTGAAACTTAGAATTTTATCAGTAAAAAACCCTGTAAATCAGTTTAGCCCAAAGAAGCATTTTGATTGCCTAATTTAGCTTTGTAAGGGAGAAGTAAATCTTGTAAGTTGGTCTCTGTAAGCCTCACAGCTGGAACATTCTAACACTACTTTGCAGTTTCCAGTGATCAAAGTAAGTTACTTTATATCTAAAACTAAGAATTTCATAATGGAAATAATGCAACACCAGGGGATGCAGTTATCATGAATAATTACACTCCTGGGAGATTACAGACAAGGCTGTACCCCAGGGGTGTGATTATCCCATGATAACCACATCCACTGAAATTGCCTTATTGCAAAAATAATCTCTATTCACTGGTGAGATATTATTCAATAGGCGCTTTTTTAATGGTAAGATTATTATTTTTTTTTATAGGAATTACCAGCTAGATTAATAAAATGGTCCCAGAAGCAAAATAACCAAGCCACCATGCCCAAGTTAAGGTACTGACTGTACTTATTTTTGTTTGCCGGAGCACTGCAGTGTATGTCAGGTCTTGAAAGACAGCAGTCTCACCGAACACCGTTATATGCCACAGACGTGCTTTTGCCCTGCAGTGGTTCCACCAGAGTAAACTGAAGTCCATGACTGGTCTTTGCTACAAGATACTCAACACTGAATCCAAAACAGCTATTGCCAATCAGTTTATGTGCAAAGAGAAAGATTACAATGCACTTCACATAAGATTCAAAGACGAGTATCCTGCTGCTGGAATAAGAGAATCACAGCTTATAGAAGTTATGGGAAAGAAAAAGCCTGTTTTGGTGGTTATTTTATGATGTGAAGAAAAACGTCTGTAGGCAATCAATACCTTCTTTTTCCTCACAGAAAAACAGAGCAGGAATTTTTGATAATGCAACTAAAACAGACATAGGAGTTTAATTTGCATTCATTAGAACTCAAACATTTTGTCTGAGGCTAAAAAAACCCAGTCTGAGTCTAAATAAGACCTTTTGTTTTGCTCTCTTTTGGAAGCAGGAAAAAAAGAAAGAACAAAATACAAACTGAACTTGTAACAAGTGCTCTTGAATTCTGTTTCTATATTACTTAAACTTTTTCTCATTCAAATAAGGAGTCCACATCCTATTGAAACTCACTGATTTGGGCATTTGGGAAAAAAAAATTACATTGCTCCCTGGGCTTGTAGTAAACTGAAGTCACCACTTTGACCTTTGAAGGTACAGGTTTGGAGGAAGAAAGGGAAGGATGGGGAAAAGCTGCTCTTGCTCTTCTAGCTCAGTAACTTGGTTATCCTAATGAAATTATTTTAGTCTCATTTTCTGTCAAAAGCTCTTGCTTTTGACCAAGGAGGAAGATGAAAATGCCCCTCCAATTAGGTAAGTGCCAATCTTTCGTAATACATAAAGATACGTTGGCACTATTGTGGCCACCACTGTTTGTACTGGGTTTGGCTGGGATAATTTTCTTCATGGTAGCTTGTACAGGGCTGTGTTTTGGGTTTGTGAGCAAACCAGTGCTGATAGCAAGGGACACTTTGCCCAGCATCAAGGCCTTTTCAGTTTCTCAGGCTGTCCCACCAGCAAGCAGGCTGGAGGTGCACAAGAAGTTGGGAGGGGACACAGCTGGGACAGCTGACCCCAGCATATTCCATACCATACAACACTGTGCTCAGCAATAAAAGCTGCAGTAAGAAGGAGGAAGAAGGGACGTTTGGACTTATGGCATTTGACCTCCCAAGTCACCATTACCCATGATGAACACCTGCCTGCCATGGAAAGTGGTGAATGAATTCCTGATTTTGCTTTGCTTGTGTGTGCAGCTTTTGCTTTACCTATTGAACTGTCTTGTCCCAGCCCACGAGTTTTCTCACTTTCGCCGTTCCAATTCTCCTCCCCATTCTGTGGGGGAGAATGAGTGAGCAGAGAGCAGGGCTGAGCTACACCATCCTGTTTCCCTTCCAGGTTAATTAACTCTGTCCAGTAATGTTCCTGACAGCAGTTACACTTCTACACCAGAGATTTTTAGACTTCAAAGTTATTACATGATGGAATTCAGTCATGAGTCTAATTAGTATATAATAAGCTTCTCCTGTGGTTCCTAAACTTGTATGGGTAAGATGTTTCAGTCCTCCTTTACAGCAGAGCATCTGAAGAAGTTCTGCCATTACTGTTCTGTGGACAGAAATGTATTTGGGCAAATGCATGAAGACAGCAGTGAACAAGACAGTCCTCTATTTTCCTGTGTGCTAAGTGTACTTCTCCGAAACAAGGTTGAGAAGAAAGAGGCCTGCTAAACATCTCCTACAGGGAAGCCAGACCATTTCTTAAATCTGCTTCTGCAGAAATTAGTGATGCCAATGTCCTTAGAATACTAGATTTAGAACCATGAGGCTGAGGGTTCCCAAGCACTGATTGCTTACAGATTCATTACCAGCCAGGATGCTTTGCCATACATGGACTAGCATCTTCCAACACTATGCTGATGCACTGTGTGCTCTAACAAGGGAGAGAATTTTTAAAGTTTGAAGAATCTTAACCTAAATTTTGGTAGTGCAACTACCACACACTGCCCAGAAAAAATTATTCAGTTCAGTTTGCAAGAAAAGGATGCCAGATCATCTTTTACTAGGATGAAAAGACTACAGATGAGAGGAAATAATGTGCTACCAAGTAAATCCCTTGAAAGCAAGTGCTCTTTTCAAAGACTTTATAGAAAAATTCCAAAGATTAGCTCTTTAAAAAAGAAAAAAAATTTTCAATGTTCTATAGCTTAAATTTGGTTCTTCCAATACAATTAATTCCATAAACTAGCTGAAGTCCTGGAATATTGACTACTGCACTAAAATTTTCTTCTGGTTTCACCTTCATTCCTTACTATATGTATATTTCTCAGATGTACCCTTTTACTTATGAGACAATATTTATATTTCAATTTCCTGACACACAAGCTAGGAACAAGTTTTCAAAGATGGTTTTCTACATATGGAATTACTTCCTGACCTTTAAAAGTCTTATCTGCTCTAATAATTTAGCCCAACATTTTTCAAGACTTTCTTGAGAGCTGGTTGCAATTTTACACATACATTTATTAAAACTCCCATACAAATAAATTAAATAAACATTCCAGACTTCTTGTGTATTATAAACAATCATTCCCTATCCTTGAAATCCCTATTCATTGTTCTCTTCAGGATGTTTATTTTCTTCTACACTGTAGAAATGAACAAACAGCTTCTGAAAATTCTTTGGAGTTCAGAACTTAGAAGCCAAGTGTTTTGTACTTTTTTGTGTGTGTGCTGACAATCGTGATACATGAAAACTCTGGACTATTTACATGTCTTTGACAAGTTTTCTAAGCATGAGGAGACACTTATTTGTGACACATGGCAGGGGAAGTGTGTGGGTGGATAGGAAGCAATTCAAGCCCTTTTTTTTTTTTTTAAGCCTAATCATCAATTCGTCAAACACAGAAAGGTTTCATAAAAAGATGATATCATAAAAAGTCTCTGTCCCTTACAAAGCAGCATTTTCTGCAGTTCTAGCCAACCTGAATAAGAACAATGTGGCAATGGACATTTTTTCAGTACTATAAAATAATGAGAAATAATCAGGAATTTAGTCTAGAGACATAAAAGCAGCCTAGGAGTGCATGGAATTACTGATTGAGATGTGGGAAGCAGCAGAGCATGAGGACATATGTTGTACAGAGGAACAGAAGAAGGTTCTTGGAGGTGGATACTGATCCAGCATTAGGGCTAGTCAAGAATTACGTAGAAGTAATGAGACAAAACAGAGCAATAAAGAGAAATGGTCAAGACAAGATTACATTGTTGGGGGGTGTTGATCGGCACATGTAAGAATTTGGATTTTTAATGTTGCAGTGTCTTGTTAGGAAATGTAAACACAGTGTTTTACCCTCAGCGTAGGTTAATTTTACAGAGCTAACTGCAGATTTCCTGCACTGTAACAACTCTCAGCAGTGCAAAGATAACTACTTACTCCCATCCCAGACAACGTAAGACTAGTGTCAGGGTTTAGTTGAAAAAAAAATCCCATTTTTTAGAAAATGTGTGATGTAAGCTTTAATATGCCTCATAGATGAGTTATGAGTCTTAAGAGAATCAGCGAATTCAGTAACTTGTGTTCTCACTTAACTATAGTGCTTCATTTACATACATAGAATTTTCTAAAGTCATCAAAGGAGTGTAATTTAGCTTGTTATTAAGTCAGATGAAGTTTTAGAAAAGTTGATAAAAGGATTGTATTCCTGAGGTTAGAAAAAGCAGACAACCTTTTATCTGATGATCTAATTAATGATCTTACCACTCCCCATAAGCCTTATATCTGCTATTAAATGGAGAACTTAAAATTGTTTTAATTTTACCTATACTGTTTTTACATAGTGTCCCTGAAAGAAAGAAAAGGAAGTAGCAGTATCATTACAGCTGACTATTCAAATCCAAGAACAGCGTCTTACAAATTATATATACAAACCCTGATCTGTCACCCACCCCTACTCCCTGAAATCCTTCCTCAATCTATAAAAAAAGTCCATGCTCAGCATAGCACACTCTAAGTTCCAGAGCTAAAACCGAGAGGGCACTGGCACAGTCTGAGAACATCCAAGTAGTTTTACAGCAATTTTCTTCATGCAAAATACATCATATGTGCTAAATCCCTCTCTTCAGGCTCAGAAAGGCAGTTTGGAAAGCTACCCAGAGAACATCTCCCTGACTGGGAAACACCCACAGCAGTCAAACATTGTCTACACGTACATAATCAGTTCAGTTAGGTTTGAAACAAGCAGTTAGTCTTGTATTGACACTACAAAGTGTCCATATTACACTGTTATGAATAATAAGGAGTCCATTTTCAAGTTTGTGCAAGCACATGTAAATACTTTCCACTTTCCCAGCCAAACACTCCTAAAATTTACCCACGTAATTTGAAGTGTGGGGTGGGAGGTGGGGGGAAGTGAGTTCTGCAGCACAAAAGCATATCTGACACCCAAGAGCTGCACAATATAATTCTACCAGCACCAAACACAAGCACAATTTCTTCCAAGGTAAGAAAGAAAGAAGAAAATTATTTAATGTTATAATCTACTGAACAGAAAGGCTGATAATGTCAACTACAGGTTGGCTAAACAATGGTATAATCATCAGACAGTGCCTAAAAGCAGGGGAACGTAAGAGGTACTATTTCCTTTAAATTAAGTCTCCCAGGCCTCATCTCAAAGAAATGACACGTCTAGGTGATCTAATTCTGAAAAGCAAGATTGTTGGTAGGCTAAGTATGTAGTAAAACCAAGAGCTACTACATCAAACAGGTAACACCTGGAGGTTTTCTGTCCTTCCTCAGGTTATCAAGTGTGCAATTGTAATGCTATCCCTGCAAAGCTGAATACACAACGCTGCACGTGATCTTAAAGCACAGTACAGCAAGGCTGAAGACTCACCCGTGTTATCAGGTGTTTCTTTAATGTGTCACAAATTTAAGAATCTTTAAAGTTTTACAAACTTGGGTCAACTTACAGAAAACAAAAGTATTGTAGGCAAAAAAGTATTCAATTTGAATGTTTATATCCACTTTAAACCTCATCTAACACTAAACGCTGTGTGACCTCAAGTAACAGGAAAGCTAATAAAGGAAAAAAATGGTAGTTCAGGAAGCAATGAGAAGGCAGCTGAAAGAAAACCAGGCATCTGGAAATCTAGGTTTCAACTGCTTGCCCACTTACAGAAGCACAATTATGATATAAAAAAACCAAACCACCCAAGCCTCTCCTTTTTTCCAAGTGATTAACAAAGCTATACTGATACATCCCAGCTTTTCCAAGCAGTGTGCCTGAATCTCAACTGGGGCAGTCTCTAACAACCCATTACATTGACAATATGCATCAACAACAACAAAAAATTATTCTGCTAAACAATCCTGTTGCAGCTTCTTAATTTTTGCCACAGATAGAATTGAACCAAGTCATTATGGAATCTTTTTTAAATGTGTCATTAACTAGGAAATTAGGTCCCTGCCATTTGAAATAATTAACTTGAAATTGTAGAATACATTTGGAATAAAGAAGCATTTTCCCATTTCATCAATTCTTTAAATTATGATAAACTTAAACCTTCTAAAATTAAATGTTATTAGCTCCCCCAAAATTTCTAACCAGCATCTTTAAAAGACATTCGCTGCCCACCTGAACCATCACTGGAGACTGAGCTTGCATTAATGCCAGAAAGGCCAAATAACGGACATTCGCGATCAGTGTTTACATGACCCCACTTGTGGCATTTAATACATCTCACATTCCGCACCTAAAAGGCAAAAAAAAATAGACATAATTTAGTTAACTATAGAGCTTAATATTTACAGAAATATCTATATTATTAGGCATAAGAGAAGCTTTTAAACTCACTGAGAAACAGATGATAAAATTAAGAGAGTCCATGTAAATGTTCTGTAGTTAGATAATATTTGAAATATACCCAATACATCCACAGAGTGAAATTTATGGAACTTGCCTGGATACCAAACGGCTGATCTCTGATATTCATATCATCCTTAGCATATCTGTTACACAAACACAGAAGAAAATGAATACTCAAATTACTATTTTGTTTAAAACCATCCTACCCCAAACTACCTTTTATTGTTAAGTGTATATACATTTCAGAGATACACTTCCAGTAAACATTAGTTTTAATGTGTTTTCAAATATAGATGTAAAATTAAAAACTAAGCTGATCAAGGAAACAGTACTAGGTTTGCAGGTTTTACTAATTAACTGCTAGGACATGACAAGATTACACAAGTGACCTGCTCAAAAATAAAACAGGAAGGGGCGGGGGGGGGGGGGGAAGAGATATGAAAGGTAAGTAAAAAGAAAAAAGATTATTCAGATATCTTACTTTTCTCGAGGGGCGACTTTTTGCCATTCAAATTTGTATTCAGTTTCTCCTTCTTGCTATAAAATAGAAAACATGGTAAGTTTGAAATATTTTCTTTTAATATATTTTAAGTAGGAAGAAAACAACAAAATGATGTAACGAAATACCTCCTTAGTTTCCTCTTTGAATGTTCAGAAGTCATGAAAAGAAAAGAAAAAGTACGTTAATTATGCATGTAAAATGCAGCTGGTGTCTAAGTTATACACAAAATATTCTATGGTTTATATTAATACAACAGTGCAAATACTCAGAAAGTAACTTTATTTAAATAGAGTGCACATAAATAATCAGCCTCTAGTATATGGTTACAAATGTATAAAACCAGAATAATTTTTTCAAACTATACTGATTTGATATATAAATACAAAGAACTGTATAGACTTGTTTTCCAAAAGCAGCAACAATACTTAGGTCTAAAATCTTCTAGCACAAAAAATCACTAGTTTAAAATTGCAGAATATGCTCTAAGATTAAGGGATTACTTTAAGAGCTTTTAAAGTTAAATAATTGCAAAATTTGCTCTACAAGAATGAGCCCATCCAAGCACTTCCAAGGGGTTTTGCGCAAATGGGAAAGATGCATTTTAAAGGGGACGTGTCTTCTTTTAAAGGGAATATGCTTTCTTAGTTCTGCACTTATATTCAGATTTTGCTAAAATTAAGTGACTGATATGAGTACCCACCAGGTACTAAGTAACTTCAGTTTATGAATCTACTAAATAAAGTCATAGTCACCCACCACAGTCAGGTCAGCCAGCACTTTTGACTACAGAATCTCAGTATTTATTATTTCTAAAACTTCCACTTATTAACTTCTTGCTTTGGTATTTCCTATGCCTTACATGCATCAAGCTGAATTATGGACAGAGTTTTTAAGTAAAAGTGACCCTGCTATTTCTAAAAAGGTGAGTAAGCACCTTGGTAAGGTCTAGTGCTCCTCCAATGCCTTTATAATTGGCTAAAAAAACCACCTTTGGCCAACGACAGAATTTCTGTTGTTGCCAGGAAAGGTATTTTATCCATTTTTTTCCTTTCACGCTGAACTGCTGCTTTAAAAACTCCCAACTAGTCTCAATTTGAAATAAATTAAAGCGTTGTGAGATCAAAATTATTATATGCTATGTATTTCTGCATATTACCATAGAAAGAACTAAAAATCATACCTTCTAGCATTACCTCAGTATGAATAAATTATTTTAAAATAAAAGACACTGTGCTCATTTCTTCAGAAGGTACTGTCAGTACCGCCTGCTCAAGAGTAGGAAACCACAGTACCTTTTTTTGCTCCAGGTGGGGCCTCATACATGAAATTAAGACCATTCTTCACACGCTCATCACCCATAAGCAACCTAAATAAAAAGGACAGAGTTTGGGATGTTACATGCAAAACAGTCATATTACTTATATATATTTAAAAAAACCAAAACAACAAAAAACCCATGCAAATATGCAGCAGGAAATCATTATAACAACTGGGAATTTTTCATTTGTTAATTTGAGCAACAGAAGTTGAGCATCAAAAAAACCTGAGAGACCAGTCAATGCTTTTGTGTGCTCCCTTGAAATGCGTGATTTTTGGTACACAATCTCAACTGAAATGTAACTCTGTGTCCACAGAATTATGACAGACATTTTTGTGTGACCCAAATATATTGTTATACAAGGTTACCTACTGTTCCATGCAATGTAACACATTTTGAAAAGAATTAGAAGATGCACAGAAGCCACTTTAAAGAAGTTTTTGTGACCTCTGCTTAATCAAACACCAATTTATGAGTCATTGTCCTCTCCTACTACTATAGTCAATGGCAGACAATTTTTCAAATAACTCACAACGACAAAAACAAGAGACATTAGGAAGAAGTGTGTGTGATCTTACACTAATTCTCACCTGTTATCATAAGATTCCTGTTCTTTCAGATACTGCTGCATTAATTCTTCTTGTTTCTTCTTATCGTAAGATATTTTCTGTTCCGCCATCCATACCTAGTTAAAACAAGTAAGTTCCTACTTTAAACAAATAAAAAAGATACCACAAAATACAATCATGTATAAATACTTAACTGGCTTCATGTATTGAAAATACTTAACATGGGAAAATTCCCATTCCAATCACATAAAGCATAGTATTTTTGTCCAGCATTTCAACAAATGAATTTCCCACAGGCAGTAACGTTGATAAGCTACAACTTCAACAACGTTTAGGAACTGAAGTGACGTGGGAAAGCTGAGTACGTGGGAGGAGGGGGGCTCAGAGAACACCCAGGGGTGCCACCACCTTCCCCGCACCCCGGTTCCCTCGGCAGCTCCCGCAGCGGCCCACTCCTGGGGACGGGATCCCTGGCACCGGGCCCAGGCGGGTGTGAAACACCGGGAAACACGGGCAGGCCCCACAGGCGGGGGGCAGCCCGGACGGTGCGTGGGGCCTGTTTATCCAGAGAGCCAGGTGCTGGGAACGTGTATAAGCATACACATTTCTGTTATAAATTTAAGGGCCCAGGAAAAGGCGACAGTCGCACACACCTATGAGGAAGCAAACCTGTAGCTTCAAACGTTTCCTAACTTTTCTTACTGCCCCTTCCTTCCCCCTTGCCACAGCGCCGGTCCCGCCGCAGGAAGGCCGACCTGCCCCGCTGATGCCACTGCGGTGCCGGGAGCCCGGCAGCCCCCGGGACGGCTCCCCCCACCCCCCCGGGACGGCTCCCCGCTCCGGGAGGGCTCCTCCCGCCCCGGAGGCCGCGGTGCGCGGCTGAGGCGGCCTGGCTGGTCCGGCCGGCCGAGGGGCCACAGCGCCTCAGCCCAGCCCAGCCGCCCGGCAAGGCCCGCAGTAGCTGCCGGCCCTCCCTCACCTTTTTGATGTTGGACTTGGAGGCGGGGTGAAAATCCTTCTTGCACATGAAGTTGGCGAATGACTTCCCCATGGCGGCGGCGGGGAAGGTGCGACCGGCTGCCCGCGCTGACACGGGCCCTCAGCGGCTGCCTCCGCCGGGCCTTCCGGGTCGGCGGGCGGCCCTTCCTGCGGGGCGCGGCAACGCCGCCGCCCGGACCCGCCCCGCCCCGCCGCCGCCGAGCCCCGCGGAGCGCCCGCCGCCAGCATGTCCGCCCGCCCGCCGCCCCGCTCCTGCGACACCTTCGTGGCGCTGCCGCCCGCCGCGGCGGGGGGCCGCGTCATCTTCGGGAAGAACTCGGACCGGCCGGCGGACGAGGTGCAGGAGGTCGTGCACTTCCCGGCCGCCGCGCACCCGCCCGGCGCCGCGCTGGAGGTGAGGGCGCGGGGCGGCCCGCGGCGGGGCACGGCCGGGCCGGCGGCAGGAGCCCCCCCGCCCCGCGGCCGTGCGTTTGCAGCCCGTGAATCTCGGGGCGACGCTCGCCAAAGCGCTGTCGTGACAGGTAATTCGTGTCGTGCTCCGGCTTCTTGCAGTGCACCTACGTGACGATCGAGCAGGTGGCGAAGACCCACGCCGTGGTGCTGAGCCGGCCCGCCTGGCTCTGGGGCGCCGAGATGGGGGCCAACGAGCACGGCGTCTGCATCGGCAACGAGGCGGTGTGGGGGCGGGAGGAGGTCGGCGACGACGAAGCCCTCCTCGGCATGGACCTGGTCAGGTTGGCACAGGCTCTTTTGGTAAACGGTGCTGAACTCGGAATTTAATTTGGAAACGTTTGGTGTGAGTTACACGGGGAAATACGTGCTTTCGCTTTCAGAGGACACGCCCACCTCTTCTGCTGTTCCAGCCGTGGTTAAAAATAAGTGTGCCTTTGGCACGGCCTTGCATCCCTGCCAGGCGCCGGGAGCCCCGAGAGCTCTCAGGTGCAAGAACAGAATCCATCGAGGAAATCAAACGTTTTTCTCTCCACAAAATTTATATTAAACTGAAACAAGACTTAACAGGAGCGCAGCTGGGCTTCAGGAACCAGTGTTTGGGCCTTCTTCTAGCATCTGCACTCATTTCCTGTTTCCCCCAGCTTTCACACACGTCTTTTTAAATTCCAGTCTTAGCCGGGCACCTCCAGGTGAATAATGACAGCTGCTGGTGCCTGCCTCACTGGGTGCCAGTGTAACGCCCATTAACCCACAGGCGGGCAGGCAGTTCTTGGTACTGTCTGCCCCTGGTTCCGTACCCACCCAGCACTGGAGGCGTTCCCTAGGAGCCCCCTCCCTGCCTTTCTGTATTGCCCTTTGGTTGGTTTTCCCCACGTCAAGCACATAGAGGACCCACTTCAAACAAGCCCTTTGAGTGACTTGCTCCTTTCTCTTACCAGATTGTACAAAGCATCAGGTACATACAAAACTAGTATGCTAAGTCAATTTGTGTATTCAGGCTGAATACTTGTATGTAAAGTTTATAGTTCCAAAGATTACATCTTCCTTTTTGTTTTGGGGTTTTGGTTTTTTTAGGCTTGGACTCGAGAGAGCAGACACAGCTGAAAAGGCTCTAACTGTCATAGTTGATTTGCTAGAAAAACATGGACAGGGAGGAAACTGTATGGAGAGCCACATGGCATTCACATACCATAACAGTTTTCTGATAGCCGACAGAAAGGAAGCATGGGTGCTGGAGACATCAGGAAAATACTGGGCAGCAGAAAAAGTAGAAGGTATGGATGACACTCTTCATTTTAAACATTTCAAATACAATGACAATTAGCAGTTCTCCACTTCTCAATTATCATTTCATGAAGGCATCGGTCTAGCCTCCAGATGTGTACGTGTGCCTGTAAGCAACAGCATTGCTTCCTAGGGCATCAGTGTGGAGTGGCTAGCAGTTTCACAGAGGAGCTGAGTCACAGGGGGCTTTCCAGAGTCAGAAATGACCATATCTGCACTTGGAAAATGGAGGACAGCAAGAAGGTCAGCATGAGAATGACAGCAGTATGTATGGTGTTAAGGATGGTGGCAACTGATGACAGTTTCATTTGGTGACAGGGTAACACTGACAGGATTGGTGCATTAGGCCCTGAAGTGGCTTTTTTTTCCAGTGGACAAGCTACATCTTTGGAGGTCTAATAAGAAGAATGTAAAGATGGGAATAATCAGAACAGAACCTGAAATATGATGCTGGCAATAGAAGTAAATGAGTCAGGACTGAGTGGCAGTGGAATTTCAATCAGAAGGACGCATAATAGCCAGGGAGAGAGGGCCGAAAATAAACCACAGGATTCATAGATCTTGTAGGAAACTCTTCAGGGCATAATTTGCTTTAGTAAGATAATTGTAAACAAAGTATCAAGAAAAAGCATTCAGCGTATTAAAATGATTCTTTCCTCACTTTACAAACAGGCGGTGTACGGAATATTTCCAATCAGCTCTCTATCACAACCAAGATTGACAGAGAACACCCAGAATTGAAGGAATATGCCAAAAGCAAGGGCTGGTGGGATGGCGAAAAGGAATTTGACTTTGCTGCCACATATTCTTATGTAAATACTGCCAGAATGACCACATCCAGAGGCCGATATTGTGAAGGCTATAAACTTCTGAACAAGCACAAAGGTATCATATTTTATATTTTTTTTTTAAGATATGCAAAGCATTTAGTGAGATACATTAATTTAAATCATGTTATTAGACATCTGATGTGGGCAATCATTGACATGATCTGATGAACCAGAACCTACTTGAATAACTTTTCGCCCAAAGGAGAAATGCTGAACTTTAAGTCTTCTATCCATTTCTGCCTATTTGTTGATGAGGGGAAATTAAAACAAGGGTCAATTATCAAACACACAGAGTAACAGTGTCAGTAACAACACTGAGAGGTCACATTATGATCATACCGCTAAATACTCTGTAAGACCTGCTCTGAAACAATTTGATAGGCTTTATATTATACTGTACCTCTTAAGAAAAATAAATATGCAGGCCAAAACAGACTCCCAGTGGTTTTCAGCCACAAACAGAACCTTATGAACAATGTCAGTCTGGTACCATTCATACAGGCATAAGACAACAGCACAGCATTCAGATACATATCTTGCATTTATTTTTTGAGACTGGTTTTTAAATCTTTGTGGTTCCAGTATAACTGCTACTCTAACCTTGTGTAGTCTAATAACGC
The DNA here is from genome assembly GCF_017639655.2 of Falco naumanni. Taxonomy (NCBI): domain Eukaryota; kingdom Metazoa; phylum Chordata; class Aves; order Falconiformes; family Falconidae; genus Falco; species Falco naumanni. Next base: position 45,981,726 of record NC_054061.1, read on the forward strand.
ACTGAGAGCAGAACAAAATAATCTTCTCTACTCTAAGCAGGTGCTCCTAATCACTAACTTAATCACTTATTTTTAAGACCTCTATAGAAAGAAGCTATTACTTCTCTTCTAACTGCATCCACCTGGCAGGTTTTTGCTGCATCTGTATTCACTTGCTCATTTAAAGTAATTAATCTGAACCAAAATTACATTGCACCCCTGTGTTTTTTTGTTTGGCTGAGCTCTGCCAGACCAGGTTTAGCATTTAGTTAATGCATCAGCATGAATTACCTTTTACTGTCCTGCGCTAGTGATCGTGTAAATCCTGCATTCATTTTGGGAATTGCAGGTTCAGAATACTGAAAAGCATTTTCATAATACCTGTATTTACTTGTATTATAACAATGCTGAGATTCTATCAGTGTTTTCATTCTAAATCCCCATTTTCAGGCATTTACCTGAACCATTTTAAAAATAAACACTAGGTGTCCAGGTTATCAGCCTCATATGGTTTCGGTTTGTTTAGATTTATTTTAAATAGGTGCCCTAACTAAAAGCTATTTGGTTTACAGCATCAGTAAAATCACTGGTTTCTTAATCTACCCATCCCAGCTTTTCCACTCAGTGGCATTACAGTTTTTTTCTAGGCAGCCTATCATGCGAAGACCATTTTTAGATAAATGTTATAAATATTTCAAAAAATAAGGAATGTATTTCAGGAATACAAAATAATAAAAACATATAGCGCAATACCTTCTTTCCTCCTGGACAAGCTGCCAGCTTGCAGTTGGCAAACTGTTGCTTCTTTTAATTTCTTTGATTCTTCTAGCTTGCCGATTTGTTGAATTCTTCAACTTTCCCAGGCAACTGTGGGAATACTTAAGAGTGTTTCCTTGCTGAAATGTCTACAGGCATGCAGAATTGTGTATTAAAAAAAAGAAAAACCTGGACACATCTGACTTAGCAGCAGAGTGATTATTTTAAGAGGAAACAGCAAGGCAGTTAAAAAAAAAAAGAATCTTTATGCAGCTAGAACTTCACTGAGGGAAACGTTAAAAGATTAAATGGTGGATGATACCTTCAAATAAAAAAAAAAAGTGAATGAACTGATGCTTTTCTACCACATGCACACATTCAACTGGTACACCAGATTTGAAAAATAAACTACTGCAAGTGCTGCCTGTTGGATTGCTTGGTGATACTATGCCAGTATTTAAGCTTCAGTGCACGCTATACATGAACAGCAGTATCATCTGAACACTGGATGCAGAAGCATACGTGGAAAGGGTTTTGTTTCATCTAACTGAGAAGAATTATTTTCCATACCTCACATAGATAATTGATTAAGACTTATTTACAAATGGATGTACTATTGTAGTTTTGTAGTTGATTCTGTAGCACAGAACATGTTACTAGTGCAGTGCATCTGTTCAGTTGTCAACTTGAAGCCTAAGAGCTTTGGAAGGTCAGATGATTAAAATAATAAAAGTGAGTCTTGGTGTTTCATTTTCAAAGTTACACACAAAATTCACGCACAATTGTTACTGTTTTTATATTTCCAAAGCAAAGCAAAGTGGTATAACTGTGTACAAATACCAGTAACTATTTCAGTCACTTAACTTCCACACAGTGCTCAGAAAATTCAGCCTTTAATCCAGGCTACTAATTTTCATCTGCAGTGTTACTGTGTGAACAAACATTTGCTAGTCATATGTATTTTACCTTTCTGGGAAACATCGTGTGTCATCATCCTCCCCCTTTTCTAAGTCATAAATGTTATAGCTCGTTATCACCTACTCTCTGAAATAAATACTTTGGGGAAAATGATAGTATTTTTAAGTGTGTTACATATATTAAGGTATGCTGTTAGGATGATTTTTTTTTCTGCCAACACGGACAAACTAAAATTGGCATTGCCTATTACAGGAAAAAGCAGCCAGTTGTCGAGAACATGCCATTTAGTTGGCATTGTAAGTAGCGCTGTGTGCAAGTAATTGTATTGTATCTTAAATAGGATCCATCACTTCTGAAATAATGATGGAAATTCTTCGTGACAAAGAGAGCGGCATTAATATGGAAGGTGGATTTATGACAACTGGAAGCATGGTGTCTGTATTGCCTCAGCAGCCTGATTTGCCATGTATTCACTTCTTTACTGGAACACCAGATCCTGCAAGGTGATATAGCAGCAAATAATGCAGATAAAAAGTTGCAAGTATCTAAATGAAAAAGTGTTGCAATTTGTCTAATTATATTCCTTTTTGGTTTGGTTTTTTTTTTTTTTTTCTCTCCCTTCTCCCAGCATAATCCAGAAGGAGGAGGAACATAACGTCCATTAAGGCTATCTACCAACCTACCTAGTGAAACACTGCTATGACACTGACTTAAATATCAGTTAGGAGTTGGTTTGGTGGTTTTTTTTCTAGACTTCTTAAATGAAAGAATTAGAAGAATGGTAAAAAAAATACAGCAATCTACTGACTCAACAATTTTAGCAAAACTGTATTAGTAAAGGATCTCTGTTCTATTTTCTCTTTCTAGGTCTGTATTCAAGCCTTTCATTTTTGTGCCCAATATTACTCGGTTATTAAAAACTAGCTCCCCTACATTTGGTCATGATGATCCAGTTAAGAAGCAACCACGTTTTCAGCATAAGCCAGATCGAAGACATGAGCTCTATAAAAAACATGAAAGTGCTGCTGTAGTTATGGAAACTATCAAGGTATGTTGATTAAATTAGATTTCAACGCAAGCAGCTGGTTTATATAAGCTCCTTGCTCACGTTTTGTTAATGTGAGACCATTTAATGCCCTTTGATGGATTGCAAAGAGCATTGTAGTGCACCAGAAGCCCATTGTCCTGGCATCTGGCAGGCATATGTTTCAGACACTAAAAATTGCAACTAGCACATGCTGTACTCCCAGGCCTAGCCCCAGACAAGTGTCTGTACTGCTCATCTTGCAAAGCAGCAGGCCACGCATACTCCTGCACCAGTCAGATAGTGGGGAAATGCTTGAGCAGGCACAGGCAATATACAAGTCCTAGTAAGAGTACTTAGGGTTCTTCAGGACCCTGGTCTCAGGCAGCAAGGGGGGCATGCCTTTTACCATTGCTTGGTGTGAACTGGAAAGAAAACAAGATCACGAAGATAGCAGGACACAGGTGAAGCAGGGAGGTAGCTGCTCACTTTTAACAGTAGCATCTCTCCTATTTACATGTTCTAAAAAGTAAGGTGTGCCTGCTTAAGTGTTGGTAGCCAAATAGCTAAAGCAGCTTTAATTTTGTTTATTTTCAGTCCATCAGACAAGGATGTAGGAGATGAAGTGAGTGCTAGGTATTAAGAAAGATTCCTAAGAAGACCTGTCATGGTGCTATCTTCTACCAACACAAACTTGTACCCTAGAAACTATTAAGAGGTTAAAACAAGGACATAAGAACAGAATTTTGTTAGGGTGAACACTACATACTCTGTATAGGTTTTACTGAAATACAGACGTTTCTTTTTGCAGGGCAAAGGTACAGAGATGCTGAAAAAGATACAGGAGTTGGAGAAACGGAAGATAAGTGAAATGGAATCAATCCTGCAAAACAGATGTCTTGATGTTAACCAAATGGTTAACCTTTTTTCACAGTGTGTAGAAGAAGAGCTCAAAATATATAGCTAAAACTACTATTTGAATGTGGTAAAATTCAGTTTTGTGATTTAACTTTTTTAATGAAGTAGCTATATAGATTACATCCTATTTTCAATATACCATTTAATATGGACAGTTTTAAAAATGCAGTTTCATATTCAGGCCAAACAGCTTCTGGTTGTATGAAGCAATGTTGAAAAGGCTCTTAAGAGCTAGGCAGTAGCTTTGTCTCTAGGTGACATAAAGCTGTCAGCAGAGACTGATTTTGCCTACAAACAGATGCAACGAGAATGTAATAACTTGACTGAATTGTGGAACCACCCCATCTCTGGATGAAGAACTCTAACTCAGAACCCAGTTCCAATGTACACACATGTAGCTTTTATAGTCCAGATAATCATAGCAGAATTCCACACTGCCTAAATTAAAATGGCCATGCTGAAGGACTTCGTAAAATGTAGAAGCTATTATGTGCACTGAATAAAAAGTGCTATGCAAGTCAATTAAAATTGATATTCAGCTGTTTGATAAAACAGAACATTTTAAGATACTTTTCATCTATGAACCTTCTACTCCTCCAATGTAAAATGAGGGTAAGAGTTCAATGTATATTAAAACCAAATCACAGTTACAATTTTACCGTGAGTTGTTAAATCTGATAACATGGAATTCAACAACGCAAGCATCCTGCAAGCTACCACACAATCTTTACTTCCCTGTTTTCCCCACCCTGACAACAAACAATAAACTTATTTGCACACAGTATGATTTTTGTCAAATTAATTCTTCAATACGCTTTATAACATTGTGTGGGATTTTTTTAATGTTTCTTGAATTGTTACTTTTTTAAATTGGGCAGCTAGAAAGGAAGAGGTAGGGGTACACAAGTATATAAATGTACTCAAGTGGGACACTTAGAAGGACTTTCAAAATTTTTTCACTTCATATAAAGCCTTTTAACCATGACTTGTCTTGCCAAAATTACGATCTTTTTGCCCTGTTATGAACTCTTCCTCCCTGTTTAATCAAGCTTTTTGCCCTGCTATGAACTCTTCCTCCCTGCCCTGATCCTGTTTAAAAGTAATGATCAATATGTGACACTACTTTTATTATCTGTGGCAAGGGACAAACTAAGCAAACAAGAAAAAGCAGATTCTGGCTTTACTACACGATCAAGCAGGGTATGACTGGAAGAAAAAAAACCCCAAACAGCCAGCACTTCTGCAGACCTTCAGAAGAGAACATGTAACATGAAACAGAGCATTAGAACTGCGGTAGCAGTATGTGACATGACACAGCACCCCCACAGAAACACAGAGCAGACCACAGAAAGACCATTTTCTGATGATTTTTCTATATTTAGTCTATAGAATCATTTCAGATGCTAGAGATGGGGCTACACACGTGCAGTTTTCTCATTTTGTGAGCTTTTCTATCCCCCCACTGGTAAAAAAAGAAGTAAGTATAAGCAAAGAAAAGAATACACATACAATGAAGTTTGCAGAATGAATAAGAAAATTAAGAGCTTAGCAGAATTTGTTCTTCCTGATCTTACAATGAAAGTAGAAGTTAATTTGAAATACCGTGTTCAGATCCACAGCAAGAAATTAAAGGGTCAGGAAAGGTTCTTGAACATTCAAGTGACAGTAGCAAGTAAGACCCAGTAGCAGGTAAGACTGAAAGTAAGTTTGAGTTGACTGTTAACCTTTTGTGTCTGTGTTGCCAACAAAACTTAGAAGTTCAATAGTACAGTGCATGGTTGTGAACTGGAAGCTATAATTAATAAAATTTTGCTGTATTTACCTGTTTGCATCATGGATGTCTATATCTGACAATTCTGTGTATCTTTGTCCTATTTTTGGTCATCAGCTGTTCCACACTAGCTCTTTGATAACTTCAAAGCATTAATAAATGCTAGGTAAAACTGTGCTGGAAACAGAGTCAAGTTTACAGGTAGCATAGCAAAATAAGAGAAACAATTTTGTGCTGCAGTGGTGCCTTCCAACCCAAACCATCCTATGATTTTATGAAGTTACACAGGAATGAAAGTAGTGAAGGTGGTGGAGTAGGCCTTTAAGTGAATGTCTTGGCCACTTAATCACGGGGTGGCAATTAACCAGGTTAAACATATTGGTCTGGTTGTAATATAGGCAGATATAGTCTAACTGTTCCTCTAGTTTCTGTGCTGTTTTTTATTTGGTGGTCTAAAGGATACAAAGTAAAAACGACGTGATGTGTGGAGATAGATCAAGTGATGGCCAACAGAGTACAGGATATTTTGGTATCTTTTTTTTTCCTGGGATTTCATCCTTCTAGAACATATGCAGTGCCAAAACAGAAAATGAAGATGAGGTCAGGAAAAATAAATAACCCTCCCTCCCAGAGTCATAAATTAAAAAAAAATAAAATAAAATAAGAATGTCCTCTAGAGGGCAATCTTTGCATGTATTTAATCTAGGAATATATCTTGCAGCTTATTTTAAAAGGTCTAGAGTTTGATAATGATCAGTATTAAAAAAACAAACTCAAAAAGTACTAAAATTGCTACCTAGAAAACAAAGTTTTATATCCACCCCTGTCTATTTTCACAATTATTTTGAGATATATATTGAGATCACAAATATTTGAGATCAGTGTTTCACTGGAGACTCCTCTGGACTTACTTGGTCAGTGGATGTTTTCATGGGACTATAACTTCCAAGTTAACTGTGATTTATCCCAAACTAATCCACCTTCAAAAATAAAAGAACTCATTGCACCACTGATCACATCTTTAAAGCAAAGCTATTTCTAAACATCAAAAATGCACACTTCAGTAGATCAACTACTGGCATACATCAAATTGTCAACTACTTAGAATTTCCTAATGCTCCTTGGTGAAAGCAAATATTTTTCAGATAAAAGAGTTATGTAACTTTCTAAAGCTATTCAAAGTATTTGTAGCTTCCAGAAGTGCCCAGTGATTTAGAAATAGATTATCATATCCCATATTTCATTCCTAGTTTCTTTAGTTCTTAGACTTATTAACCATTACAGACCCTCATCAGACTAATGGGTATGATTCTCAGCAGTCACAGTATTGTAACAGTTAAATCTAACAGATTTTGGTGTCAGTTGTTCATTAAAGGTGTTAGATTTGTAACAGGGAGCCTTCTCTAAGCAGATACTTTGAGCAATTTCTTACTTAAAACAGATATATTGTGTTCAAACCTAGGGAGCCATTATAAAAAGGGAGGCAAGGGCAGGACTTTCTTGTGAAAATGAGAAAGACAAGTGTAAGAACAATGACTATGCATAGACCCATAAAACCAACCTAAGACCAACTTCTTGAACATTTGAAGAATAAAAACAAAAAATAAAAAAATACTATTTGCTAAGTAGATGATAATGTGGAATGTTCTTAAAAGATCTGTTTATGCTGTTGGATGAAAACTGGTATCCTTGTGTGAACACCCATTAACAAGTCCTCTGTCTACTTAGAAAGCATCAAGGGTGGATTAAAGAAATACCAAATTTGAAACCCAAGAGCCACTTTACCAAATCTCTCAGAAAAACACATTTATCATAAATCTTGACACGCACACATAACCCTCTCACACCTCACATCACATCAAAACTCAGAACTCTGAAATCAAGTAACAGATTTATTGACAAGTTACAGTACTTAGAAGCCAGACATACTCACGGCTTCTGCTCTTAAGTCGCATATATCTAATTATTCCAAAATATTTGATGTAATAATCTTCAGCAGTTGCAGGGGAAATATACTCTTGTTTTCCTTTGTGGCCACAGCCTGATACAAATGTCAATTTTTTTTGTTGCTGGAAAACATTAAAACACGTCCGTTTGTATAGCATACATATGCAGTAGCATGCAGTTATGTTTCTGTGCACACTACAGAAGTGCACTAAGACTGACAGTAAAAGGAATTACTTTTCCCATATAAGCCTTGCATGGAGTTGTAGCTACTGTGACACAACTGTTTCTTGAATGGTAGTTTATGGTGCTAAAATCACTTTTAATTCTTAATACAAACTAGATGCACAAGTAGCTATAATAAAAACCTGTGTACCCAAAAAAAAGAAAAAAAGGAAAAAGAAGGGAAAGACTTTAAAAAAAAGGATGAGAAGAGTTATTCATATACTTGAGCAAATAACTTTTTTTTTTTTAATACCCAGGTTCCTTTCCTTCACTATATAAAATTTTTATGTAGACATATAAATGCTGTTCTTGCAGTTGTAAAAGGGCAGCATAATGGCTATCAAATACTACAGTTTGTCTTTAAACTTTTCAAAACACTGCAGAAGACACACAGATTCGCAGATTCTGCTTTCAGTGCACAGAAATCTGAATGACACTAGAGTAACTAAACATCATAGGAGGATACCTGAGGCTTATTAGAAATCATTGTTAGGCCACCAATACTAAAATTTCAGGATCTTTAGCTACTCTAAATCCTAACTTGGATGTTCAGTTAGGATACTTTATATAATAGATTTGAAAGTCATTGTATTCCGTTTAAAAGATATTATGATCTGATAAAATTTTTCATCCTGACTTGCACAGGTATCCAAGGCTTCCATAGCATCTTTCTTTGAGGTTGGCACTTCTGAATTAAAAATGGAAAGGCTAATTTCAGAAATTAAAAATCTACTCATGACAAAGCTGTTACTACCACCATAAGGCAAAACTTCACAACTAATTTTTTATACAAAATTCTATTATATCATTTTCCTGATTTGGGGGAGAAGTGGGTATTTTTATATGTTTTCAAGATTTGGTAATTTTGTAGAAAACCATTATTTATTCCACTCAATATTTCCTCAGCTTTAATCCTCCAACATCGGAATCATCTTCACAACAATTCTACTTTTACAAATGGAGGATTTTATCTTTAAGGGGGAAACAAACTACCTGATTTGAGGTGTAAACAGCTAGAAAAATTTCCTGGTGTTAGACAAGAGTAGAGTAGTAAAAACCGTGTACGATAGAAGAAATTCTACTTCTGTGAAGTCACAGGGAGGCCACACTAAAATATGGAAAACACACGGCAACATAAAAAATACCTCTAATTCATGGGTGGTTTTTTTCATTTGGCACCAGTCACTAAAGCTGCTGTTACAATGCCTCTATAATATGACAGTGACATATACCATTTTACTATTTGTTTTGCTCAAAATGGAAAAAATGCTCTAAATCCAGAGCATCTTGTTTTGTTCTAGTTGCATTAACTGGAACACTCACTAAAAATCCTTTGCTGACATTTCCTTCAGAACAGACATAAGTAAAACCACATCTCTTAACTTTACAAGAGAGAATAACTCAATTCTCTGAGAGCCATGAGAAAGAAATACTTCCAATTTCACTGGTGAAGGCAGAGGAGGTGGTCACACTCACCCCTAACTGCCTGTCCTCTGCCTACATTCTCAGGTCAATGGCTCTCAACTGCAACTGATCTCTTAGGAACAAAACGGTAATACAAATATTCATCGCGAAATTCAAATTCATTTGTAATATGCTGGACGACGCCTCCTCTCATCAGTCTGTCTCCATACATCACAGCTTCACCACGGTCAGAGGCAAGGCCAACTTGCATGAGCCAGTTCACCAGGTCACAGCCAAAGAAGATGCCAGTGGAGATCTTTGCACCACACCTGTATGTCAAAGGAATGATTCACCCACATGTTCTGTAAATCTGGTATCACCACTGCACGATGGGGAAAGGCAAGGAAAAATAGCAGGAAACAAGGAAAGACATCATGATAGTTAAAAGCATGTTAGAAGAGAATTTGCAAGTTTTGTATATTAGGGACTTGCCAATGTTCACTACCTTTTCCTACAGACACTTCAATGAGAAGCAAAATGAACATACAAAGTTATTTTAGGCTTGTGCAAATAAACTTCAGTGAACATAAGTAGCAATGTTTCTAAAAACATACACAATGTAATTTATTTCCTGAGTACTTAGTTCCCACGTACTCATTATCATGACCATTTCTGCAACAAAATATCTGAGTTGAGTGCAGCATGTCTGCAGCAACAAGGACTCAATCCGCACTTCAATTCCATTTTATAATTTCTTTACAGATTTAAGCAGACACTAACTGCTTACATACATTGTAAACAAAAACCATTTAACTTGCATATCTGGTTAAATATTTACCACACAGGCAGTACTAAGAATAAACAAAACGTTTACAACAAGACTAAACTAATTTTCTGTTACATATTTATGAGGCAATGCCACTAACATTTACTTAGTGGCAGTAAAAATACCATTCAGAAATTTACCTGCAGCAATGAATGTTTCTGGTTATCTAAAATCTGCTCTACAGAACCCAACCGCAGGGTTTCTGAAGATGATTAACAGCTACACAAGACAGCAAAACACAAACTTCTTTCTCTATTTTTAAGTTAAAAGCAGCAGTAACACAGAGCAAGTGTTAACGTCTATTAGCAGAGAAGCAAAAATTAAAATAAATAAAAATCCATGATTACAAGGTCTCAGTTACAGTATGTTCAAATCAAAGATGATAGGATCAAGTTAGATGAATATTTAAAATGAGAAGAGAAAAGCTTTCTTTTAACTCACAAGGAGAAATAAGACATGAAACTAGTTCCACACAAACATAACATTAAAACAATGAAGCAACAAATGTCAGATTTTGATGTGTTCTCAGGTGGATATATGATTAACAAAAAATCACAACACTCAACCAAATCAACAGCTCAAAGCCCAAGAAACCACAACAGCAATAGAGACACAGGAAACACAGCTGTAAAACTTGTCCCATTTCAGAACAAACATTTTCTGATATATCTTTTCTGTCTAGCATGAAAGAAGCAAGTCCTTGAACTGCCACAGTTCATTTTTCCTAAATGGATAACTTCATCACTTTATTTCTTATGGAATATTGCTGACTTCTGAGGAGACTGAATGAAATCATGATGCTGTTAAACCCAGTTCTGGAATCTGGTTTTGGACCATCTGATCATTAAAAGACCACCCCACCCCGTCAAACTAGTCCTACTTAAAAGCCCACATGACAAAAGAAGTAGAAGTGTCCTGTTAGAACAATTCTTCATGTCTCCATTTCACACACTAAATATTTAAATAAAGGCAGAATCTTTTTCTTGCTCCTGCTACTTTGTCTGCATTTCCCTCCTCATCCACCTAAACATACCTGAATACATAATCCTTGATTTGGGCATCATAATTTGCCTCTGGAGGCTTTGCTCATCTCATAAAGTAAGGTTTAGACCTCACAAGAGGCATGAGCAAAGAAAACTGTATGAACTTAAAAGGTGTAAAGGTCCTAAAAACACTATTATCTCACAGACTGAGTAGCCTCTGAGTACACACTGACACCAGTTGCAACAGTGTTGCCTCCTGTAAAAGCTATTTATCAGTAAACATATAGTCACATAAACAGCGACACCTTCTTAATCTCGAAACGAAGGGTCTCAAGTCTGACAAAACTCACAGGCACATGGACTCTACTACAGGCATTATTATACACATTTCTTCAGAAAGATTTTCTCTCCTGAACTGCAGCTAAATGCAAAAACTGGGGCAATGCCTTAATGGTATAAAACTTTTTGTAATTTATATAAAATCTAGATGAGATAATGTGACAATTTGCACCTCAGTGTTCCAGTGTGAGACTAGAAACAGTTACTGCTAAATTCTTAATCCTCACCTTGAGGTTTGAATAAATATGCCACAACAGGAATCACCCACAGACAGATAAAACTGCATTTTATGATTTCCAAAAGGTGAGCTATGACCTCTGTAACAGGTTATATGTGCAGGGAGGAACCTTACCTTCTGCCTTTGACAATACTTTTGACACAGTGATCTCTATGATAATGAACAAACTGTTGACAGGTCATCCTGATTTCCTCAGGTACAGAGGGATCTGTATGCCCTGCTGCTTCTCTTCCTCCCCAGAAAAATTCAAGTCTTAATAAAAAAAAAATAAAAAAAAATTACAACCAGCAAATCAACCAGAGGCATTTTTAGGGAATCTGAAAAAAATGGAATGCAACTCATAGGAAGCTTATCACAACTGTTTTACTGGTTTGGTGCCCAGCACTTTATATACGGTTTTCTGAATATACTTGTATGGCCTTTGAACACCGAGAGTTTTTATTCTAGGCTCAGGTGGAAGGGAAGACAGAGAGTAGTTGCAAGCCAGCTTTAGCTGCTGGATTCACACCACAGCCAGCTAGCTCTAAGTTAAAGATTGCTTTGTACAACTTGCACCTCCACAGTGGAAGTGTCCACTTGCATGAGGTTATGAAAACAGGACTTCAAACCAGTGATGACAGATCCTGGTTCAGCATTCACATCTAAGTTTTAATTTAGCAGTTGCAAGTGTTTCTGAACATTCACCATCTTGCTGATCCAACCCCATAAGTCACCATCATTTGCCAAAGGTTTTGCCTATGGGGAGCCTGTGGGATCTTTGCCTTTGGGAGTGTCATTAGGACAGCAGCAAAAACTCATGCACAGTGAACTGCAATTAATTCTCCACAACTGGGAGAGAAAAGAAATTTGGAAGATCAAACAAATAGGAAATGAAATGCAATGGCACTGAACACTTAATACCCTTTAAAAATTATCATTAGTAAGTTTATAGGTGTAAGTGCAAAGATTTTCTTTACCTTCGCTTGAATGGTAGAATAATTAAATGCTTATCTAAGCCAAAAATGCCAAAGCAAATAAAGCCCTGGAGGAAGAAAGACAGAAAAAGCAACATTAAGCAAAAACTTTGGTTTCTAAAGAACAGAAATAAAATGTTAAAAACTTATTGCCAAAACACACATGAAAAGCATCCCTGTTCTCTGGATATCACGCAGAATGCGTTTTGTTTCTGCTTTGGTACTTCATTTGGGCCTTAAAAAGACATTAATACGTAACAGTCATCAAAGAAACTCTTTAAGAAATTGTTCAATAAACCTAATGCTGTGACATGCCACCTGACACTTCAGAATAATTGGCTGTCCTTACATAGCCAGTTATTCAAATCTGTCTTTGTTAATGTCAAAAAAATAACTGACTTACTGCAATCTGAATGCTAGAATGCTCTTTCATTTTTCTGTACTGCTTTTGTATCAAAACTACTATTGTTACTCAATACTGCAGTGCATCGGTATTGACACTGCCTGGCTTTCACCTCCATAGATAACAAAGCTACCGTGTGTCAGTTTGCACTGAAATAGGCTCTGTGCAGCTGGGACAATTATACCCCTAACCATCAGCTATTAGTTAATGGTGCCATAACTGAAACTGGAGTGATAATAAGTTAAAGGCTTACAGTGCAAGTATCCATGTCACCATCTTGCACTTATTTATTTATATTGGTGTAACTCCACAGAAGCGACACCAGTGAAGCTTTTTGGTACAAACAAGGCTAAAATCCTACTGTCAATTTCCACAGACATTTGGCATTCAGTTATCATTTGTACCTTTGGAAGTGTTCATGCACATAAAAGACATGCATTATGATAAGAAAGCTATCAAATTACAAAAAAAAAAAAAAAGCTGGACAAAAAGAGGCAAAACAACATAAGGAACTGGTGACTTCGGCATTGTCTGAGGACTTCAGCTTAAGAGTGTAACAGCATCTGTTGCAACAGCCACTAACAAAGTAATTTTCAGAACAAACATTGGTAAGTACCTGACCAAAATTAAACACAGCACAGAAGAACTGCAATTCCACATATAGCCTTCCAGGCTCTTGGTTGAACAGCCACCACAAGCAACTGGAAAGATTCTGTTAAGAAAAAAAACACAACAAAAAACAAAACACACAAACCTGACTGTTAAAAATCAAAAGCACTTTCTTACCCTTCACATGCTAATAGATTCTTGCACGATTTTCACTGTCTTTATTTAACAAATTATTCAGATAAAGACAAATAAAAGGGAATAAATACCTTAAAGCACTATTTTAGTCAGGCTTAATGGTGGTGGCGGGGAGCTTTTTTGTAAACAAAATAATACAAAACATACCAGTGTAGAGGTCCTGCCCCTTTACATGTTTACAAAAAGAACTTGCTTTAAGCATACTCAGGTATTCAGCCAGATATGCAGTATTTGTCTTTAGGCTTGTTTAGCTGAGACCAGTGCTTTCTATGTATTTTCTGCATAGTTAAGATTGCATGAAGCTGAAGCACATACCACTTCAGCTATTTAAGATGCCTGACAGAGGAAAAAACCTCCAAAGTTAACCCCTTTGGGTGTAAATGTTAATTCTTTAATGTAACTAGTCTCATTTCATAGCATCCATGCAATCATTCAGATACAACTAAAATAGAGGTTAATGTTTGGGACACCTCTTAAATATAGAGGATGTGAAAAAAAAACATATTAGCATGGAATATTTGATACAGTAAATTTGAGAGAGGGAAACTTCCATGTTGTAATTTAAGAGAACCTGAAAAGCAACAGTAGTAGCTATTACACTACATAGTTCTGCCACACTGTCCTCCTTTGCAATATTACGTATTTGTGCCCTAGTATTTTCCATTTCAAACAAAAATACTTCCTCCCAATTGTCATCCATTAGAAGCTCAACTTTGAGCATTACATTCAAACAGAGAGTGTTGTTTCTCATCTTTGTCACAGTTAAAAATTCAAATTATACCTCTAGTGCATTACATTCTGATACCTCACACTGTTACACTGGAGCAGCCACCTTCACAGCTAGGATCTCAATAACGATGCTTGGCAACACCAGCTTAGCTATGTTGCCTCCAAACCACCACTAAAAGTAACAAAACGGCATTTTGCCATTTCAAATAAAGTCTTAAATTATTCTTCATTACTAAAACACCTCAGAGAAATCCAAGATCCAAATATAAGCACGATCAAATGGAACAATTTTTGTACAGTCTCCTTCAGAAGTAGAATTCACTTCATATTTTTAATTGATTATTGTCTAGGGAAGGAGAAAAGCTCTTGAGAAAAATGAGAAGAGGGTCAGTAGTGATGAACTGATTACCAAATGATATAATTAATTTTTTTCCCCCCTTCAGGGTTCTCCAGTGTGGCTTGCTTACTAAAGTCATCAAACTTAACTTGCCTTTTATTTATGATGTGACACAGAAAAATAAATTTTGTGATATCCCTCTTTCAGTAAGGGACCAAAATAAAGCCTCTAATTTATTTAATGAATTGTTACATGAGTAACTGGAAGACTTTTACCGGACTGTCTATATAGCTTTCCTAAAAATCATTCCACCTCAATGAGTTAAATGACACAGGGAGAAAAAATATTTACAGCAAACAAGCCAACAATAAGTAGTAAGCACAGGAGCACATGTCTGGCCAGCTGTTTGTCTCCAGTCTGTAGAAGCTGTTCTTCCTGAGCCAGCACACAGGTCTGAGCACTGCAATGACTCACACACTGATCAGCTGAAAAACAAACCACAATTTTTCATTAGGCTTCTGACTTACAACTCCATGAGCAAACTTGTTAATGTAACTTGCTGAGTTAAATTACTTTGTAAGTATCTGTACTGAAGTCACACGCACAAAATTTAATTATTAACTTTGACAATAACCTGCTCAGACATCTATTCTCAAATGAAACAGTTTGCATGTGCTCCTAAAATGAAGACATTTTTTGCAACAGAACTCTTCTTTCCAAGGTTTAATGCAAACTTCAGTTGCGGATAACATTTAGAAAACACTACTACAAGTATTGAAAAAGTAGCCATTTCGTACAATAGTTTTTAAACTAAGAATTGATTTCCACAATAAATATTTCAAATATACCATCAGCTCTAATGTTTTCACTCTATCTCTGTTGTTGAGCTCTAGATCAGACAATCAACCATATTTATTTCAGTTCTGTGACTGTATTTTTAATGTGGTATATCAGAATACGTTATAATCCTATCAATCAAAAGACCCAAACTGGATGCTTCTCTTCCAGCTACAGAGTTCTAAGGAATTACGAGTGTATCCTCCAGATGGCAGTGAAAAACTTCCTGTCAAAGACATACCTAAGAATTTGCACCAGATACCCTTCACAGCAGTTCAGTGGGGATAGCAGAAGGATTAGTAGTTACTGCGGCCAAAGTTACACAAGTACATCCATTACAACTTGCTTTTATGGATTTATAGTTTCAAAGTGTTCACTCAGCAGGTCAAAAAATTTTCCACTCAATCGTAAGATATTTCCTACCTTATCTTTTGGGATAAGAAAATTAAACTGGCCTTCCTCTGTCATTGGAAGACATTCTTATGCTACTTGTCTGAATTACTTAATAGATACAATAGCAATAGGTGGAAAGCTAGCATTTTGTGAGAGGAGACATAACTAAGTATGTTTCAGTGTGAAATATTTAGATTTGTTGAAAGTTATGCTACATCCAAACAAAGCATAAGGATATGAACTCTTGTTAAGGATGCAAAAAACCAAGAAAAAGGTAATAGGAAAAAGAGAAAGGTTGCACTGCAGCTACTTTGATTATTGAAAGCGGTGTACGATGAGAATGGGCTAAGCATGCAGTTTTCCATCAGGTGCTCAACAGTCACTTTGATCCATTTTTTTTTTCCTATTTCAGTGACTCCTCAGGCCCCCTTAGTCAATTTTCTCCATCTGTCTGCCCTAGACATGAATAGTACAGCACCATGGGCATTTAATCTGAAGTACTTGCTCCTCTAGTCTCATTCAGGTTTCTATCCAAAACCTGTGCATGATTACAACAAAGGCTTCAAAGGCCTTTTTAGAAGACACAAGATGTAAATATGACAATGTAAAAAAGTGTGTTTAAGTTGAAAACTTGAGGCTAAGTAGAGCTATGCATCTGACTTCCCAGCACCCAAACAAGGCAATGATGAAGAGGTAAAGTCTGAATGCTCAGGACATGTTAAAGTAGTTTAGTGGTAAAAAAAACCAACCCAAAATGACTGTCCATCTTGAGTGCTGAAAGATTACTAATAATATCAGGCAGAAGAGAACAAACACCTAACATATTGCCTAATACTTTAATATAATATGAAATATAAGCTATCCAGGTAGAGCTGAGAGAACAGCCCAAACAGTTTCTTTATGAGAACACATATGAACGTTGTGGAAGAGTTTGTAGCATTAAAACAAGGAGACGCTACTGCTTTACCTGTTTCAATTGGAGGAACCTTGCTTTCAACAGCATTTGACACTGCTTTGCTCTCTCTAGCACAGGCCAATTCACCATTTGTCATCTGACAAGAACAGCAACCTATTAAGCGTATACAGTAACAGGTTAGCTTCCTACACTACCATAATTTATTTTCCAAGTATAACAATATATTCTATACAGTTTTAACTATTATGCTCAAAAATAACCCGAAAGGAGAAAGCAGGCTTAATTTTTCCAATTTCTGAGAGGGTAAATATGTTACACTAATAATATATAGAAATATTTAACATAGCACTACCACCATGGAAGCAACACAAGTACTTCTAGCTAGAGGGAAAACATAGGGGAAGTGATCAAAAAGGCTGCATACAAACAAGGAAGATTAGAAACACATTGAGTACCAATGCTAATGGCATATAATTCATTCTCAGAGAACGTGGGTAAACAATCAAAGATGCCTAACAGACTGTATTTATCACATCCTTATCAAGATACCACTACTTACATAAAACCCATACACATGCTTTTTTTCCTGTCCACTTCCCCTACACTTAAGTGATAACCACCAAACTTCTTAGAAACATAAACCGAAACCCTCGGTCAGTTATATCTAGGTTTTCTTCTGTCCTAGTGTAACACTTCAAGGTCTAAACAACTGTTCCTCCTAGGTCAGAATTAAATTTGGAATATTGTTTTATTGTATCCTGAGGCATTTATTCTTTTACAAATCTGCTTTCTCCACCTCTTTCTGCAGATGGCTGTGCAGAAGATCCTGGAGATGGCTGTGCAGAGGATCCTGGAGATGGCTGTGCAGAGGATCCTGGAGATGGCTGGGGCATAGTGGCTGACACTCGATCCCCCTCACTCCCTTCCACTTCGGTACGTGGTGAATATGGGTTCAGTACCTCATAGTTTGACTCTTGCCTATTTCTGTTCATGCACATAAGTGAGATACCTGACATCAATATACTGATGAACAGGATCACTGCTGTGGTAATTATCTGTCAAGAGAGCAAAGAAAATACACTTAAATACAAAATAAAGGAAAATAGTTTGCATATATCTTTCTAACTTCTGTACTTTCCTAAATGTACTAACAAATGCACCTGAACAAGCAGAGTTTTCTGCATTTACTGCTCTTGCATCTTGTGGCCCTGAAACAGCAATCAGTACATGAGACTAACTAATTTTTCTTGCCTAAGTAACTCAGCTTTTTTGGGGGAGGTTTTTTTTTTTTTTGGGGGGTGGTGTTTGTTATTTTTTTTAAGTGTGGACCCTTATCTCCCATGCAATTCAAAAACACCCCCTCATCACCATCTTTCCCCTCATGATAATTAGTGTTTCAGTTTAAGTTCTGTTCAGGTACCTTTTAATTTCAAAGAGGAATGTGTTCTTGTTACCTTCTGGCACAGCTCTAATTCCCATGCTTTTGCCAAAGGGGAGCATCCTATTAATTAACTTCTCCTTCTAATCATCTGCCACCAATATCCAGAGTCCACTGAGGCTATTTAATACTTGTGAAAGCACCACATGAATAATCCTGAGAGACTCATTGCCTCTCTACCCATAAGAAAGACAGAGGGAAAACATGACAAATATCTACGCTAGTGCACTTTACATCCTCTGATAAGAGGAACTATTTATTGGTAAAAAGAGTAGTTCTTAAGGCACAGGGACTTTCAACCCATGAATGTGCAGGGAAGTCTCCCACATGGCAAGCAGTTACTGCTACACAGCTAATGTACATCCTATCCGAAAGCCATTAATTAACTATTGGATAGTAATAACGTTAGATAATTATTGAGTGAGACTACAAATTAGTCACCAGGAAAAGGGTTCTGAAATTCATTACCACTCCTAAGCCTTTTCTCTGAGAAGCTTACTCCATCTTTCTCCGTCATAGTTGCCTAAATGTGAAGGTCCTTGTTCAAACAAGTCTTCCTAATGGTTCATTACAGAAACACATTTTTGTATCAATCTATAAGCATTCTATAATGATACTGTTATTATGGTAGTCTATACTTTGGCTGAAAGCTACTTACATATGAAGCAAACAGAACACAAGTTTCTCAGTAATGTATTGGACATGGCAGAAGTCTGAAGTGATGAGGACAGAACATGTTCATACCTGGTATTTTCCATAGAAAAAGGCAGAGTCAATACTACTGTTGTTGCATTCACCAACAATTAGTAAGATTCCCACCAAAAGCGTTGGGACTCTGAAAGAGCAAAACAGGAACAAAGTAATGTATTTAGCATGCTCCCACTAATTCTACAGGGAAACATCTGAATTAACTTACCCCCATCCAGCTATGATAATAAACCCAATGGGAATTTTTACTGTTTCTCTCTTCCTCAACAAAAACAAAGAGAAAGATAGAAAACCTAAAAAAAAAAAAAGAAAAAAAAAGCACCTTGTTTATTATTAAAAAAGGAACTGATATATAGTCTAGAAACTCTATGACATGACCTGCTCAATAACTTATTCTTCTCAGACCTTCAGATAGTCCAAAATTTTATCTAGCTGTTTTCTGAGAAAGCAAAGTAGAAATACCTATTCTGTTAAAAAAATCATATTAATAAAAAAACCTGAAGAAATTCCAGAACAGTTTATATTAAATTTCCACTTCTAAATGCTTAGAAAGGTTCACAAGCGTGTAAAAGATGTCATAAGAACACTTAAGACACAAGTAACTAATCTCTTAAAGTATCAACAGCAGTTGTTCTAGATTGATGCTTGTAAGTAACCAACACATAATGTTGTATTCTGTTATAACATTTCTTTAAAAACTGACTAGTCCTTTACAAAGTCAATGATACATTTAACAAAAAAGTTTTATGAATCTTTACATATATAACTATATATAGGAGTATCTTCTGGATCTGCCTATTCTATTCACAACTCAGAAGTTCAGCAACATTCCCCATGCTGGAGCAAAGCTAGTATTTATGTTAGGGTGTACTAATCATAAGCTACCTATTTCAGCTAAACACAAATACAACTTACTTCACAAAACCACCACAGGAATGAAACCCTTAGACTTCTGGACTCAAGAACAGTACAAAAAGTCTCCTGAATACCCAAAGTCTCTTTTTTAATCATGTATGGTTCTCCAGGATTCTTGATGCATCTTTCAATTCTAACTATTTCAAGTAATCCCTTCATTAAACACCTATACCTGCAGAATACAGACAATGTTTTTAGAAATTACAATTGCCAGGGGAAAGAAATATTAAAGCTACTTTGGTATTTCCTTTTATTCCGTATCTCCTATTTCTTTAAGGCATAAAGCATCAATAACTACTTAATGTGGAATAATTAAAACCTCAAATTCTGCATTAATTAAAAATCAATAAAATTTTGACTAGCTGAAGGGAACCCACCATATTCATTCTACTTGTAATTGCTTCTGCCTTGAGAGCAAGTTCCTGTCTTCTGTTACAGGCTAGGAATGCTACTGTACCTAGCAAAGACAAACAAGACCTGCCCTAGGTATAAGCTTCCACTAGCAGAAGTACCTGACAGTGAGCCCTGTGTTGCTAGTGCTGCAGCTTGGCACAGCTTACAAGTATGCATATTTGTAGAACCACAAACAAGCAAAAGGAAAATTACTCTGAAGGATATAATAAAATTATTTCAGTGCATTAATCTTTTATTACAGTACCTAGGTTCTGCCTAGAAAAATCATACCTGTCCACAGGTAGGTGCTATAAAGTGAGCTGTAGAGGAATATAAATACTAGGATCTGCATGGTGATGTCTTTCTCTTTAACAATGAAATTCCATGCCACCATTCCAATGCAAGCAATAAACTGGAAAGAAAGGTAAAATGCCATCATTTAAACTAGGAAAGCAGGATGACAAGAAAAAACTGCACACAGTGTAATATAGCTACAATAAGCTTTGAAACCTCACCCCCAGATTCAGTGGAGTATGGTTTTATGAATTTGATAGTTCTCACACAGTAAAGCAGTGCAGCAGTAAATTCAGTATTACAGTTATGTCACCGACTGTGGTACCCTACTGTCAGGAAGGGGTTTTCAGACAGCAGTTATATAGCTCAGATAAATGGGAGTAAGGAGAGTCAGAAAAAAAAAATGAATATCCATATACCTTATAATAAATAAAAGTAAAGCTTTTGTTAAGTACAAAACATTTATCTGAAATTATTTGGACATGAAGCTGAGGTCAACAGATGTTTGTTCACCCAGTGATACTGTGTATCTGACAGTTTTAGCACTGAAGGAATCTGAAGGTAGGCTCAAATATTATGGGAACAGTAATATGGTAGTTCAAAAATTTTTTAAGATGGAAGCTAACTTTGCTGTTACAGACAAGAAACACCTGCAACTCTCATATGTGACTTTTTTCAAATATAACTCCATGATCAGACCTCAGAAGTTTACTTTTTTTGTTGTTTTTAAACTACAGAACACTTCAGAAAGCACTGCCACACAGAT
Source organism: Falco naumanni (assembly GCF_017639655.2). NCBI lineage: Eukaryota > Metazoa > Chordata > Aves > Falconiformes > Falconidae > Falco > Falco naumanni. The sequence continues at coordinate 46,002,937 of NC_054061.1, forward strand.
GCATTACAAGCACAGGCTGCTCTCACTGAATTTAACAGCAGTCATACAGTTGACTTCAAGGGAAGGAGGAATATGTACTCTGTAGCTTTCTTTCAGTTTAAGTAACAACTAAATTTAATCCAGAGCTATTTGGCTTTGCCCTTCCCTAGCCACCAGCAACGTATTCCCACACCCCTTCCCTGCATCAGCACTGGCACCTGTCAGATGCCTTAGCAAGCCACTTCGCTGAGCTAAACCAGCACGGGGATTAATTTTCTATTTAGCTCCTTGAATCAGGTCACCATAGAGTCAAGCACACGCTACTGCTGATCCTGGCATTGCTGACTTCAGATTTGCATAAATTGATACAGAAGTGCGCTCAACAGTATTAAGCAGTACCTAAAAATGTATTTCAGAGGCCACCCTCCGTTCTGATTGCTTATAGTTCTGTTTGAGAACCATACTACCAGCATCAACTATCATTTTCTTCGGGGGTATATTTTAAGGCACAGAAATTGTTCAGACAAGTTGCACATTAGATTCCCCTGCCCTTCATAGATGGCTACAAAGATTCCACTGTAGAAACCAAACCTGTAAAAACGTTAAGAATAAAAAAAACCAAACAAAAACCTCACACATCATTCTTCTTACTACTGACCTGAGCAACAAGTAGATTTGTTGTAATCATATGAGGAAGCTGTTTGTATTTCTTACTCAGAAGAACAACAATAAGAGACCAAGTCTGCAACATACAAAAAAGTTGAATTTAAGAGTAAAACAAAACCCGAAAAAACAAGGTGAGTATTCTGGTAGACTATGGTGAAATGAAATATGCAACAAATCTTGAAAATATTTTCATTAATACTCATTGATACTTCATTAAATATTCACTGACATTTATGGACCTGAAGTTTGTACACAGTCTTCACTACTGTGATATCCAAGCACCTCACATGGCTTGATGTAATTATCCCCTGTGGTGCAAGCTAGTACTGTTATTCCCCCACACCCTGTTATTTAAAAAAAACCCAACAGTGAAAAGGACAAATTCTTAAGCCCTGCACTAGTGCTCTAATTCACTTACTATCTTTCTCTACAGTGCAGCTTCCCAGCTGACCCACTGCTAAATAAAGATTTTTAACTCCCTCCTCATCTTCCTGCAACAGGAAATGAGTCTCATCTTCTCATGGCTCAATATGCTGCTTATGTACTTACACTACCTTGACACGACAGCGTGCTTTTGTATTTCACTTCATCAACACCTACCAGAGAAATGAGGCTGACAATACTTATGTCAAAGCTAACATTTTGGAGTGCAGATGCCAGTGGGTTGGGGTCCATAGATGGAATGGTCAACAGCCACGCAGAAACATACATAATAGGCGCAGACACAAAAGTGCTTATCACCATGCCTGAGGTAATCTGCAGAACGTCAAACAGAAAAAAGAACGGAGTTAATCAGCTCCGATGCTAAACTGCTTTCAGAAATACAACTGCTGGCAAAATTGTACCATTGAATTAAACATACCTAGACCTTTAACAAATCACTGACTTGTTTCTGTAACAATGTTACTTAGAATTTGAACCAGAAAGTATCCATTTTAAACATTCAAACTGAAAATTTTAACAAGCTTCTGAAATAGTAGCATTAGAGAGTTCCCTACTGCAAATTCTAGAGCTTTTTCATGGGCGTCAAATACAAATACATGGGCAACACAAATATTCACACTGTAAATAAATAAGATGCAAATACTAATATGCACCAATTCATATTTGGTCAATATGAGAAGAAGTCATATATATTTACATTTAAGTGATTTCTGTTTTGGCTTCTCCTCATATTTCTGCTTTCTCGAATTTGCACAGTGATGCAAGTGTGAATTGTTACTAATACTACAGATCTCTGTTTTAAAGAGATTTCCTGAGTTTGTTGGGCACAAAATTCTATCTTGTAAGGTTTACTTTTAGTGTCCTTTTTTTCCCTCTCTTTCTTTAAAAAAAAACAACTAAACAAACCAAAAATAGGTAACATTAAAAGCACTGGAAGTCAATAGAATGTTTTAATGTCATTTCAAATGGAAGAAAGGAAACATTTATAAAATACATATTTTAAGTTGAAAAGATAAATGATACCCTCTACTATTAAAAAATGTAACATATATTTCTATAGCACAATTTAACTGAAGGACAACATGACAGCATCAGTTAAAGCCTATATTCTTCCATAAATTTTCAGCATTAAGCTAACACTGTTCTTACTAAAGCCAGTAAGATTATCTCTGTTTTTAATTACAAAAACAGTAGCTCAAAGATAAGGTCCTTGAAAAAAAACACCTAAACAAACCAACAAAACCAGAAAACTACAAACCCACAACAAAGATAAAATTCTTTAAAGTTATCCTAGTTCTTTCTACCAGAGTCATGAATAAGAAAAGCATGAGGACTTATTTATGAACATGTACTATCAAGACATTCAAGACATTGGAAACAATACTTTGCTTAATTTGTAATCTGAAATATAGTTTATATTTGAGACCTAGGGAGTACAAGTAAACTTAAGGAGTCTATACTACAGAAAAGCAAATTCATTAAGCCTACTTATTTAAGTATTTCATCAACACAGTTAAGCTCAAAGTTAGTACGTTTGGGAAAAACTAGCTACATACAATTCCTACTTCCATATTAAATTGACTTGCAAATATTGCGACACCAGGTGCTGCTGGAAAAACTCCATAAAGAAATGCATAGTTTGATAAACTGGTGTGGTTGACTACGCTGTCACTCTTGTCCAAGAGTTCCACCATTTCTCTACAGAGAAATGGCATCATAAGTCTGAAAAGAGAGGGGGAAAAAGTAATTAAAAAAAAATAATTACTCAAGCTATAGCAATAGACTATTCTTTACTCAGAAAATGATCCAAAAGGAAATGTAAGGCTTGTTTGAATATTATTTATGAAAAGCAAAATACTGACATCACTTTGAATGATTGCTTTTACTGTTACCATGACATTTACCAGTTGCCTAAAAATGTTATGCGGCTAGTTAAACAAAACCCCCATACACACACACAGAGAAAAGGTAAAAATTACAACAAACTCTGGGATATAAGCACATTCTCTGATAGTACAGACATGTTCTTTGTATAAATCTCAGATTTAGAAAGGTAAAATATTAAAAAATATGCTCATTTTTCAACTGTTAAAGTAACAATAGGTATAAGCAGTCAGCAGCTTTGAAACTTAGACCACCTTTCTGCAAGCTGCCTGAAATATAACAAGGACTTGAGCTTAAGTATCCCATTCTGAAGGTTTTTGCTAGCAAAAAAACCCTGCATCAATGCTATTTTGTTTGCCTTTAGCAATACCCCAGATCTCACATAGACTCACTACGTAAGCCTTACCCAGGCTGATTACACAAAGCCACCAGTAAAGCAGTGGTAATACTAAAAAAGATTTTTCATGTTCTTACAAAATTTGTTATTGAGCTGGTTTACAAACTAGGTCTTTAAGTTTACTAGTTAGTTGTACCGATATTCAAATGCACCTTCAAATTTTACAGTATAAACTTAATCACCAAACAATTGTTCTATTATGTTAACTGTAGCTCTGTAGCAAATAAAATATTTAGTGTAGCAGTAAGGGAAGATAATGATGGTATAAGTTCTAAATACAACTTGTCATCTATTCATGGTTAAAAGTCCAACAGTTCAAGAGTGTAAAGCAATCATTTTTAAGTTCTTTCAATATAGCAGTTTCAAAGATTTATAGACAAAGAAAACCAACTAATTTAGAGATGTATTGTGTAATCCTAAGAAAATACAAACACTATTCAAATAATACTTAAACTCACCTTGTCTAACTACTTAACTAGGAATTTTAATTTAAGCTAGTAATTCCCCAAACACCCAATTTGTGACAGATGGCCTGCAGGGAGTCCATGAAGCCATAACATTGTGGTCTGCTAAATTTCCTTTAAAAGTTAACAGTTGTATACTATCAAAGAGCTTGGGAAGCACTCACCCAAAATACTGGAAGTGAAACATACTATAATGACCATGATAGAAAAGCCACCTGACCAGTACAATCACAGCTTAAAATGTCTAGAGAAAAAAATTATAAAAGTACATAAATTATACTTACAGTTTAGCTGTGATGAGAAGGATCAGTGCAACAAACATACCCTTTGTCAGTCTTTTTGTTTGTCCCACCATAGTTAGTCCAAGGTAAAAAAGTGCAGAGCCAGAAAATGAACTGCCCAGACCATCAAGGAAGTTTTCAAGGTATTCGGGAATTTTCTGGCCAAGAATAAAGTTTGAGGCAATTCCTATGAAGACCATGAATACAATTGGGTTCTGCAAAACTCGAAGGAGTGCTAGGCCCACTATTTTGATTTTGCTCTGTGACACAATGCGATTTTCCCTCCACTTCTGGATTTCACAGAAGATAAACCCCAGAGGGTTTAGCATCATAAGAGATATTGGAGCCACTAGGTAAATGTACTGGAGATATTCTGGGTAAGTGGTTTGATATAAAGCTTCAACTAGAAGACAGGAAATGAAAAGTGATGAGTGAACATTTCAGTACAAAAATACATTAATATTGAAATTAAATGTTGTTGTCTGAAAATTAGAGAAAAATTATTTCATTAACCTTCAGAAATAACTGCATTTACAATCAACATAAGATGATGTAGTAAGAGAAGTATGCCAATCACCATCAGGCCACAGTCATCTAACAAACACACTAAAGACCAAAGGTTAACTATCCCACACTATTTAATGATTCTATGAATATTCAACATTTATATTAAAAGAAAAGGAAAGAAAACAACATAACAATCCCATGTGCCCTTTGAGTCATCCCAAATGCTGAAAAAAATGCGGTTTTTTTTCTGAATTGCTTTTCCTCCACAGAAACACAAGAGTTGTGGAGAATTAAATGCACCTTTGCAGGACACAAGTGAGACTACTCTAAGATGAGGAGCAACATCTCCAGAATTTAACCAGTTTTCAGCAGGTAAGTAGGCTGTGAACCTTCTACACAGATTCAACACAACACAGCAAAGCACCAAGCAAATTAAAAAATATATTATCACATAATTATTACTTGATTCTCTGGGACTACTCAGGACAAGTCATCACTGTAGTTCTGGTCCCTCAAGGAATTTTAAACCATGAATGTTTGTTTTCATTGCTACTACCATACTCTGAGTTAAGGTAGAATTGCTGCTTCTTTCAAGTTTGGGCTAACAACACTTCAAAAACCATGAAAAAGAATCTGGAAAGATACAAAAGATTCCATTCTAAGGTCAACTGAAAAAAACCTAATACTTTTAAAGTAGGGTGTTAGCTTTTACCTGCCTTATAATGTTATTTCAAATAATTTTCAAAGATATAAAAAGTGATGCTTTCCATTTTAGCTTTTCCCACCCTAGTTAGAACGAAACACATTCTTCCCCAGGCAGAAGCATCTTAACATGCAAGTGCAATTCTACTTGCATTACAAGGAATACCACAAAAAGGAAGCACTATTGCATAAATAGACCTTTCTACAGGATAAGAGCGCTCCAAGTACCAAATGAAATTTAAGATCACTAAGCTGCCAACTGTTGGAGGTATTTCCATTTCCCCATGTACTAAACCTGTTCTTTTCTGAAAAAGTTTTCCCTCATGTCTATGTTTTTCAAAATCCAAAAGATTTATACCTTCAAATTATTTAAGCATCTGGAATGACAGGATCTACTAAGTTGTAAATCAGCACTTACTATAAACAGTCTCCTCTTTAGATTGAATAAACTATCTCAATTAGTTTAGTTCCTTTTCTTATATATTGGAAATTAAGGTGCTTTTCCTCTTACAGTACATGATTAAAGTATGTATACATGGGCCACCTGTTCTAAAATCCTGAATAAACCGCTGAACAGAACTAACAAGTTTATGGTTAGTTACTGCAGTTAATATGCCAGTTTTAAACAACTAAATATATTCTGATAAATAAATCCACTTTAAACATGCTGGACACTTTATGTAAGTAAATTTTTTTCTAAACCCTAAAACCTTAGTGTGATGGTTTTATGCTGCTTTATACAAAATGCCCATTTCAATGAAATACAACTCAACACAAGTCACATGTAAAAAATGCCAGAGTAAAAAAATGTAATAAATCAATATTTTTTGGCAAATTGAAACGGTATACTTAATACAATATATCAAGATCTGTTAGTACTTCAACTGATATATGAAGTCACAATGATTTTTTTTTGGGTAGTGAAAAGTGGAACCATTGTAGATTACTGAGTGAAAAAAAAAAAAAAGAAATCACTCTTAAGGAATTATTAAAACAGTGAAAATAATCCACAACTTCCATCTCTGATGAAAATTTTTATTTAAATCAGGGTCTCTGCTTGCTGATCATAACAAAAGTTGAAATCAAAGATATCTTAATGTTTTTTTTAAAAAATCAATTCTTCACATCCCAGCTGCCCAAAATTACATATACATCACACACCAGTTTTTCATGCTTAATACAATTAGCACCATTAAAGTCGTGGTAACTGAGCCATCACCACACCACACTTCTGCTACACCTATGCTTTAACAATACAGCACCAGGGAGTAGATGAAGCTTTTCTGTCAGTTCTCTCATCTCATCCACTAATAAAACCAAACAGACAAAGCTTTCTATCATAGTAATTCTATATACATCAGGGTGCCAGCAAGCCTCTACAGCAGTTGTTTTTCACTCTAATATGTAGTGTAGAACTGTCATAAGTGATTAGAGAAAAACAGAGTAGTGATCTTTGAAAATGTAGCCTGCATTTTGATTTTCCTATGTGCAAATCTTTGTTAAACAGCAAAAAAATAGCATAGTGGTTACTAAAGAAATTACATGGGATGAAAACTCAGGGTGTTTTTTTATTTACTTAGGAGTTCAAACTACTTTTTAAAATACTGTTATTAGAATTCACAGATTTGTCGATAGTGATTTTTTTTCCTTTACAAATGTCAAGTGAGGCAGCCTTTAAAAATATATTTCCATTAAAAAATCAAGTTTTGCTCAAAACACTACCTATCACCATACATGAAAGTTGTAAGCAAGGTGCTCTTTGTTGCCTAGACCTGCAAACACTTCACAGAAGCCACTAACAGTAAAAAGATTGCACACATGACAGCATGAACCAAACACTGGTGGAAGTTTGGGGATGGGAGAAAGGAAAGGACAGAAAAGAAAACAAAAAGCTCTAAGAAAAAAACAACCCTTAAGCTCCTACAGTGTTACTGTTGGGTTAAGTATTCCAGTAAAGCTCTTAATGAACTAAGTGTTGCAAATCTGGCCAAAATGTACACTGAAAAAAATAAGATTCATATCTTACAAATCACAAAATACTTGAAGAAAAATGTAATCTGACAAGAAAATAATTCAAAGTAGAAAGAATGTTTTAAGGATACAATGGAAATATGTTGAGACAACCTTAAAATGGAAAAAAAAGAGAAACCTCTAACTGCCATTTTAATCCAGTACCAAGAAACAAAGACATAATTCTCACAGCCCTATTTATGCTATGCTTCTGGTTTCTCTCAAAAACTAAATCTCAGGAGATTCAACTGAGGGAAACAGGGCATTTTCATCTGAGGAAGAGAAAGTTTGCAATTGCTTTTGTCTACAGTTTACATGTATCCAGCAAATTTGAAGTAAGAAAGAAAAAGTCAAGATTCTCTTGAACATGCTGCCCTGGAATAGGGAGAAAGAAACTGCCAACTCCTCAAGCAGTCTAAAATACAGAGCTACTTTATACATATAATCTGGAATTGCATGTTTAAGCTTCTCTTTTGTAATTTTATGCTCGATTCTGTCATCAAATATCTTGCTTTTGGCTTTGCTAGAACAAAATTGCTTTTTTTTTTTTGTTATTAACCTTGTCTAGATGATAAGGGCGATCTGAAGAGAATTTGAGAGGCACAGAGTTATGTTCTCTTCAGGGAGTAGCAAACAAATAAAACAGTTCAAGCATCCTCTTCAAATGCTTCCACTCGAGGTGTGTTTTGAAGATCCTGATACCTGCAGTGTTCTTTCCCACACCAGCCACATGGGTCAGCCTGGGAAGAGGCACCACTGAAAGCTACGCTGGCACAGAAAAGCCTCCCAGGACAGGTAAAAAGCACCACAATTCAGACAGTAGCAGGTAGGAGAAGCCTGCTACAACTCCAGATCACTTTCAAAGTATCACAGTACACATGGCTAAAAACATTTAACATATCACTAAGAAAACCTATAAAAAGGAAAAAAAAAATCTTGCTTATCAAAAGGGAAGAAAATAACAGTCTTGCAGATTGGGATAAAATTAAGTTTAATAACTGATGATGCTTGGAATTCAGAATATAGGCTTACAAGAACAAGAGTACACAGTTATACAAGTTATACTCTGAATGCCTCTTTATGCTTTGTTTCTTTTTTAGCTCCACTAGATCAGCGGTTAGTTACACATCCTGAGAATGGCACCATAGCAGCATAAAATTCCGATTTGATACAAACAAATGCAAGTTACCACAAATCACGCAGCAATCTTGCTTTTAAAAGACTGACTTGTTTGAAGACTATATTCTAAAGCATGTCTGCTGGTCACAATAGAACAAAGATAATGGGATAAACCACAATTGACTATATAAATTATGTAAAGTAGCACAAAAATGAGAAGTTTCTTCAGAACAGATTTAAAGTTTGTCATACACACTTCACAACCAGTAGGCACCAACATTATGGCTAGAAGTTTTCTTTGACCTAAACCAAGAAGTAATGCCAAATCAGTAAAAAACCCGCTACAGCTATTTCAGAGGCCACAGGTACAGGCTCATACTTTGCAAAGCAAGAAATTTTGGTCTTAATGGCAACTCTGGCAACTTCCTATAAGGAAAAGTGCCTGCAGTAAGTGTAAGGTGATTTACAACAATTTTGAATTTTTATTACTTTTTTTTTTTTTAATCTAGTTTACTTAAATATGCCAAGATGTACAGACAATGGTAGCTGGATTGTTTACAATTCTGTTTCGTTCATACCAGCTGACAGTTTTCTTCCCTTACTAAAAAGTACAAGGTCTGAGGTCAAGAAATGTGACTTGGGAAATAACTTCAATAGCTTATAACTTCAGTTCAGAAGTCAATTTCAAAGTATGGAAAAAAAAAAAAGCAAACATGTCTAGGTCACTGAAAAATAATTTTAAAGAAGAAAGCACACTTACCGATTGGATATCCCAGTGCAAAGTCATTGCTTTGTGTAGCAAAAATAGGGAACAAACCTGCTTTGCTAAATCGATTCTCAGGATTGGCTACCAATAATGTTAAAACACAGACTAAGAAAAACACAGCAGCTTTCGCAACTAAAATACTGTACAGGAAGGACCAATTCACATCAGAAAAGTTAAGTACCACCATGTTTTTGAACAGTAGAGCTGGGAGTGCAAAACGGGACACAAAATTTCCGAGTCCTTTGGCCTGAGTTGATGTGATAATGTTGGCTCTTCCAGCTATGTAGCCACAAAGAATTATTCCAAAGCACTCTAACAGGGCTGGGAAAAGCCTGCTTATTGACATAGAAGGAGTACCGCTGGTGTTATTGAGTCCAACTTGTCCAGGCAAAGAAACAGACATATTGGCTGAAGATGAGAGGTTCTTTGCATTGAAGTCTGAATAGCTATCCATTTCCTTTGACCACCTCTTCCAAAAAAGGAACATGAAATGATCTCATCTGTCAAAGAAACATAAAGTATTTATTTATTAACTTCCAAAACTGTGTTTGTAAATGTTTATGGTATTAGGCTTGCTGACAGAAGAGTTTACAAGTGCACTGCATATAAATAATGAGACAAATAGCAAGTAGCTAAAGAGAAACAACTCTGAGAAAGAAGAATGATGAAAAATCATTCCATACATCTTTTTCTCACTAGTCCACACATGCAACAAGACAACTGATAAGAGGCTAAAAATCCACAAAGAAATTTGAGGGTAACACTGAAATATTAAAACTAAACATAGATTGAGCATCCAAAAAGCAAAAAATCTGTTGGAAGGAAAGGAAATACAACAAGGATTACTTTGTTATTATTCTAAATATTAATTATTAAACATTAATTAAATTAATAATTATTAAACAGCATTTAAAATAAATTACAACCCTTCAGCCCTTTCCAGTCATTGTTTCAGAAAACAGCAATTACTAAATTCTCAGCATATATTCCCGGGTTTCCTGGACTATCATTACGAGCCTATTTATTTCTAACAGAAAAGCACAAGACTCTTTACAGACTCACCAGCAGCTTGAAACCTTCCTCAACTCCTCAGCTCACTGTCAATTCCCAACTACAATTCTCACATACTCTTTGTTTTCAATGCTCAAATTTTTAGTTTTCTTTTCTAAGTCCTTTTGTTCACCCCAGGATATCTTGTCTCAGTCCTCCCTAAATCACGTCCTACTTGGTTCTTTTTCCTTCACAATAAAAATACACTTTAAACTCTCAATATTAAAATCCCATCTTTGACCTACCTTTAACTACTGCTGTTCACCTCAGCTTCCACACGCTCAGTTTTATGCATGCTCAGGAGTCTCCCTTTACCTACATATTTAGATCCTATTTAATCCAGGTTCTTCTCCTGAAACAACTCTTACCAAAATCCTGAGAGGCCAAAACCTCCTTAAACTCTAAGAACTGGTGTTTCATCTTCACCCCTTGTGACCATCACACACCTTTATCATAATCATCCTCTTCTTGAAATTTTGCCTTTCCCATATCTGTAATTCCAGCACCTCCTAATTGTCCTCCCACCTCTACTTGTTCCTATAACATTTACATGGGAGGATCTCTCTAAATTTCTGTGGGTGCTAATAGGGCTCCTTCCTTGTTCTGCTTTTGTCTCCCTACGTGCTCTGCCTGTGTATTTTCATAAGCACTTATTCAATTATAAACAGATGACTCATAGATCTCTCTTTCTAATCCACACTTAGCATCTGTTAAAACTATTATTTCAGCCTGTCTCCAAGATCTCTTTTGTGAATATCCTGCTGTCAATTCAAGTCAAATGAGCCTGAAACTGTCCTCTTATTCTCCCAAAAAAGATGTTCCTCAGTTATGCTGTGCCATGTAACTATTTTGCTAAAGGCAAGTCACAAAGGTTACAAAATCCTCTAATTTTGTGGGAAATGCAAACCTACTGAACTCGCATTCATTGATAACTGTTGAAAGGAAAATCTTCATAGTCTATCAGTATCAGTTCTTTTTTTGTACATTCTTCTACAGACTCATTCTACACACATCAAAATCCCCTTGCTTTCATATTCTTTTACAGTATAAACTTATACCTTCTTAATCTATTACAGAATAACAAGAGGAACAGCCTTTACAAGAATTGAGCACCAGGCAAGGAAGATAAATTTGGCCAAGAATCATAGCTTGTCCACTCTGGCACAAAAACACTTGGCCGGGCCCTCTCTACCTTCAAGAAAGATTTAGAGATCAAATCATCAGATCACCCTTCAAACCTGTACCTTGCTTTGTGCAACTTTGACCTCTCCCAACGTTTCAGTATCACATGCTAATGATGCACTTTCCAGTTAGCAAGGGATCGACATATGACACAGTGGTCAATGATCTAATTCATTATGCAACTGCTTACCCATATTCCTACATACAATTCTTCAGTCCCGTAACAGTATACATTAAATTAAGTATTTATGTCTAACAGATACATCCTGTGACTCCTGAACTTCACTTGTTACCAGTGATGCCCTTTGAAAGGGCCGACTATAACATAGCAGGTTCTATATGCAAGTAGACATGTAAAGTCTGCAAATCAGAGAATAGAGTGGACATCAAACACAAATATTAATTGGTCAACAGCAAGGTCTTGCCAAACAAACACAGCTTTGGTAATACAGCTCCAAAATACGTGCAGCCCATTAGCTAACTCTATACATAAAATTTTGACATGAGTAAATCCTAAAGTACTCTGGATTTAAAGGAAATCAAGGCAACTTACCCACTTTCTAGAGACAGAAACTAAGGCAAGACCAACCTGATTCGCCTTAAGCCATTTAACATATCAGTGGCAAAGCTGAGATTTTCAATTCCCAAACCAGTGCTTTGTACAGCACACCTGTGCAAATCAATTGGTTTAAGAATCTTCCTATCCCCTTTGTATCCTATCCGTAGGGAATCGAGAACTCCTAACACTCAGGTAAATAAGCAAGTAAACCAAGTCAGAACAAGGGTGAGAACTTGTATGCTCTATTTCACATCCTTGCATCCAGCATACACTTATTCACATGTAGCATAAACTCCTTGACTCATGACATTTATTTATGCCTGAGGCTTTTAGTAAGCACTCCTACAATGCTGGTGTTACAATTTATCTGGACTGAGCAGCTGCATCACCCAAATCTGTCAAGTAGCTTTGGCTCTCTCTTCTCCCAAGTAAAATGAGACTCACTCCAGTAGGACTTATTTTAAACGTATTTTTCTTATGTTATAGATGATACGATCACCTAGATGTATTTGAACGAGGAGCTCAAAGCATTATCTACTACAGAACAATGGAAAAACTTGCAATAAATAAAGCAGACAATAAACCATTTCTTCCAGCAGCAAACCTTAAGGAAGTTGTTGGGATTTGCAAAATGCCCGAAAGCGGATCAGAGACATTTCCAACATTGAATTCTTGAAAGAAGCCAGCTACATTCTACACTAGCTGCAAGGTGAAAAGCAGGTTTCTGGCATAGCTCCACCTCAAATTTTTCAAGCTTGCAGCACTGCAGACAGGTAAGGCTCCTGGCAATGCAACATATTCAACCTACTCAGTGCTCTGCTGAGGTATTTTTTTTTTTCAGCAATAAGATAAACATGAAGCTTTTTAAACCAAACGCAACATTTGTTCTGTAGCGGAAATCTATTCTGGCTGTATCTATCCCTAGGTTCTACCATTTCTTCTCATCCCCTGTACCTTCCTATCCAAGGCTGTATCTTTTTTACCATGTCAATACTAATGACAAAATTTATTTTCTGATATTCTTACTCACAAAAGCTATACTCTACATAGAGTTACATAGCGGGAAGGACTGTATCACTATAACATCTCCTTCCTCTCTTTCTCTCCTGAAGAGTGGTTTAAGCTATCCAGGCTTTTTGCTTGCACAGACTAAGCCTGCACTGGCAAGTCTATCATAATAGGTACACAAGCCCATCCTTTTAAACCAAAATTATGCCTAAATTAAACACTTCTCTTCCCTCTGTAGTAAAATTATTTCTCCTCATAAAATCACTACAAAATACAGAAATGCCCTTGTCCCCAGTTTATAATTCAGGAGTTAAATAAATATGCAGACAACTGACTCTTTAGTTGTAGCAGTCAGTAGCATGTGCGAAATCCTGTATCTTCCTTACTAGATCAAAACCAACATGGATATACACCCACACATCCTACAGTCATCTTTTGTAAAGTGCCACAAATATTCCTGCAGCCTTCCTTTAGGCTATCTTCACCTTAAACTTCATTACAAGGGACACTGTAAAGTCAGTCTGGTCTGATTTTGGTGAACCACCTGAGTTTCAAAGAGAGAAACTGCATCACAGTAAAAGCTGCTACTGGCACTCCTCAGGCGGCTTTGAGTGTGGATCATCTCTTCAGCTCCAGGGATGCACACATCCCAAAACATTCACATTTAACACAGATCATCTATTGCATAGCAGTAGGTATTTTCCAGAAGCGCAAGCTCTTGCACAGCATGCTGCTTAACACAGTGAATACATCTCTCAGTCCCTTTTGCTCTATAGGATACATGCATTTACGTTACTGTTATGAGATTATGTAATGACTAATCTCACATTTAACATTCAGCCTTATCACACCTGGGGCTTCACTCACACTAACATCTCACAGGAGCAAAAATGTCTTCGATTCACAGTTCTTAATGAAATCAAAGATACTGATCTGATGCAAAACCAAAATCTTAAATATTCTACACAGAAACTCATCTCTTCTTACAGTAGATGTAACAAATCAACTACTGAAATGACACTAAAATAAGGAAATATAACCGCTCCAAAGGAAAGCACTTAGCTTTGACTCCATAGGACATAGTCCCTTCAGGGACTGAGGATTGAGATTGAATCCTTCAAAACTCAGCTGCAGCTGCATTGTTGGGAACTGCAGGCCAATAAAGACAAAGCTTTTAGGAATAACACTGTTTTATCTGCTGACTATTGTGTCAAGCATAGCTGCTTGCAGCCAGACTGTCAGTTTCCATTTGTAAGGAAGGACAGTACAGCTAGCCCAAGAGGAAGCCTGGTATGAAGACCAACATTAGACAAAAAGCAAGGAACAACTGCTGTTTACAAATCCCTTGAAACAAACTGGAGCACTGATTATTTGCCCACTTCTCTTGTAGGTTGTCAATATTTGTAAAGTGTTAAAACTTACCAGACCAGAAACTCAATTCTCCAGCAGCTGTGATTTAAGCAACATCAGGTTCTTCTCTGAGTACTGAAATAGAGCAGTTGCCTCTTTTTCCAGCAGGAAAATCCCTTTCATCTTTTTTAATGAAAGTCAAAGACAATATGACAGAATAGAAGAGACGAGCTCAATGTGAATCCTCTCTGGTCTCTCACTCTCAAGCTTTCAGTGGATAATCACTCTCAGGACAGTCCTGGTGACACTGGCAAGGCTGTGCACATTGTTTGTAAATTATATCCCACAACATGACCTCATTTGCTACTTTAATGCAATGCAGAAACATCTGAAGGATGACACATTATTTTACTTAGAAGGCTGAAAGTGGAATCAGGGCAGTAAGAGTTACTACTTGTGGCAGCTATAGCACCTTATCCTCAGCTCAGATAAGAATATACCATATGTGTTTTCATGTAAAAGTTTGTACAGTAAGTCAAACAGGAAGCAATTTTAGAGAGTTACAATGATAAAATGAAGTGAGAAGAAGTGATTACCGCAGTTCCTATTCTTGCAAGTTAACCGCAATTTTTATTTTTCTCTTCACTGGGCTAAGCAGAGAGAGGACAACATTCGAACAGCAATTAACTCAAGAAGTGGGAGACCCCTACCT
Source organism: Falco naumanni (assembly GCF_017639655.2). Classification (NCBI taxonomy): domain Eukaryota; kingdom Metazoa; phylum Chordata; class Aves; order Falconiformes; family Falconidae; genus Falco; species Falco naumanni. The sequence continues at coordinate 46,018,017 of NC_054061.1, forward strand.
TGAAATCTGGGCAATGCCACAAGAAATATCAGACCTTAAGCCTCTCTAAGCAGTTGTTTTTCAAAACCACATTTCCTTTTTCTTTTTTTTCTTTTTCCTGTTCTGTCATTACAAGAAAGCACCTGGACAGCGCAGAGGCAGGGGAAGCTGGGCAAAGCCCCGGCCTGCCCTGAGCACATGCGGGCAGAGCTCATAGCAGCAGCACTTACAGCTATGTAAAAATTTGTCAGTGTGGGTGTTCAGACAAGACCAAACGAAGCAACAGTTGCCAATACAAAAATGGCAAGTCAGAAAAAGAAAAGGAAAACACACCTTGCCTTAATTTTCAATTAGGCTCACCTTAGGGCCTGTCAACAGATAGGTATGTACTTTTGAAGCACAAAACAAAGCATTTTTCAAAAGACAGGTTATATTTTATTGTCAGCACCCCTTAAAAAGCACCCCACTTGCCCAATAGGGATGAAATATCCTTCGAATTACAGGGAGAAAGCCACGACAAAACAAACGCCTCCTGCCTGCCCCTTTCTTGCCCATCACTGCGCTGCTCTCCGCTGTCACCTCAGCCGCGAGCACACAGCATTGTCACTCAGAAACACGCGCGAGAGAGAAAAATACCAGCCCTGTCCTGCGTGACAGCTGTGTCATCAGAAAATAAAGACAAGTCGGGGGAAGGACCGGGCAGATTACTTACTTAGCTTTTTTGGTAGGCGCCTCCGCACAAGGGTACGTATAGAGGGTTTGTACTCGGCCAAGGTGAGAACCTCTCTAGGCCGAGGCCGCCGGTACCGGGCCCCAGAAAGGGTGGGCTGGCTCGGCCTGGCCCGCCCCGGCCCGCCCCGCCAGCGGCCGCAGCCTGCTCAGCACCCGGCGGGGCCTCCGCCCTGGGGGCCGCCCCCGCCGCCGCAGGCCAGGTCCGGGCCGCCGCCCGGCCACGCCGTGCAGGGCCCGCGGGCGGGCAGGGGCGCGGGGCTGCGGCGGACGCCGGCGGGGGGGAGGGATCAGCCGCAAGATGGCGGCGGCGCGCGGCGGGGCCGCTCTGCCGCCGGGCGAGGCTCTCCGCCGGCGGGCGGGCAGCGCGGAGCGGCGTGCCGCCGCCGCGTCCTTCACCCCGCGGGCTTCTCCCGCCCTCGGGAGCCGCCTTCCCTGGCGGGAGCGGAACAAGCTCCTGCCGCCCCCGGCTTCTCCCCGGGGCAGACCGAGCTGCCGCCGCCTGCCCTGGGCCGGGCCCAGGCCCCGGTGTGATGGCGGGGCGCTGAGGGGCGTGGGGCAGAGGGCAGCCCCGACTGCAGCGGAGGCCAGCGCGGGGCCGGCCGGCACCTATCTGCCCGGGGCAGGGCTGCCGGCCCAGCTCGGCGTGGCCGATAGCGGGGCTGGCTTCCAGCCCACTCGCAGCCCTGCTCCCCCACCTTTCTACACGAATTTCAACTTTCTCAGCTGTTAAGAGCGCTTAGAAACAAAACCTGAAACAAAAAGCCACGTTTTCCACATGGCATCGGTTCCTCAAGGCTAGTCTGACAGCCATTTCCCCAGTAAAAACTAAAAGCTGGTAACAGCCAAAGATTTTCTTGCCGAAAAGAAGAATGCAGCTTTCTCGCAGCTTCCCGTTCCTAATATGATTGAGGACACAGCAGTTCGAGCTGCCCATTTGCTAGGAACAAAGCCAGATATTGCTTGCCACAAAGACAGCAAGTGTGAAATTCTGTCTGTTGTGTACTTTCTTCCACAACAAAGACACAAACCAGCTTATCCTACTTGTGAAGCGAGGCAGACTCAGGCAGTAGGCCTCCTGACTGGAGTAAGTGAGCTTTCCTGGCAGACACGCCATCCAGAGTCTGCATGCTTCGTACTTTCCCCCTCCAAACTGGGAACTTCAAGCAAAAAAAGCACCTTTCCTCTTCCCCTCTCATGTAACATCCAGAGGAGACCTAAACAGAGGGGAAGGGAGAACTAGCTCAAAAAAAAAAAAAAAAAAAAAAAGTATGTGATTGACAATTTATGAAGTGCTGTCTCAGATATGATCTAATAAATTCACCCTTAGTCAGTTCAGTTTATAATCTACTGTCAAAATACTTAACAGAAACACATGAGGTAATATATAGTAAGAAAAGTAGTATCAGTAGTAACAACAAAAATAACGCTTAAGGGAATTACATGAGAGGCCAGGAAAGGGTTAAGAAAATCCCACAAATAATGCAGATGGAGATAGTAACTTGTGGGGGTAAAAATGACTGTTGGAAACTTTTAGAAGGTACTATATTGTTGATACTGTATGTCTGCTTTTATTGTAATTTAAATGTACTGACGCTTAATGAGTTAGTTTTTATGTTGGTGCATTAAAAATGTATTCACGTAACGGAAACCCCAACAGATATTTAGTGGCCACGCTGATGCAGAAGGCAGTGCCTGCCTCCTCTCTGCCTCCCATCCCAGTCCCCATCTTGTCCTTACGCTGAGCCAACACAGCCCAACCAACAGATCAGCAAGGGGTTGCACCCTTGCCAACAAATGGACCTTCACCGCTGGAAGGTGGTACAGCCTGTTGGGTAATGCTCACTTGCCATAACATTAGGGTGAGACTTTTTTTGATGCAAGTACTAATAAAGACGACTCTTTTGTCAATTTATTCAATATTAAAGTTTCTCTGTTTGGCACCTGACAAAGGCTGCTTTTAAACTGTTTTGGATTAGGTTTTGGAAGTACAGTATAATGGGATCTTTCAGATTTTTTGGCTTTCTGCCTTGCACTCTTCCCTATAGAAGTGATGTGCCTCAGAGGGACACGCTCTGGGGAGTAGCAAGGGAGGCATACTAGACTGTACTAAGAAATCTTGGCAAGAATTTATGCCTTCCCTTCTCTCAGACTCCTTTCTTCCTCTTATAAAGATCACTAGTGATTCAGCATTTAATAAAGTATTTAAAATATGATCATCCTTCAGTGCATAGATTTGGCTGGATAGGCTGCTCATTGATTGCTATTGATATCCGCCGAGCAGCAGCGCGATTTTCCAGGGGATGAGCAGTTACAGCAGAGGGCTGTATTTCCATTTCAGCTCTAGCATGTACACACTTCTAGATCAGGAAAGTGCACTTGGCCCAAGTCTTGTGTTTTCTTTTGGGGAACACCGAGGAATGGAAATACTCAAAAGTATGAAACTGTAGTACCAAAGGCACATGATTAGATAAAAAGTAGTAAAAATATAGTAAAATTATATTTAGATTGATTATTTTTAAAAAGTTGTGTGAATTATAGCTGCTATGAAAAGACAAGGGAAAATGATATGCATGGAAATAAATAATTAGGACTTCATATGGCATATTTCCTCTTGAAGATTTTAAGTTTTTAAAACATATTACAAGCAGCCTAGCAACTATCTGTCACTGAGATGCAGCCATTTTGGAGATGAACAGAGAAGAGCACTAGGGTCTGACCCCGTACCCTGTTAAGAAACATGAAATCTTTATTAACCAGACTCCACCACAAAAACAGCACCATGAGTAACTAAAACACTGGATTACAGGACCAGTTCTCCACTTGGTTGGGAACAGTTAGAAACACACTTTGTTAGCATCTTTTGACCTGGATAATTAGCAATGATAATGTAACGTTGGAATCAAGAATCCTTTCTAATACAGTACTGAATACTCAGGATAGGATACTCCTGCATATTCCCAATGACTGTACAAAGTCCTGCTTTCCAGAAAGAGCAAAGGACAGTATCTCCTCAGTGTTCGACACCTCCTCTTTGCTCCCCCAGTACTTAATCAAAGCTCTGTACACTGTTTCTTTGAGCCACATGTTCTTCTCTGGCCTTGAGTGGACCTTTGTTTTGGGTGGAGCTTCTTTGTGTTGCAGCACCTGGATTTATAACAGAATTGACTTTTTTTTTTAAGATCTTTGTAAACTAAGGGTGACAGTCATGGACTCCAGTGCACCAGTTTCATCCAACCCCCAGAAATGTCAAAAAAGGCACTCTGCATTAATAAAATCCCCAACATTTGAACTACCAATGGCCATAGCTATAACAGTATGACTAATATATGGGAGAGGCAAGTTTTTTGTCTACAGACTACTGAGGACAGATTTATACAGTCCATCAGCTCTTGATCACAGCTACCCACTGCCACTGGCAACTCAACTTTGGCAGTTTAACTGTTGATCACAGAAAACACCATTACCAGTGTTCCAAAGCCAAGCTTTCCAATAGCTAGTAAATAAACTTAAAACTGGAAGTTTTTTCCCAAAAATCTTACTTTGATCCTCTTGAACATTCCTGTACCAGCCATTAAATAATCATGAACTACTTTTCCCCCTTGATTTTTCTTCTGCTTTCATTCAGATAGGATGTTTCCATTCACTTACGTGCCAACTGAGTGTATGGGAAAGACAGTTCCTGCTTTTTGATCTGGGCAACAGCTCAACCAGTAAAAAGCAGCTGGAGCAACAATTACATGAGCCATCCTGCTGACCCATGGCTTTCATCATACTCATTTACCTACAACAATTACACACACACACACAGACTGGCCCCACACAGGAGCTACAAGAGGATTAACTCTCTCAATGAGAACAGGCTTCAGATAAATTAGCTTTTAAAACCTAGCGGTGACCACATACAAACATTTTTTTCAAAGGCATACAACTGAGCCAACTTGGACTTATTTTCAGGGGATCACAAAGATATCTTTGTAGTTGATGTGAAGGGTACCTTACCAGTAAACTGCAAGTGCTTGTTGCAAAGCCTGAAACACTGGAGTATACCGAAGAAAAGCCCTCAATAATTTACTGTAAGCCAGTACATTTCTCCAGTTGGTTTCTGAAAATACTAAAAGTAATGGTGTTGGGGGTTTTTTTGGGGGTGTTTTTTTGTTGTTGTTGTTTTTTTTGTTTTTGTTTGTTTGTTTTTTTCCCCCCTAGAAAGAGTCAGAGAGCTAGCATGGAAGTTGTAGCCAAATCCTTCGGGTATGGTAACTGAAAGACAACGCTGCCTTACAATAGGAAGTGTCAGGTGAGCTTCAAGGCAGCACTATCAATTGAAAATGTAGCACCAACATCTCTAAGGAACTCTCAGGAGGATATTACAAAAAAGTGACTTTTCCAAGAACGGTCAGAAATAAGAATACAGAGGATGAGCGGACAGCAAGAACGTTGGCAAATACATCAGGAGGAAATCTGTCTGGAAATCTACACGTACAGTCTCAGTGCAATTTCCAGATAGCTGTGCACCTAGTTTTCAACAGCATGGCAAAGTCTAAATATCTTACTAACACAATAATTACAACAATGGGTGGAGAGACTAGCGCTTCTTAGGTAATCTTATATTCAGCCACAGGAAAAATACTTACTCAATGCTCCTTGGTTATTGACAACAAGCCAAATTTTATGAGAACTGGAGTTAAACCTACAGACAACATGGCCCTGTAACTCTAGTACTGGAAAAAGTACTGTTCTTGTGCTGTTCGTTGCTTAAAAAGTAAATGGACAATATAATGCACCTGTGCTCATCCTCTGTTAAATTTTCTTAGCTGACTCCATTTGAAAATGCATGTTTAACTTTGGTTATATAAAAATGTAGTGCAGGATTTGGAAATCTTGTTGGTTTCTAATATCTATTCTCTTGCAGTTGTGTGTAGGATGTATAGGAAGAATATGAAGTGCTTATCTGTATCTAGATGTGTCCGATCACTTACACTGACTTACATGCTTACTGAAAAATAAACTACAGCTTACAATATACCTATGTTTGATGAGGCAGTTAAGCAACAAGGGAAACCCGAGAAAAAATAATCTGTAGACAAGCAATAGGCCCCTGGATTTCTTCTCTGAAGGGAATCAAAAGGAAAGAACTTAATGGTCCCATGAAAGAATTTCCCAAAGTTTTGCAGCTTAAACACCGTGAAAAATCCATCATCTGTGTCCTTTAAGAGCAATCTAACCCAGAGGCTGCGAGAATACCTAGCCAGATGCTGTTACCCATAAACTTGAAACCTGTTAATGCAGAAATTATGAGAGATTCACTGGATGTTTACGTTCACTTTGATTACCTTGGAACACTTTTGTAAAACATCTTCCTTCTCAAGAAAGCCATTTATCTGCTCATCTAGAATTTCACAGTGGTACCTCTCATTATCCATGTTGGTTACAAGAACTTAATTGGTGTTTTTGGGATAGTATCTTTTGTAAGACAATGTGTACATTCAAGCTGGTTTTACAAAGTCCACATTTACTGTACCATACTCACTCCCACATTGTTCTGTGGCCAAGACAAGGGCACGTGTTACTCTTATGGCACAGAGCTGTAGGTGCAATTATAGTCTTCAAAATACTGTATCTGCCAAAAGAAAACACATGAAGCCAATATGAGCAGCTTGCAGAAAGTCAGACTAAAACTTCAGCAATGGTTACGTATGTTCTGGTTTGTTGAAATGGGCTGCTCTTATAAGCAAGTGCAGTAAACATCATGCATGGTGAATGTTGTACTAAGGCAAAAAGTAAAGAAAAAAGTTCAAATTAGATTGCACTGAACATATGATTTCAATACTAAGCTTTTTCTGAAACTGCTTTCGGCAGAGGCAAAGCAACATTTCAGAGACCTCCTAAATGTATAAATTCAGTCATTGGTGTGTGATGGTATCAATTTGTTACTTGGCTCAGCAAAAAGGTAAATTTTCTGAAATCAAATACAAGTACTCAAAGATGAGTTAACAAGTCTGACTGGGGAAGAAAATCCTGTGAAAGTCACACAAAGAAATTGCTGTTTTAGCATAGCTGTTTCAAATGCTTTGTCTGGAAAGCAATTATCAAGTCTTGTCCCATTTACCTCATATTATGGTTAGAAAAGTACCTACTGTATATAGAAATTTAAAATATTTTTTTACATTTCACATACCCACATGACTAACAGCATATGGTGAAATTATTAAGAACAGGGCATAAAAGTTACAGCTTTTTCTTGATCTAAGAAAACTCATTCATTCATTTTGATTAGGCAGCTTGTTACTTACAGGTTCTCAGTACTCTTACTGCTCATTTGCTGTAAGACTACTCATACTCAGCCCAGTTCCTCCAGAGCAACAACAAAAAGAGTTAGAAGTATTGCACACAAGACGGTAAATACTGCTTTGCTCAGGAAAACTATAGTAAAGCAAGCTGCACTGATTAAATAAACTGTTTCTGATGTGATCTGTTGCACCTGTTGCTTATTCAGCAAGCAGCTGATTAGTAAAGAAACACAAACACACACCCCCAAAACAAACAAACAAACCACAAAAAAACAATTTTAGCATCAAAAATTAAAAGCTGGGGAAACATTTTCAGAATATGACCCAAATCTCTGCAAGTTCTCTTCACTTACTAAGTTTCCATTACTTCGTATCCCACCATCTTTCAAACCACCATTTATTACTTACACTAACACAGTTTAAACATTAAACATACCAAATGTATTGATTGCAGTGTATTGTCACATTTAGCAGAAATCCAGTAGTTTTTGTTCATTTAATTCTTCATTTCACCACTGCTATAGCATTCAATCATTTCTATTACTTCGTCACAGGACCATATTAATACACCCCCTTGTTCCTGAATTCTGCATAAAGCTACTGTACCTATACTTTTTTCATATTTCTCGCTCTGTAACCTACAGATTCTTCCTTGACATTGTTTGTTCCTCATACCTTTTCCTGGTTATGTTCAGCAGTTTGACATTTCAATTAATTCATAGCCAATATTTTAATCTCCTATAGATTCCCAGACTGATTGTGTTTTCTGTTTCTTTGACTCACAATACAAAGGAATTTATTTCTTCTGTTAAATATTTGAGTAAATACTGGTTTTAAGACTGCAACACTGTCAGTGTGGTTTTCTTACAACTATCCGTTACTTCCACCTGACATCTTCAATAAAAAAGGTATTTTGTTTTAATTTTTACTTCTTCACCAGCTGCAGTTAAACTTTATTTGTTGAAGACTTTATTTGTTTAGGTCTAATAGCACGCTGCTTTTGGTTGAACTGAAGCAGAGTCAGACATGTGATTCTGTTCCATCATTTTTATGCCAATACTGGAATTTTACTTACCCTAGAGTTGTAACTGCATGGAAGATCAGGCTGGATACATCTGGAGCGAACACGCCGCTGTGCCAACAGTGAAACAGTGTGTAGTGTTCCTAAAATGATGAACTATACATTGCCATATGCTCGTAGCTGAAACCATGCAATCAAAATAGTCAATAGTTAATACTAGGACTGCAGCTGATCAATTGCTTATCATACAAGCAATGAAGAAGTAGTGAAACATTTCTAGTTGGCATAATCCCCAAGTTTTGACAGTGACATCGAAGATGCTGTCCTGGCTGGGCAGCGCAGAATGACTGGATGGAGCCAGGGGTGCCCCCCTGGGCACGCTGCCCCGTGGGGCTCATTGGAACCAGCTGCTACCCTGAGGCAGTCACGCAACTCCCCAAGGAGCCTGGGATTCAAAGCCAGCAGTGAGCAGGATGAGGAAGAACAGGAGATTCGTGGGCAAGCTGGTTAGCTCACAGCGCTTACTGAGCAAAGGTGGTTTTGAAATGAGCTGCTGCAACTGAGTCAGTGCTTGCAGCCCTGCGCCCACACCTGCTGCTCAGGGCTGATGCCTTTATCCGGCTGAAGCTGGTGAGCAATGCCCCTGGCATCAGGGAAGCCCTTATACCACCCATGTACTTCAGCAGGGCTTGGCAAACTATGCCATTTGGACTTGTAATTGTTATCTGCTGTGGAAACTAGAGCCTTTCATAAAAATAAATAATTTTTATATGACAATAGGGGGAGGAATAAAATCTGGTTAAATAATAAAACAAGAGATCCCCAGAATTGTTTAGAATAAAATTTCCCAGTGATGATTACAGGGAAGGTCCTTGCTGTTAATTGACTGTCTAACATGCTCTTCTATAATGTATCAAGCCTCTCCTTCCCTCAAACGCAAAGTTTAGATAACTTACAGGATACAAGGCTTCTCTTGCATCAGAGGCAGAGTATTTCTCAGCAAAAAGTGGAATTCCTAGGCTGGAGGTGCATCATAACTATTCCCACCTGTTTAGTTAAAACCAACCACAAATACACAAGGTTTCTCATTTTCTGATGCATGCTTGTACTTGGGTTTATATTAGAAAAGTTTGCAGCTAAAAAATGGATTTACAATTTCCTACCCTGCTAGACAAGTTGCCAGTAGGTGTACGAGAGGGAGGAATTAAGGTCCTGGCATAAAGGGTATGTAGTAATTCTCTTAAAGCACACAGCGGGATTTTTATTTTTACATCAGTAATAATCTGGAGCAAACACACCAACCCCATGGTTAATAGGCATTTGGATAAAGGTGCAGCAGCAGTCCTGCAGGCACAGTTGAGGAGAATAAACTATATATTTAGAGGAAATGAACAGGGTATCTGTATGTTTTCAAACAAAGCTTCCTGGGTTTCATAAGTAACCCAAGCTCCTGGCCAAATAGCAGAAATGAAAGTTTCTGTTTTCAATAGGGAGGGAAAAAGCCCTCAATGGGAGGATTTGAGCGGTCTGCAGCAAGGGCTGGCGTTCAGGCTCTGCAGTCTGACAAACAGCGCAATGGACATTATTTACAAGGTATGCTAGTTCCAGCATCAACACACATATGACAGAGACTGGGTTTTAAGCCTAGACTTTCACCCATAGCCTTCACCTTGATCTCTTCAGAAGCGCTCTGAGCACTTCAGCTGTCTTTTGCTCTCTTGGGAGTGCTCAGCCTTCAGTTGCATGGGCTCTGCTGCTCAACGGGACCCATGAGGGCTCACCACTAACTCTGGATTTACTAAAATTTCTGCTAGAATGAAGAAGGACAGGAAAGAGCAATTTTCACAGCCCTGTGTACGTGAATGCTTGCTTCAAGTTGCGTAGAATACGAGATAAAGAACTGGCTAAACAGCCGTCTTTGCATGAACATAAGAACATTTTCAGAAGGGAATTGGTTATGCACCTTATCACATATAGTGTTCACACAAGCTTGGAGCCAAACAATTTTGCACACAGGTAAATGCAAAAGGTAGCCAAAGTCGTCATTGTTGGGAAGGGAATGGTTTTGAAAAGGGAGATACACAGTGATAAAGCCCTGCCCTGGCTGCAGGGAGAGATCAGCGGTTCCTGTTTGAGCAAGAGGAAGGTTGAAGAGCAACCAGCAGCCCCTCTGTCCTCAGCCTCTCTGCCTGCCTTCACCTTAGAGGTGCTTAGGCAGAGTTTTCTGCTGTATTCTAGCAAAAAATTAAGTAATGAGAGCAGTCCCATTCTCAAAATGAGAAAGGTATTTATGTAGGTTAAACCCCAGGATTCTTTTTTTATTTGAGGCAGAAAAAAAGAATGCTAAAAACAGAGAGGAAAAATTATGGAAATTAGAAGTGCCCTATTATGGTGGAGTAGAAAACTTGGCAATATTGCAGAGAACATTCATGATAGATTTCAATTTTACATTTTGAATGTAGCTTCTGCAGAAGTCATATATATCTTAAGCCATAAATATGTGTTTTAAGATTGAAGAAGTGATTATCTGAACTGATGTTTTTGTTCAGTAGACAGATTGATGTCAGACACAGGTAGTGTTAGCAGCAGCTATCCAATTTATTCTCTGTGTTTTCATCAAAGTATTTTTGTGTCAGTCATCTTTTCCTCAGGATTATTTCTGTATTTGGACTGCTGTTGAAATTTTTAGATGGGCTAAGAGCCTGATTGCCAATGCAGGAAATAGCAAAAGTGTGCAGGATCATTATGGTTTCAAATGACTGTGTCCTACCTAATTCTGTTGAAATGAAGATCTGTAAGTATAAAAATTTTAACATTTAATTGCCTGTTTCCATCAGCTGTGAAAGAACAGAATAGACCCGTAGCTTTCTTTTTCTTTCCCTTTTTTTTTTCTTGATCTAAACAGTTGAAAAATTCAGATGGATTTTCCCATCCATTAAAGAAGGAATCCATTGTGCAGTCTTTCCCAGAGAGTTTTGACCATTGAAGCTGAAAGTTTAACACGATTGAGGTGTTTTCTTCTACATTGAGATGCCACCTTACAGCCTTTGGGGGCTGTAAGACACATAGCAAGCAGTTTTGCTTCATTTTGGGAAGTGATAGCAGACCTGCTTACTATGGGCTTGATACATAAGAAGGGTGCGCTTACATTGCTAGGATGCAGATGACTGGACTAACGAAGCTTGTATCAGGAGACTTCCTAGGCACGAGAAAGGCAATAGGAGGGAGACATCAGATGAGCATCTTCTGCAACTTATGGCAGCACTTGTAAATTCTTGGAGGAATGCTTTCAGGAGTTACAGAAAGACAAGTTATTATTGATGAATTCAAGTACCAAAGAACTACAAGGTGAAACAATCATTCAGCTCAGAAGTGTCTTTCTAAGACCTGTACATTAGTCAGTGGATGTAATCTGTGTATTCAGAGGCTTTTGCTAGCTCACATTACTAACAGAAACTATTCATATAACTTTTTATTCCCAGTGCTGCTGCAATATCTACAGTGTGGAGGTGAAGTGCCATCCTGTTTACTTTTAGGCTTCACCAAAGTTTTTGATTAGCAGTCCGTATTCGTGCAAACACATGTAGACCGAGCAGCATGGATACCCCAAAGGCATAATACCAGTAGGGTACAAAAAAGGTTACCGAGGCCCCCATGTGGTCTGTAAAATTTTTATTGTGATATATTTGAAAGAGGGTGGGGAGCCCAGGCACAGCTCTGTTTGTAGGTAAAAGTTAATGTCTATGGGGAGAAACATTCTTGCTTATGAAAAACAATTCCTTGATTTTAAAGACGGCATGCCACTGTATGCACCAGACACTCACAGCTTGGCAGAGTAAGTATGAACTTTTAAGGAGGATTATAGAGGATTTTATTCAACAAGTGAACAGGATGAGCTCTTTTTAAAGGGTAAACCACACAGTTTCATTATGTTTAAATAAAACGTATAGGACCTCTAACAGCGTAACAGAAAATGAAACTTTGACTCAAGCTTACGTCATGTTACGTATCAGGGTAACTCTTAAGACAGCAGGAACAGCTGTTAAGAATTGCTCGTTATACTTGCTATTAGCCAGAGAAAAACAAATCCTGAAGGCTCTTGATCTATTTTATTAGTTAAACAAAATAATACATTAATCATTGTACAGAGATGTATCGGCCAGTATTTAGCCCCCAAATCGGTAACTGGGTAGGACCAAATTTACTATTTTCAATGTGAAACAGTGTCAAACTAGGTGAGAGGGCAGGAGTGAACAGCCTGTGCATACAGGGCAGGAAAGTCACTGGAAACTGTTGAACCATGATCAAAGGAGTTGGGTATTTTTGTGTGTGCTGTGTGCAACACGTGAGCCTTCCTGCAACTGCAGGGAGCAGTCAGAACTGTTTTACAGTGTGGTCTGTGGGTTTGTTTTAAAGCAACAGCATTTTTTTTGAGTTAAACGGAGGAAGGACTATGTTGTGGTTATGACTAGGTCACAGCACGCTCAGTTCAGTTCCCTCTTCGCAGTCAAACAAGTCATTTAAACTCCTGAAAACCAGCAAGAACTGTGTTTCCTTTGGTAAAATGTGAGATAGACAGTCCTAACTAGCTGATAATTAGATTCATACCTCTGAGTTCTTGTTCAAGGCTACGGCCACTAAGATCTGCAAACAAAGGTGTCTCAGCCTGCTGAACCTGCTCCTTCACGGCTCACGAACTCCTAGCCTCTGCCCTCCATCATGGCTCTTCTATTTATACAGCCCAGGCACCAGGACTGGTGGGCTTCAAGGCTACATCTGAGCCATGAGTGTCTGTGGCCTTTTAAGAAAGTCAAGATCTCTGTCCCAGTCAATCTGTAAAATTAATGTATCAACAAGCAGTTCCCATAGATGTCAAAGGATCCACCATCTGTGTAAGAGCAAACCTGCTGCTTAAGTCTTTGCAAGATTGAAGAGTTACAGCATAGAGCTTTTTAGCTCAGGTTGTAAATGACCTTTCTAATTTCTGAGGAGAAGCTGGAAGTTTAGCCTGAATCTGGACTTTTATCAAAGGGCTTTCTGTGATGAACCTGGTCCAAATTACCTAAAAAGGTTAACCTCCAAGATCAAGAACAGGCCTTCAAAGTCAAAAGGAGGGTTTCATTTGTCTGATATTCTCTGGCAGCCTTCTGCCTAGTGAGTGGAGATAAGAGGAACAAAAATCTGTGCTTAGCTAGTGATGTTCCATGTCATCTCCCTGTGGCAAGTGCCTAGCTTGCCTTGCCAACAGCCAATGCCCATTGCTCACACAAAAGCCATCTACAAGTACAGCATCACTGACCACAGACTTTCAATCATTCTTTATCCGAAACTAAAGCCATTATTTCTCCTTATCTGCAGGTGTCTAAAGTTCACCGTATCGAGGCCCAAAGTCCTCTGAGCATTCCTGCTGTGCTGCTGTGCAATGGCAGGTGGGAGGGGAGGAGAACAACCTGCCCCAGCTCCTGCCAGGCTCAACTGTTAACGCTCCTGCTAAAGCTAATGTGTGTTTCTGTCAAGGAAGCAACCATAGTTGTTCTCAATCTAACAGTCTGCACCCACCAATTAAATAAAAGTAAAATTTATTTGGCATAGGACAGAAAAATAAGGAGAACAAAATCACACACAAAATAAATGTTAAGCAAAAAAATATTCACAGAACTAGATTAACATTTTATAAAAAGCTCAGACTTTAAGCATCTGATAAAAACATGTCACTTTCTGCTCAGCCTATGTTTTAAGTTATGTTTATCTCCTTCATAGTTTCGTGTGGCTTTGGAAGTCCAAATTTTGATGTCTTCCTTTGCATGCATTAGTTTATACTAACGAACATTTATCACAGAGAAACTGTATTTCAAAAATGGCAACATACTGAAGGGTTACTCCCTTTTTTAAGACATGCAGTTTCCATTTTTTTCTTTTAGCCTGTCTACCTACCTGCTGCATATGCACTTACTGAGAACATACACACGTGCCCTGCTTCTGCTAACTGCAATGCTCCTCTTTTTGCCCGTGCTCCAGGTTTACATTTCAACTGAATGGTCCAGACACTTCCACGTAACAGGCTACAAGATCCTCGTTTTCTCCCAATGTACATGAAGAACCATTCCATGAATTAGCTACATTTAATGTGTTATCTTAGGTAAAAGATTCTCCTTATTTTCCGGTGAATACCATTTGAAATATTAAAGTTCATACAGTATGTTATAGAGTCAATGTACCGCCATAACAGGTTGTTCGCACCTGACTGTGAGACACTATTGCGACATGATGGTACATACATGCACGTTTTATATTGTAATTTGTACTCTAGTATTGATAGCAACATTCAGCCAATTGGTTTTTATTTCCTTGAGCCATCTTCTCCTTTCTGGTGTCCTGTGGCTGAGGGGCCCTCTCTAGGTCTCTTGACATTTGACATTCTGCTTGAAATAATCCCAGTTTGATCATTCAACTCCATTCTTTGCTTCCAAGGAAAAAAGTACCCTTTCCATCTCCATACTTCTGCACAGAAAATTGTTGTGTTACAATATACGTGAAGCACAATCAGTTCCCTCATTCTCTGCTCCAACAGAGACCTACTTCTACAAGTAACATGTAAACAGTTGTTGCTGCAAGTAGAAACTACTGTCCAGTTTTTAAAGTGACAATTTAAGGAACTTCTTGGATAGTTCAGCCTTACAGGAAAAAAAAAGATAATTTTTATGATTCTTTTAGTGTTGGGAAATGCCGGCTTCTAAACAAGAACTTTACAACCTTATTTAAGATGCAATTCATTTACAGAAATACATGCTTCCTGAATCACAAGCTGAGTTCCCTTTAACAATTATGAACACTAATCACCGTGACCCCTTCTCCCAATGGCTGGTCGTAACAGACATAACATGTGCTTCCAAAAATATTGAGCAGAAATTATTTTCATGTGGTACAAGTTATTCCCATTTACTGACTTGAATTAAACAGAAATGAACAGCTGTGGCCATTGTCACGCAACACGAGTCTTAGTGATGACATAAAAAGATAGTTTGAGGTGTGTAGGTTTATAATACAATGCCATTGAAACAAACCCAGTAAATCTTACATGCAAGCAGTGAATCATAATCAGTCCTCTAATAAGCTATGCAACCACACCAAAGTCAGTTGGGCTGTATGGACAGCAGTGTGAGACACTGGTTTTGGGAAAGGGTTAAATTTTCCAGAGCAATACCAACAATTGATTGTGAGGCTAACCAGTGCTCACTTACACCTCGCCTAAAGACTGATTCAACAGTCTCGCCATACGCTGAGCTCACTCTGACGTTAGCAGACTGAGCACATTACAACAGCAGGACTTGCCTCAAACACTGTGTAAAGCTACTGTCGACACTATTTACACTAGGGTTTGGAAGAGCAATGCCTATTAATTATTTTAGTGAGACACAGAAAAGTTGACTAAAGAAGTCATAAGGCACCATTGATTAGATCTGCTTTGTATTCTTCGTTTTTAACAGTTCATAGTGAAATAAATACTTTAATACTGATCATATTGTAAATAGCTACTGATACATGAAGCAATGTATTGAATGATAAAATGCTGCATTGTTCTGGAATATACCTAGGGACTTTTATGGCAAAAGATATAAATAGTAAAGTTGTTAGGTGAAAAAACCCCTCTTTCTGCATTGTTAAGCTATTTTACATATATGCCAAACATCCATTCTGGAGAGGTTTCTGTAGTACAAAGAAGTGCTAAAATCCAAATAGCTCAGGTTTCCCAGCTTGTTGACGAAGGGCCTTCACACAGCACATTTTAAAGTGAGACTGAAGCTGGTTTGCTAAGTCTTTGGTAGTGGTCCGGAATTTCCAGTCAGAAAACCTTGCTCAAAAGATCAAATATAGGATATTTTCAATGATGCAGGGAGTTGGCAGAACAATGTGCAGCATTTTTATTGACTTACTCAAAGTAAGAGAGTCATACTAGAAGCAGGTAAGTTACAAAAAGGTGTAGTTTCTGGAGATTTTGGGTTTTGGGGGTTTTTTTTGGCTGCATAGCTATTTGGATATTAATAAGGATTTGGCAGGTCAAGGTACTGGAAAATATTGTATTCTGAAATTCAAAATGTTCTTTAGAAAGTTTTTAAGTGCTTCAGTTTAAAAACATGAATACAATAATTTATCCTTTAAGTTATTATCCTAAAAATTTTATTTGGACTTCTATTCACATAATAATATCCCAAAGAGATAGGTACTTTAAGTGACATCCACAAAATACATATAAAAATTCAGTATTGCGCTAGGTTTGATCCCAAGGTGCACCTGTCACATGGAGGTCCCACTACTATCTTAAGAAACTCTTACAGCCATGATCCTGCAATTAGATGTAGATACATCCCTGCGCCTGCGCATTTAATTGCAGGTTCAAGACCATAAATAGTAACTTAAAATAGGTCATTAGATATAAAAATGTAAAAACCAGGTATATAATCAAATCCTATCACAGCTAACAAGACTTTGTAAACAAACATCAAAAAGGCCAAATTAAATTGGATCTGGCCAAATCCAACTCTGTCTCATCCCTGTGACTGTCCAGGCTGCCAGGCAGAAAGAGGGTCTGCCCCCCCACACCCACTGACAGCAGAAAGCCCTATGCACACACACTTCAGTGCGGTCCAGACTCCCTTCAGCTAAATTCCCTACATTTTCAAGACTGACCTCATTCTAGCTGCAGAGCATACTTAGGATCATGTCTTCCATGCTAGAGAAACATTTTCTTAACCTACATGACTAGTTTTTTGGGTTTTGTGGTTTTGTTTTGTTTTGGTTTTTTTGTTTTGGTTTGGGTTTTTTTTTTGGGGTGGTGGGGTGGGTGGCAGGGGGAAGGGTTTTGAGCAACACCCTGTGAAGCACGACTGCTCATACAAGTTGACAAGGATCCCAAGGAGTCTGGCGAAGAAACAGAAACCGTTGGGGAGACAGAGCAGAAATTTTTCAGAGCTAGCTTTCAAAAGTCCAATTAACAAAGAACTGTCATTCAGCAATATTTCCAATCCATAATTACAATCTTCCTCTGATTTCCAAAGGCATTTTATATGCATTTAGACCTATTTTTAAAATGCACTCATACAATGAACTCTTTTCTCATATACAAAATTAAAGAGCTATTAAACGTATTAACCAATTGTCACAATGTTAGAAGACTTCACTCTCTCTTCTATCAGCGTAAGCCTTGCAGCTCTCTGTGGCGTCTCCTCTCAGCAAGGTTTGAAAGGACAGGCTTTGTGGTAAACTTGGAAGGCCAAATCTTCCCATTTCTCTTGAACCAGTGCGGAGAGCAAATTTTGGAGCTGATGCTCCGAATTTATGGTATTGCTCCCATTTGAACACACAAACCCCAGACCTCATTCACTACACCAAAGGGCTTTCACTTACCCACATTTTTGACCTCAGCTGCTCTACCGTAACGCAAGTCAAAGACAATCTCTCCGAGACTTGTGACCGAAGCCCCAGAAAGCTTTTTAAGTCAAACCCCATCATTTAACGGGTTCAACCAAAGAAACAACTGGAAAGCAGTCTGTGGAGCACTGGTGTTAGCGATACTTTACAGAAGGAGCCTGCAACTACAATAATGGCTGCATTTGCACCCAGACGGCTTTCTGAGGACTCTTCGCATATAGTCCCAGGTAGAGGGATAATCCAGGACACGGATGACAGGGTTGGTCCACATCAGAGTAGGAAAGAATTAGGTGACTAAAAGCATAACACTATTAAAGAAACAAGGAGATAGGGATAAAAATAAAAGATATTTTTATGCTGCTGAATTCTTCACTTCAGCTTTTCTTTGGAAGATTCTCCGCAGATAAAAACAAGGCCAGACACACTTTATCCTCGGGGACAAGATGTGATAACTATTGTTTAAAATAAGATTTGCTGAAGTGAAAAGGTTTAAGATGAACTCTTGGTCACCATGTAGTAGGCCTATGGCCTGCAGAAGCAGATGGGCCAAGTTAGGCATGCAAAGAAGGACCCAGGGGACTCCTGGCTACACAGTTTTCCCTGTTTTTTAAACAAAAAATAGATTGTACTTTATCATTCAAATAATACAGCCACTGCACCCAAAGTGAATGAAACAGTTTTGTTCCAGCTCTCATTAAATTCAAAGCTAGACCTCTCGTGGACCTCTCAGCGGGACAGGGCTGGACACGGTAAGCGTGATGCACGTATGTTGTGTATGGTCCACAACATGCCTTTCATGACAGCCTGCAGCATAAGCAAATAAAATTTATAGCTTTGAGCAACTATAGTTCGTAAGCTGAATCTATTACTTCTGTAATAGAGACTGAAGTTTGTTCCAGCTGACAAGCCAAAAGTGGAAATAAAGCAAAACAGACAACTTTCCAATGATGTGGACAGGAAAGCTGAGTTGAAGGAAACTTGAAAACAGACGTCGTCCAAGGATGGGCCAGAACCCATTTCACCTCGGTATAGGCGGAAGCGGGGGGGCACCTCTTTCTTTTCGGCCAGAGCCACCTAAAAAAGAACAAAATTTTTTGTGTTATTCCTCCTGGTGTCTTTTAAAGTGGGAGTTTACATCCAAGCCATTAACTCAGTAATTGGTGAAGATCCACTCATTTTCTTGCCTAGCCATTTTACTAAAAAATCCTTGTAGAGTTTCCAGTTAGTTTATTAAACAACATCAGAACGTCAAACGGTGTAAAATAAAGTTTTTAGCTAATGCTACCCCCAAATGTCTGGAAGGCATATGTATTTCAGTCCTTTGTCTCCTTCTCAAAACAGATTGATAGCTCTTCGTTAGCCTTACTATTTTGTGTGAACACACATCTTAGCATTACTTGCAACACATGCAAATTTCAATGAAAGTGGCAAGCTCTGAATACAGTGGCATTTCAAAGCTCTTCATGTTTTTCCCTATATGAAGATTTTCACTGCAAACTCAAGAAAGGAAACATAAAAATGCACATATTACTACTCTGCGTTTCTTTGTGGAGTAATACAAACAGGATGAAAGCTAACAGGGCAAATGAAGGGTCAGAGACTAACAGGAATTTCTGCTCCAAACCAAAACCTCATCATTTGGAAACGGGAAAGAGAGAGAAACATCTGAGTGTACAGATGATGACAGGATAACTGTGAGCCACCAATATCACTGGTTGTGAAAGAAGTAAAATGATTCTTGGGCGTATCAGGCAAAATACCACTACTGAAGACAGGAAACATTTATGTTGCTGTAGAAGACACAGTTGAGACCTAAACTGGAACAGCACGTAACACTGATTGGAAAAGACAAAATCAAACTGAAATGTATACAGAAGCAACCCTGACGATCAGAGAACACAGCTTGGAAGCAGAGTGTAGTACATCCTGATTTAATCAGCCCAGCAAAACAAAAGCTGAGGGGAGGATACGACTGTTGTCTTAAAAAATACTAGGGGTTTAATACAGCAAGGAGGGAGGATAACTAAACTCAAGGATGATGTTGGCACAAGAATAAATGAGTTGTGCGTTAATTTAGATGGAACTGAGGAGGAAGTCCTGGGGGATTCTGTGGTTCTGGCTGCCTGTAGCAGACGGGATGACTATAATGGCAGAGGTGGGCTCTTACAATATATGTTCTAACTTCAAAACCAAACAATTCTCCCCTCAAATACAAGTTTAAGAAGGCTTGTGCCCACAAACCTGCATTTAGCTTTTTCTGTCTGGTGGGGAAAGGTGATCAGGCTGTTAGTCTGAGCTGCTTCAAAACTTCAGCATCCAGTCTTTTCCCTATCCACACTGTTTTTAGGACGATACGCTGAAATTCCAACAGCAGAAGTGGAACAAACTTACCTCTGCTTTCATTTCTTGCTAGTTTACTGGGATAACTTCTGTTCATGGGTACATATGGCTCTGGAGGTGGCAAATCAGATATAGGATGAAAAGAAAATCTGCTTTCCCACTCATCTGAAAGAAATCACATGCAATTTACTCGTTAGTTTTGTGACATAGCTTCAGGAAAGTAAATTGACATTAAATCATGTTTAATACAAGTTTTATATTGCGAAATGCTTACATAGCTGAGTATTGAACCTACATCCTATTGAGAAGTTAGGGAAGAAGATGCTTTAAGTTAGTTTGAGAATGAAAATTCTTACTAACTGATCACTTTAGCCAATTTAATGCACAATCACAGATCAGGAAAATAGCTGTAATTCCACTGAAATAAGTGATATGTTTCCTTCCGTGTATAACAGAACTGCTTTTTTAACACAAACACACATATACATATATAATCATTACCAGAAATGCCTAGCGTCTCCTATTTCAGGACAGTATTTTGTTCCTGGGTATAGAATTTTCTTAATATTCATACTTTGTTGATATATGGAGCTCAAACGCATCATTAAAAGCACAATGACCTATAAGTGGTGGGTTTTCTCTCTTAGTTTTTATACAGGAAAAAGAAAATTTGGGACCATTATGAAAAACGTTATGACGACAGAGAAACTTGTATGTAGCTAGTATAAAAAAATGGAAAAATACATCAGTTGAAATTGTATCTCTTGAGACTACAGTGCCCTATCAATGTACTTACTGAGTCTAAAGAATAAAGCAAGCTGGTAAGTTTCTTACTGAAGTAACAGGAAATGTTTATGGAGCTCTGTTCTGCACATGAACTTGAACAAAGGCCCAAGGAAGAAAGTGTGGGCTATCTTAAACTTTGTCATTTCTTCACTTGGTTGCTTCAAGACTTTGCAACCATAACTTTCTTGCAATATTGTTATATTTTATTGCACAATGTAATGAACAGCTGAGTAAGTTTTGCCTGGCTGTTGTACACATGGTTATTTACTGGGATCCAGTTTTTCTACATTTACTCGCAATGGCTGCAATTAGAAACCCGTGTGTAAAGGAGCTGCAGGTTCTGAACCCTGCAAATGACTTGTGTAGGAAAAAACGTGCCTGAGACCCACCTGCCTTATCTGATGTGTGAAAGTGCTTCAAAAGCATGAGTTACTGTTTTACTTTCTGCTTGCTTTTCTAACCTTATAAACGTCAGAAATACCAATTTTGGCCTCCCATAATTAACTGAAAGATTCATCTGCCCTTTGTAAATAGAAAACAATTAAAACAAAAAGCACAATAAATCTTTAAGACACAGTGGTCTTGGACCTCACCTCTCCCATAAACACTAGCAAAAAGGGAGATACTTGACATTTTCAGCAGTGTTCTGATAATCTCTTCCCTCACCTGTTTTTCAGCTTTTGAGTCACCATCTAACTTGTTCTGACCTCCAAAAAGTCTTAGGATAGCTATGCTTTGAATTCATATTAAGAGTCAAACAATCTCCTTAGGCCTATTTCTGTATTGTAGCAAAGAAGAGCACAGTGAATACTTTTCCTCTTTTCAGGCTGTTTTTCAAAGGGTTATTTTGGAGACTGTATTCACAGTTTTGCAGTTCTGCTCTATGTATAGCATATTTACTCTGTTCTTACTTGGCAGGGTTAACCAAGACCCAAATGACACCTCTGCTGGTCAGAAATCAAAGGTCCGCACTAGAACCAAAGCCTCTATCCCAAACCTTTTTTGATGTATTGAGGCTAAAAGCTGCTATATGGTCTCTATGAAAGACAAACAACTGGGAGGGCGGCTTACCATCACCTGGATCCTGGAAGCCGTTTCTGAGAGCTGATGAAGGCGGTGGTGGTGGCGGTGGTGCTGCTGAGCCTGGCCGGTCAGGGGGAAGCGGCGGTCGTGGTCCACCCCTCTGGCTGTCCAGCCCTGCCCGGGAGGGCAGCTGGGGAGCAGCAGGCAAAGCCCTCGAAGTGCTTCCATTCCTGCTTATGGGAGGAGGTGGTGGGAGGGGTCCTGGAGCAAGACAAGAGGTAAACACACAAATGACATTTGCACTGATAAGCTGCTGCCTGCATCCCACAGCCTCCCACTAACAAACCAGAGAGGGTGCGTCAGCTTTGGACCCTCCACCCTGAGGGGGAATTGCCCTCAGCACCCACCTCCCTGCTCTCCAGGGCTCAGTTGGTGATTTGAAGAGTAGAGAACAGGGGAGTGTGGTATATCTAAGTATAAATACACGTCAATGCCCACATTTCCATTTCCCTCAGATACAGAAGCCTCTGTAGAGGTGCTGGTCCTTGAAGCCACTTTTAAACCACTCTGAATTATGCTGGCCACAACAAGCAGAAGTTACAGCTGGAATTCAGGGTACTGTGGCGGTCCGAACCATAGCCTATTTCCTTTCCATGTACCGTTGCAAGGCAAGAGGACATGTAGCAGAAGAGCTCTGCTACCCTCAGAGGCTCTTTCCCCATGGGAGTGCTTCTCTCTGGGTGTCACAGCTGAGGTCTGCAGTGCTGCACGGGAGAATTCAACCCAAGAGTGGTAGCGTTAAGCAGCACGGCATCAGCTCACTCATTTATAAACATGTGTGCTCTATGCCAGGTTTTTCAGTAGTTGGAGCATACCCACCTCCAGCTAAACTGGAAACAGACCTCACATGTAGACTGGCATTCCCACTGTCTATCTGAGTAACTGCTGCAGTGACCCAACAGGTCAAATATGAGGGCACTGCCCATGTAACACAGGACCAGGGCTGTCCCGAGGGCAGGGGAAGGGTGCTTCTCTGTGAGAAGTCAGTAAATAAAGGCAAGAAAGCTGCTGCTGCTGGGAAGAGAGGTACCCGTGGTTAGGACATGATGAGAAGCAAAGGGTGTGGAGGGCTATGCATGTTCAAAGGTCTCACCACCTCAGTTTGGCACACTTGGGCAACTGACAGTTGTGATCATTTTTATTACATGCTTCCTCGTCCTGATGAAATCTAGCTACAGACATGCATTTTGAACAAAGGAGCAGCAGATATTGTGTCTCCAGCAACATGCACCAAAACATGCTTCAAGAAACATGCTGTACTTTTTGTGGTCTTCTCCCCCTCTTTTTCTTACAAATCACTGAAGTTTGCCTTCAGGGAATGGTTTCTAAGAATGAGAAGCATTTAGCAACTTTCAGAATAGTTTTGCTTGCTCTCACTCTCTAAACCTACCTAATCACCATCATCTATATTGAACCGCTGCAGAATACGAGTACTTATGTTTGTAATTTATTGCTACAACTTCCTTCTACTTATTAAGCCAGCAGAAAGGTGGTGCAGAGTTCCTAAAACCATCTGCCTCTGAAAAGAGCCAACCAGGGATGCACTGGTGGAAGCAGAGGCCATCATGGAAGAAGTTCTTGGAAGTGTCTGAATAATTGCACATGCTCTCTGCAACTTAGATCCATGCTTCCAGTCAATCGTGACAAGATTTCTCTGATTTATTTACTACAGGCTGCGCTGGCATTATACTATCCTTTGGGCTGGCGACCAGCTCCACAAAGCATGGTTTCAGGGCCAGGTATTTTCTGTAGCCTCATGGCTGCTGCAGGTGCTGTGCTATAGGAGATCCAGGAGCTGGAAAGCAACGTGGATGGCTGTTGCCTGTGGGAGCTCCCACGACATCCATCCATCTTTATTGTCCAGGACCAGGCGAGTCTGAGATGATTCCGTATTTTTATTCCAAAGGATGAAGTGAAAGGCAACTCTGTGGAGCTTCCCAGCATTGCCTTCTGTGCAATGCTTCTCTCTTCCCGACATTACAGAGCCTGGCTGCTTGTGCCTAAATTCTCTCATCTCCAAAGGGAAAACCATCAGGTAGTAAGACAGCGAAGTTATGATGCGCAGCTCTTAAAAGTTATGAACAGTAGCTGTCACAGGGGACAATCCATATTTTGAAATAACTCAAAGCAGACAATTCTATTTTTAGCCTTATTTGAAATCTGCATATGGCAAGTAACAACAGTTAGTCACACTGCAAGGACTGCCATTATGTTTAACAGCTGCTGGCTAGGTTTTTTATTAAAATAATTTGCGCTTGGCTGTAAGCGTTCGTGCCTCCCAACACGCGGAAGGTCGGATCCTGCAAACCCCCGCTCAGGGGCGGGCTGCCGGTGACTCGGGAAGGCGAGTGCTGTCACCTGCCAGAACCCCATAAACCTGCTCCTTCCACCAGAGCCTGCGACCTCTGCGGCCGCGCCGCTCGTGGGGAACGTGCCCGAGACCCGCGGGCAGGAGTGGGGCCGCGCTGCGCCTCCGGCCACCGGGGCGCCCGCAGACCCCCCGTCCCGGCTGCAGCTGGGGGCTGCCGGGGCAGGACGGCCGCGGGGCGGCACTCCCCAGGGGCACGGCCGCACACCGAGAGCTCCCCCTTCCCGTCGGGAACCGCCGCCCCGTCCGACCGCGCCTCCTGACCCTCGCCCACCCCCTCCCCACACCTTCCAGCGCCGCCCCGGCTTCCCTACCTGAGCGGCTGGGGGGGTCTCTGACGGGCGGCGGGGGCCTCTCGCTGGGCGGGGGGGGGCAGGGGCCCGGAGCGCCCCCCCGCCGCCGGGCGCCGAGGAGGACCCCAGCGAGAGGTTCCGCTGGGGCAGCCGCGGCATCTCGTCGCTGCCGCCGGGGACGGGCGGGACGGGGGGCGGCCCCGGCCTGCTGGGGGGCGGCGGGGGCGCCGGGGCGCCGAGGCCGGGCCGGGGGACGGCGGGCACGGGCGGCTTGCTGTTCTGCGGCGGCGGCGGGGGCAGAGCCGCCTCCCGGGCGGCGGGCGGCCTGTGCCCGGCGGGGGGCGGCGGGGGCGGCGGCTTGTCCTCCGCCGGCCGGCCCGGGGTGGGGCGGCAGCGGCGGCCGGCCGGCGAAGGGCGGCGCGGCGCCGGGGCCGGGCTGCCGGAGGGACCCGGCCGACCCCGCGCTCCGGCTGCCCGGGAACGGCGGGGGGCGAGGGCCCCAGGCTGGGCTGCCGGCTCACGGCCGGCACCGGCGGCGACCCTCTGTTGTGCAGGCTGGAGGCGATGGGCCGGGGGGTGCTGGGCACCGGCGGCGGCACGGCCTCGGGCTTGGAGCCGACGTCGGGCCTCGGCGGCGGCATGCGGCTCCTCTGCGGCTCGGGCGCGGCGGTCCGCGGCCCCGCGGGCGGCCCCGGGAAGCGCGGCGGGCCGCTCGGCGGGGAGAAGGGCTTGGCGGCTGCGGAGCGGCCTCCGGGCGGCAGGACGGGCGGGCGGCCTCCCCCGGCATCTGCGGGCACAGGAGCGGGCATCAGTATCCAGCGGGCAGGGGCTTCGCCCGGCGCCATCCCAACGGGCCGCGTCCCGGGGTGCCGCCAACGCCAAGGGGGTCGGCCCCGCAGGGCCACGCCAGCCTTGGGGACTTGGCACCCAGGAACAGCCAGCGGCGACTTTGACAGCACCGGGGAGCCACTCCAGAGAGGCAGGCTACCTCCCCGCAGCGCTCGTCAGGGACAACTTGAGCGAGGCCAGAGTGGCCAAAAGGGAATGCAACTGGTGCAGCCACCGCGCAGCAAGCGGTAACGCAGGGGGGGAACAGTGAGGAGCAAGCATGTGATACCATCAACCTGAAAGCAAAGAAGTCTGGGCTTTCAAATGGTATCCAACAGTCTGGCAAAAGGCTCTTTCCAGCCCTTTCTAGTAGCTGTTACCTAGGGATGGGCTGGTGCAGGTGAGGAAGAAGGCAGCCAGTTGAGGAAGTGCTGTTCTGCGATGCCAGGAACTTTTGTATTAACACAAGTTCCCAAAGTAGACTGTGACACAGTATAAAATACAGCTCTGAGGACTGTTTTGCACAGATGAGCTGAAAAATTAGGTTGCTCTACAAAATATCTAAGGTTCATAACACCTTACAACCCCCACTGCCCAGTCCTACTTCAACAAGCGTGACACCATACATCCTTAACCTTACAAAACTCATTGGCCCCCAGTCTTCATTTCAAGGGACACGACGAGGCTTTGGGTAGCTGTTTTGCCAGCCAGAATAGTGCCTTCCCCAGACAAGCCTCCAACCGCAGTGTGTACACCAGTCAGCTGGGATGCCTCACACACTCCCTAAGTGGTAAATCACGCTGTTGTGGAGCTGACGCAGGTGTGCTTTCCATTTGGAAAGTAGATCCTCTTCCCTGGTGCACAAGGGAAAATTAAGCTGGAATCCTTTTATGTTCTCCTCTGGTCCTGCACACTCACAGCTAAGGCAGGACCTAGTCTGCCTGCCTGCCTGTACTTTGCAGGTAGCAATTCAACACTGCTGAGATCTTTAGTTTTCATCAATAACTAGGAGGATGGGTAGGAAGAACAGTCTCACTTTTCCCTCATAAAATGAGATTCAAACTGAAAATTACATTTCCTAAGAGCCTAAGAAATCTCAAGACTTTTTCAAACCCAGTAGATAATTTATTGCAGTGTTATGAACGTTTTAAGCAATGTCATTTACTTTTTCTTACCGGAACTGCAAAGTCTTTCTTACCGGCATCTCGACTCGCAGCAGATCTGAGCTTTGGCATTCCTGCTTGAAAAAGGCCTCCAAGGCCAGGTGGCCCACCACCACCGAAGCTTCCACCACTGCCGCCACCAAAACCGCTGCCGCTGCCACCTCCTCCAAAGCTACCACCACTACCTCCACCAGGTCCTTTGGGTTCTGTTGGGAAAAAAATCCCCCATGTTAGGCGAAGAAGCAAGACTGCTCCTGCAAAGTCATCTCACTAGAGCAATGCTTGCAGCTGGGGAAGCATGGACAAGCTTTCAAAACACACAAGTCCTTTTTCAGGCTGGATCATCACAGCTACCATTACCGCCACTATTGCACCATGGAAGAGGTGGTGCAATAAACACAGCCACTGTGTTTTATTAAGCCACTGCTTTCCTTTAGCCTGCTCCGGACTGGAAAGCAGAGCAACAGTCACTATGGAGAATTTGGAACTTAGCATGGATGGGACCTCTGAGGATATCACATTGTCTTTGTTAGCATCGTTGTAGCTGCTTCCCGTTTCTTCATACTTTTGCTCTCTTATCCTTCCCTTCCACTTTTCCGTAAGCAAACTGAGAGACAGGGTAATCTCATGGAAAACGAGGAAGGAAGAAGGAAGACAGGTGTCCTTCCTCATGGAGGTGTCTCTGGTGGTCACTTTTGGGATTGAATTCTGTCACTATTGATGATGTTGCAACATATCTACTTACTTAAAGCCTAGTGGGGAAAGAGATTCCATTTCTGATGGCTTCCCTGTAGGTCCAGAAATGCAGTGACAGGATCATTAGCTGCCGATTTTTCCAACAGGCAGGAATTATGTTATCAGCTGCTCCCCCCCTTCCTCTCCCATTTCTCTCTAATGTCAACGTTTCTGCTGTGAGAACACCAAGATGATGCTAAAAGTAAAATTAAAGTGTTTCGACAACTACAAATAAAGGGAAAAGCCCTGTTCAGAGCATCACTGAAAAATGAGCGGGCCCACAGGTTGGGATACCTGTGGACATCAGTTCTCAGATGACGGGCTACACGGCTGAGGACCAATTGCTTAATTTCTTGGAGGCTGAGGATCAATTGCTTAATTTCTTGGCATCTCCATTTCCACAACTTTGGGTGGATAAAAATTTCACTGACTTTAAAGTAATTACAACCTGTGGATGAAAAACACTTCTAATAATCTCACCCAGAAAAAAGGAGGAAGAATGTATTCATGGGTGAATGTTTCATATCATCCTTCTCTTTTCTTAAGCATGTTAGCTCAGTTCAGCTCTGACTCACACAGGGCGTGAACCTCTGGAGAAATGCTGCTACTACGGTTTAGTCTTTCATCATGATTTGTTAATTCATGTAAGCAAGATGATAGGCTGCATCATTTTTATCTTACTGTTTACCCCTCCTTTAATCTCCTCAATGCTTTTGTCCAGCTCATTACAATACCTAGAACATGTAACTTCGCTTTCGGAGATAATACTCGAGTGTTTAAAAACTAAGTACCTGGCTGACTTGTAGAACTGTATCTATTTTTTTAATTACTCTTATTTGGTCACACTCCTTTGGGCATTTCCTTCTTTCCTCATCGCGTTCCTATCACAGTCCAGCCTTTAATTGCATGGCCAGACCTGGACTGTGTTGTGTCACATTTGCTAATCAGTCTGTAGAAGTGTCTTCTCTCCTGAGGCAATAATCGCTGTTCCTCTGACACCGCAGGCCCTCCATCCTTGCTCCTCTGCTGTTTCTGTTCTGTCTTCCCAATACTTTTGCTACACAGGCTTTTCCAGCCCTCTCTTGCACCTGCCAAGATGCACAGTGTGACACAGCAGCAGCACAGCTGGACAGAGACCTTGTCTCCGTTCAGGTAAGTGGAGCCGCTGCCTCGTGCCACAGCATCTCCAGGTAGGCTGAGCGACAGGGCTTAGCCAAGAAGGTAGCACCCGAGTCACTCCAGGAGTGGCAACGCGGCATGCAGCAGTGACACACAGGCGGGGCTGTGGGTCCTGGCTCTGGTTTTGCTTTAGGCCGTACTGGGGCCATTAATAAGCCGATGGTGTCATGCCAGGGGTGCCTTTATTTTTATACTGTTTATGCAAAAGTAGAGTCTGAAATTCCACTTTATGGTCTGTGCTCTCCTCAGTCCTGACAGGGGTTTTGTTTGCCTCGTCTGCTGCAGCTCCTCAGCAGAGCTCCTAGTAGGGTTTGCACAGTTTTCTGATTTAAGCAAATGAGAAAATGAACTGCTTTATGAGAGTAAGCAAACAAATTAACACTCACATTTCATAAGCAGTACTTGATTTCTCAGCTGACTTAATCCATGATGAACAATTTATTTTTATGCATGCCAACTTCTGGCTTTTGATTTTACCTGCTTCTCCCATGACAGTTCATCTTATGATACATAAAATCATTTTTTACATTTAGATACGTAGAACCATTCACACATACAGAAACTCCAACATGCACAATCATACTTACTGTCTAGAATTGGAGCGCTTCTGTCATTAGTAACCGTCTTCTTCAGCTTTTTTCCTTTGGTAATATCAGATAGTAGAGCATTTCGCCCTGCTTGTTCTGACCTGCTTAGTGATGGCTTTTCAGTATTTGCCTGCAAAATAAAATCAAATAGGAGGAGGCAACATATACAAAGTTTTGCTCCAATATGGTAGTTACTTGAGACTTCAGTTTCTGTTTTAACAACACTGGAGTGTGTAGCATGCCATGTCTGGTTTTGTGAATGATGTTACAGGTAGCCGGTCTTGTTAATGACTTGAGGCCCCAAACACTGCTGCTATTCTAACCCATGCTGTTCACTGGAAACAGAACACTTATGTGAATTCACATTTTTTTAACTCAAGATTTAGAGTCTGATTTTTCAAAGCCAAGGCGCATCTGTGGCAAATTGCCATTTTTGAGAACAAACAAAACCAGACTAGACGCGTAACTTGATTACACAAAAAGGTGGACATTCTTGAAAGTTCTAGTGAAAACGCCTAATATGCAAATTCTGGATAAATCAGAAGAAAGATGGAGCTTTATCTACCGTTTTAGTTTCGATAGAAAAACTTCAAAATGGCAATCACCACTTAAATAATATAGACCTCTTAAAACAGGACCCAGTAAAACCTTTAGATGCGTGAGTTTGTCTCAATGGTTCTCTTTTCAGATTATGTTTTGGTGACAGTTTTTCAAGGAAAAACCCCAAAAAATCCAAACCAAAAAAGACTGCATACACATATATGTGTGTGCACACACACACATACAGACATATAATTATGTCTTCTAAGAAATGGTGATTTCTGAAAAACTTTCTAACTTATCGGATCAGTGTTATGGAAATTTCCTGAAAGGTGGTGAGAGTTGGCATGGAGGGACCAAGCACAGGGTCTTTTTCTCACCTGGGGTGGACAATGAGGGAAAGATTCTTCAGAAGCACAGCCCACCCTACCTGTGTATCAGGTAGGTTGTGATCACCTAGAGTTTTGCTATGAAAATACTGAGTACTTCACAACAGCATTTCAAGAAGCCTTTTCTTTCTTGTTAGTGAGGTGACGGACTGCTGGGGGGCAAACACAGCACAAGCTCTATTCCAGTTTAGCCTGACTTAAAGTCAGGTTTGATGTAGTCTCCCCCACCATGCTGTGCCAGCAGGGCATCCTGTGCTCTGACACCACAGGCTGGCTGAGGGAGCTGTGCTGGCTAAGAACTACTCGTACCAAACTGAAACAACAGGATTGATTTTTTTCCAGCTCAGGTCATGTATGTACTAGAGTAGAATGAGGGAGAAGGTGGGAATATGTGGCTGGAGAAAGCCAAGTGGAGGGCAAGACTTCAATTGCCCTGACTTAGACAAGCTGTTGAGGAGCTGTGCCTCTCCACCCAGGATCCCTACACCAGATCAAACCACCAGTGTGGGATGAAGAGGAGGATGGAGAGTCAATGTGACTAGTGAAATCCGTACGCGCACTGCAAGGGAGTGGAAGTGATGGTCCCTCTTGCAGGATCAATCATCAACCGTAAACAAAATGTCAGAGAGATTTTCCCAAATACCAACGCATACCCTCATCCACACCTCAATGCCTCTGGACATCGTGTTCCACACGAAATCAGTGACAGAGGACAGTGTATATGGTGCATTTACCTCCTGTAAAACTTACCAAGGCCAGTGTCGGGGGCGGAGGGGGAGCTGGAGGGGGAGGCACAGGCATGGTGGAAGGCTGAGCTCTGTCTGATCTTGCTAAGAAACCTGCACAGCAAAACACAGAAACACATAAGGCTCAGAAATTAATAAATCTTAATAAATCTCTACTCAGTTAAAAAACATCCTTGCAGCTAACAGGTGTATCTGCTACATTTTCTAAGTCTAACCTGTAAAAAGTGCTTCATGTTTCATTATATGGAAACCAGCTGCATCCTTAAATGGGGGCTTCCTACATGATCTCATTGCCATACAAACTCACAGACATACACATCCAGTTTTGCACACATACATAATCCATGCATTGCTATGGCAATGCACAAAAATGCAGTAACAAAACTGAACTCTAATCCAAAGATTTTGTTCCTGTGGAGGTACTTCAGGATAATCCCGCAGCTATACCCATCAATCCTTTCTTAAAGAAAGCATCATCTCTTTAAGATCATACTCAGAAAAACAAGTTGACCTTTTAAAGCCCTTAAATTGCTGGAGGATTCCCCCCTGCCCCTCTACACACACTGTTATGGGTAGGGCAGAACAGTAGGGCTCTCGGAAAAACTCATGCTTCTTCCTTTCTCCCTGCTTGCTCTGAAGGCTCCAGGCTCCAACATCACCTCTGAACGCACCTTCCTCCTCCTCAGGAGCAGCACACAGAGTCATTCTATGTGCAGTTTCCCAGAAGAGGAAGAGCAAACAGGCAGCCTGGCAGAGGAAAAGCCTGGCTGCCACAGCTCAGCCTTCCTGAGCTTCCCTGCCGGGGACCAGGCTCCCGCTTTTCCCTACCCTAAACAGAACTTCCAACTTAGGGCAAGCCTAAGAGGCTCCCACCTGAGATGCAGAACTTCTTCGCAATGAAAATATTAAATAAAAAAAAACTAGAAAGGACAAGCACCGAGGAATTCTTTTCAAGTCAAAAGGGCTTTTTGTGGCATTTTGGCACACCGTGCGCTGGCTGGTGCCTATCAGAGGCTCCAGGGCTTTTCTAATGGTGCTATGGCATTTTGGCACGTGCTTTGCTCTTGCCCATCCACCTGAGCCAGCTTTAGTAACAGTGATTTGCCACCATTCATATAATGCTTGCACAAGACGGGTGAACACGGTGGGAGCAGGAACCAGGGTTATTCTCCAGACAACCCCAGGCTGATGGCTGAGGTCCCCAGGGCAGTTATTTACAAGAATACACGGCTCTCGCTTTGTGAAGCCACTTCACTGTTTTTGATGAAACCAAAGATAACGAAGAGCACAGTATCTACTAGATCAACTTCATGCTAGGTACTGTACCCTTTACAGTTTAAATAAGCATTAGGAAAATGTTCTGAATGGAACAAAATGGCATTTGCAGTGAGTCACCACCGACAAAGTCTGTAATGGCTCTGAGATGACCCATGATACGTGTGTGAGAAAAAAACACATTAGAAGTACAGATTTATCTCATCAGATGCTCATGCTTCAAAAGAATTACAGCTATAACCACCACCCTCCCCCACAGAAAATAAAAATTGCTGATCTGCCTTTCACAGAAGAAAGCTTTTCTGAAATAAGACTTTAATGGATTTATCTAAAATCTTTAGGGGAGAAAAGGGCTTGGAAAGGAGCCTGACGTATCACCCCTGCCTCTGGCTGTCTATCTAGAAAAAACCACGGAGTTCAAAGTGTCATGAGGCACCACCACAGCCTCTGGTGTTTGTAGGTTTTCTTCTGTGCTGCAGAAACTGTTTCTCTTTCCGGTTGCTGCAAAAGAGCAAGCAGAGCAGGGGGGAAGCTGGCGGACGGACAGACTTACTGACAAAGAGGAAACTGCGAAGCCAAGCCTACGCAGTGCTGTGCAAACACACACATTCTTGAAGTCCTGCAAACAGGCAGGCGTGCTCTCATCGGCCCTGCGGTGCGTTACTGCGCATCTTACGGTGTCTCCAGAGAAGCACCAGCTTCTGCCTGAATCGTTATATTCCTGTCCTCCATATTTCTAGCCTTCAGTCGTTACACAAAATGCTGCCTTATCCTTTCCTGATCTGCTTATCCTAAATGCAATATTTGAAATCTGAAGCCTATTAAAAGCACCAAGACTAATGCTGCTTTGTTCTTCAACTTCCTGTTTAAAAAATATAGTCAACAGGAAAATTATTTCTTACAGCAGACCACAACCATCCTGTTTCTTAACACAGTCTTTTCACAGCTGCAGTTGTCTCTAGCATAACTGTGCCATTAAGCTGTTTCACCAAGATTTTAACTCTTTCAACTGATTAAAAACAGAAAGAGAAATTCTGCTCCCTGCACTGCTTTGATAAGAGGCCAAAGCAAACTGGATAATGCGCCATGAGTCTCCTCAGCACTCCATGTGCCACAGGAAAGTTTCTGGAGCAGGCAGAATAAAGTTTGGTTTGATATCAGACTTTTAAATTAATTCCTTAAGGCAGCTCAGATCTGAATGCAGGGAGACAGCTGGTCTATGAAGTGTTTTCTCCAAAAAGCAGTATTTTTGCAAATGCTGTAACTTGTCTACCTCCCTCCTGTCAGTTAAGTGATTGCCTTCTGCATGCTTGTGCTAGTCTGTTCTACTTTTTTTTTTTTTTTTTTTTTTTCTTCATTTTAACCGGGTTGGTTTAGATCAGCTTCTTAAAGAATTGATGGGAACAGAGAGGAAGCAAGGTAATACTCAAAACTTGAGTTTTCCAATGGGAAGCCGCGACCCACGGACACATTCAGCCTCTCCAAATCCTCCCTGCACACACTATTTGCAAGGAGGTAAGGGAGAGAAAGGCACTGGGTGCCCCCTCTTTCCCTATCCCATCTTCCAGAAGGATGGCATCCTCTGATGTACTTGTAGTCACCAGCTGCACACTAGCTAGTCACCTCTTCTGGTGCTGAAGGGCTTTCTCAGCAGGACAGGAGTGGAAATTAGGTACACAGCTGCACACTGGTGAGCTCAGCATTTAGCTACTGTTGAACAAGCCCTAGAGCCCCCAGGGCAGTTACTAGGATGGTCTAGAAAATGGCATTGGAAGCGACACAGAAGCTCAGGACAAGCCTCTGGAATAGGCCAAACTCAGTCAGAACTGGCTTGAAGCTTAATGCAAGCATCTTGTAGTTGTCTACTCATGATGTTGTAGAGCACACACATCCTTTAGGAGCCATCAGAAAAGGGATCATAGAGCATGACCCAGAAACTGCATGGCCACACATAAAAGTATAATGCATACATTTATAGAGCCCATAAAACACCCCAGTTTGTCAAATTTTAGCTTAAAAACTAAGTTATGACACTGCTTCGCTCTCAGTTTTTTCACACTGACTCTGCTCCTGCTGCTGAGAAATAGAATTGCAGAAAGTCAAGCTGAAACTTTGCAGCAAGAAACAGCACCTCTGTTTTGAAGCTCTGACTCACCCTTGCTCTTTGGTTCTTAGATTTTGTACAATTTATTCCTCTGAGTTTTTGTAAGCAAAAAAAATGGTGGTCTCTGGATTTTTAAAATTTGATCACTATAAGCCTGTAAGAAGAATATTAATGCATTGAAGAGATGCAGTGACCTGAGGCTCGCCCACGCAGCACAGCGCAGTGCTGGGACTGACCCTTAGGATGAGCAGCACCTCTTGGGCTACAGAAGCAAAGCAGCTGAGTCAGCACAACGCTAAACTTGAATTCTGCAGTTGCTTTATTACTAATTCACAGGACCGCTGTTTTGCACAGAGCATAAAAATGTCCCAAGATGTTAAGCATAGCTCTGCAATTAGAGGAGAGCTTTGGTTACTGTCCTACACTCCAGCAACACACTCAGTTCATTATTTGCTCTTAGTTAATGGGAAAGAGCTGGATTTAAGAAATGGACGTTTTGTTTGATTGCTAACAGCTGACACTATAAAATACCTGAAATAGTAACCGATCCACCCAGTAATAAATTTTACCTACCAAACCTGTTAACAACCAGGTCGCTTATTACACTTGATGCTGCAAGGTGCTGAAAAGGAACCAGTTCCGAAAGACCAAGGCTGAAGGCATAGTGGTTACTTTGAAACCAAGGACACATGTCCTTGGTGCATTTTCTAGGCAGTAGTGTAAATTACCTCAGCTTTTAAGCAGCTATATGGAAATGTTATACCTAGATGAGCACTGGTGGTGCTGCAGAAAGGATTACAGTAACCAACCCTCACACGTACGCCACAGCACTGGCCCCTGAGCCCCACGCACAAAGGTCTGTATTGTCAGCACGAGAGAAGGATTTCCACAGCTGGCAGCAGCAGCTGCTCTCCCACTGCGAGGCAGGCGCCAGCAGCACCATGCACTCTGCCGTTCCCCCCAGGGGTCCAGCCCTGATCGGGGCTGCCATCCCTATGAGTAGACACCCCACTGCAGCCCCCCTCGCACTCGCTCTGCTCTGCCTCAGCTACAACCCCGGTGCCAGACCGCGGCAATCTTCTCAAGAGGGGTGTGTGCACAGCCTGCATCTGCTGCCTTTTAAGAAAGCCACCCCAGCCGCGAGCAAACGAGATGCCCCAGAGCCGCCTGCCTAATCCCAGGTAAATCGTACGATCAGAGCTGCAGAAGGAAGCTCTGATTTCTGCAAGCTACCAGGCACACCTGGCAGTCACTATCTGAAATGGTATTAAAATATTAGGATATGCAATACATCCTGATATAAACTAATTTCATTTAACAACCAAAACAGAGCAGAGAGAAAGTATATGTTGCATTCTGCAGAGAGCCCTTTGCTCCGGGAAGTAATCCATGAAGAGCAGCAAGCAAAAGTGGTACCAAACTGAATCCCCTGAAACACAAATTCTGAGCATTTCAGATTTAGTTTGGTACTTCAGAAATAATTTCAGGAACATTACAAATGCAAAAAAGAAATGTGACATTTAATGTGGGATGGACAGTGTGAACAACTTGCATCTAGTCAGCCATTTTGAGAGGCTTCAAGGCAGCCCCTCTTAAACGTTTTGAGTCAGAGGCAGACAGACAGCTCACTGTGGTTAATCATTTCCTGCATGATTAATTTCCAAGCAAAAAAAAGCGGAAGGAACAAACAACTGTAGAAATAAAATAGAATTGATAGAACTTCAGGGGAAAAAAAAAAACCCAAAATAATCAATTAAAATGCTGATTGGCCCTCTACGCAAAAGGCCCTGACTTCCAACCCAGTATTGATTTGGTTCTTTCATTACCAGAAAGGAATGCATTTGAAAGAAGGGAAAATATTTAAAAATCTGAATTTGAAGAAATTGGGCTAGGTTACCAAGCACTGTACTAAAGTAGCTCTCAAAACAAAAAGGACAACTAAGAGTAAACACATTACAAAGCAGTTGGAAAATTGTTTAAAATCAGTTTCGTACAGACCACAGGTTTTTTTCATGAGCCATTTTTTAACAGAGTATAGGACTATTAAGCTATTTTGATAAAAAATGTTACCGTGATGTCATGAAATTTGTTCAAGTCCCCTTGCTCCCGCTTTCCTTGGTGGACCCGAGTCATTAGTAACGCTACACATCCCACATTCCACCACCGTATCCTCCAAAGGCCAGAGGGGCTGCCTGCGTTAAGGAGTCAGTGCAGGAGTGCGGCAAGGCGTGGATGAGAGCTTTAGAGCATGTGAAGACGCTCCTCCCATGCAACACCATGTCAATAAATCCCATCTGAAAAAATAATGTATTTTTCTTCTTCTCTTTTTATTGAGGTTTCTAAATATGTAGAAACCTATAAATAAACAGATAGATAGATGGATGATTTTAAGCCCCTAAAGAATTCAACAAGGGCACCAAAACAAGCACAGTATAGCATGAAGCTACCTGTATACATATATATAAATATATATGCCTCAGTCATTCACACATAGAGGAGTGAAAAGCCTGAAAGGTGCTGAATTGGCCTGGTACAAGTTTTAATGGAGACACAGTGGGGCCACTGTGTAATCACCGGAAAGTCTGGACTCTCCTCCTTCTAACTGGGATAAACCTTTCAAAGCTGACAAGCTCTGGAGGAAGAAAGTGACACCTAAAATGTTACTCTCAGTATTTTTGAGTCCTTTCACACCAGCGACTGGTCTTTTAAGGATGGTTTCTGGCTGAAACGACACTCCTTTAGTGCACAGTTACAAGATTCCGTGGCCTGAGAAAGGACATCACAAGGGTGTGGGAATGCAAATTGTCCTGTCCTGTCCAGAGGAAGCTGTGGTAGCAAAAGGAGGCACTAACATTTCACTGAAAACACAAGCTTAAAACCACTTGCAGAGAACCAGACAGCCCAAAGAGAGACCAACAGAGAAGTTACTTTGGATGCATGAAACCCAGGGAAATTCTGGGGAGCTGCGGATGCCAGAGAGAGGAAGCCAACTTTATTTGGGACTTTACGCATTTCAGAAAAACTCTCCCCAGTGCTTGAAATGAGTGGTACAAGTACGACACTCCATCCAGACCAAGAAGTACCATCCCCTATGCAAAATGCCAGGGCAGAGAACGTGGCCAGTACCAGCAGCGCCATAGAGCTCTTGCCCTGACACTTCTCTTTCCACAGAGGGCCCTCGGAGGGGTGGTGGGTGGTAGGCTTCACTGACGGGCACATGTGTAAAGTGGATGAGGTCTGCATGGCCCCAGGACAGGACAGCCCATCCTGAATGACACACAGGAGCTGGCAATAACAGGAAGATCTGCCACAGGGAACTGCACCTTTACAAACCCAGCAGTGACTGACTTATGGGATGTAACGCCATCCTGCTGCAGTCGGGGGCCAAAAAGGAGAGAAGAGGGAAGCAAGAGCCTGGAGGCCTCTGGTAGGACTGCATGGGGCATTTCTTGGGGAAGAAACACATCAAGCCAGTATCACAGTGAGCACTTTTTCAGCCCTACTTAGGCTGCAGAGAGATGATACATTTTTTGTTTTGTTTTAGACATACCCTTTTCAATCAATGGCAGAGTTCTAATCTTTTAGCTCAGTTACGCTGTTGTAAGAGGTATGTGAAAGGTGCAGGTTCTGGGAGGCTAGTGAGGAGCAGTAAGATAAATAACCACAATAGCAAACAAAGCACAAGACTAGTTAGAAATAAATATGAGAGGATGCTGTGAAGTGATTTCACGTCTCTGCACGTTATCCCAGGCACCTGTGCCCTGCCAACCCTACGGCATCCCCATCTTCCTCCATCCCTCACCCCCACCTCTCTCATCCCCAAGCGCCCAGCCAAGTGCAGTGACCCCGCAGGCAGCACTGCCTGCAGTTCACACTGGGCAATTCCCCAGAGTCTTAGGACCCCCTAAACACTTTCCATCTACTTCTTACCATCACAGGAAAACAGTAATAAAGCAGGTTACTGTGGGGTGTCAGTGACAAGCGAACTATCAGACCACTGAGCCAGCACACAACCATGGGCTGCCAAGAGCAGTAAACAGTCAGGTGCACTCATGGTCCACGGCAAGCTGCATCCAGCAAACCTCATCTGTCAAAGGCAACCAGGAGTTATATGGTGAAAATCCAGTGGTGTTGCATCCATGGAAAATTACAGCTAAGAAATAGGCCACTGTGGTGTCAGAATGTTGTTTTAATCCAAGTATTTAAAGAAGTTTTTCTCTTTTCAGTGACATATTTTTCAAGATATGTAGAGGATCATAGGCAACGGCTAGCTTCAGAGGACTGCCTCCACCCGCCAGTACAGTCACTATTTGGAAGCAGCAGCAAAGCTTTGGATCAGTTTAAGTGTTTGAATATTGACTTGAGAAAAGCTGATAATATGAGAGCAAATGCACTGTCGCAGAAAGCATCGCTCTGACTCACTGAAAACAGCTTCCATCCAATCCATGCTCCTGTAATTTCTTTCAGAGGAGATGTACAAAAATTTTCCTGTCTGCTCAGACTGAGTCTCCTCAGCCCCCGCCACAGCATCCCTGCCCTGGGAGCGGGACCTCAGCCCTGCAAATGGCGCCTGGAGCAAAGCCCCCGCACCAGCCACCGCGGGAGGGAGTCTCGCCGGTGTTTTAAACCCAGCACGTGTGTGTCATTCCTCAGCAGGAGGTCAGGGCCAAAGGCAGAAGAGACATCTACAGTTACTGGGCTGTATCCCAGCCCTCAGGACAGGAGAACTCAACTGGAGACATTGCAACCTCCTGCAGCTCCTTCCCAGCTCCTGCCTCCCTGCCAGAAAAGGACAAATCCTTCCCGCAACCCCTCCACAAAGCAAAGCCCCACAGCAAAGAGCTTTGCTCGCTCTCTGGCAGGCAGAAGTGATGGTTAAGGACTGAGCCGTTTGTGCTTGAGCTCTTACTTCAGCTGTCTGGAGCACAGCTGCCTGCAATATTCAATCACCTACCATCTAAGGCAGCCTTTAGTCAACCCAAGTATTTGAAACAACGCACAAGGCTGTGTTATCCCAGGCATGCTGCCCAACGCAGCCAACACGGGATTCACCCAGGCTGGAGGCAACCTCAGCATGCAGCCCTAAAGAAAGGGACCCTTGTGGTGGTGCTCTGGAACGGCTGTAGGGACGACATCTCCACATAGGGACAATATACCCAGGGCAATGAGGACCTGATGTCTCTCTCCATCTTATTGCCTTGCCTGTTCCTCCTTGTGAACATGCTGTGTCCACAAAATACTGCTGCTAGTACACAGCCCAAGAGCTTCTCGCCATGGGGCTGCTTTTTCCAGTGCCTCATTACTGCAGAGGTGGTCACTCGGAGTCAAGTGGCTGTTCAGCACCATGCGCTTCACCACACAGCTTTCTTCCCAAAACCTGAGCCGCCTGAAGCTCTAGGAGCTGCTAGTGGGGTGAACAGGCTAGTTCAGAAATTAAGGATTTCTAAGTATTGCCTTCATCAGTCCTAAATCAGAACAAAAAGCGTTCGTTAACTTGGAAGAAGTCCCCAAGAACAGACCTTCTCCCACCAGCTTGTCTTCACCACACAGCATGGCTCCGCTCTCCGGCTGGACCGGGTCACTCCTGGCAGGCAGCCAGCCCAGGGAGCCGGGCGGAGGGCAGCAAGGGATGCTTCCTGCACCTGGTCACCCACAGGCGGAAAGGCACGGGCTGGCCCTCAGAGCCCCTAGCTTGTTACCATGGGAAAAAAACTGTTGCCCATGTTAGTGTCCCCTGCCTGTTGCCTTTCCACCTATTGCTCCATATTTTTTGTTCTGTTTTTAGGATGTTACAGGTCTGACCCCTTGTTTGCTTTGTGTAGTAAGAAAGCAATCCTGCCACTTGGATCAAATTGACAGAAGTCTGGAGATTTTTTTCCTCTTCTGTTCACTGTTTTATGGCATAACAGGCCAAAAAGTATCAGAAATTAGTCTGAATAGCTTTTTTTGGTCACTTGAGCGGTTACAACTTTCAGCCAGTGTGGAAAGAAGTCATAGGAACCAAATCTGGTGAGCAAGCCCTGGGATTTTGCTAGTGGACTTCTGCTGACCACAGTTGCTAACTGGCGTGCTGTGCATCCCCTTCACAGCAGAGGGGCTTCTCTCTGCAAACCCTGAGGCTGGGATGAAAAGAGCCTGTTTGGAGCCACAGGTTACACTGTGGGAGCTCTGGGACACTCCACACTACCTCCTCTCCATGCCCAGGGCACTAAATTAATAATGTTATGGCCTGTGTAACGCCATTGCTGAAGCTGTCTTCATTCACCCTTCTCTTCTGACCAACAGGATGACATGAAGCTGCAGTTGAAAGCATTTTACTATAATGAAGGCATACAGCAAAGGATCAAGGATGTCACACACTGCCAGATGATTTTACTTCTCAGTAGGCATAGGTTTAGAATTCAATTGGCTTCAGCATTCAAATAGACTTTTTTAACGTAAAATGTTTTCTTCATCACAATCAACTAAGTCTTACTAAACCCGCAGTGAACCATGACTGGTCTACTAAAGCCAGCATCTATAAAATAATATTGAAATAGCGACTACCTCTAAAGGGGAAATCTGAGGCATGTAAGGGCCAGACATGTGGAATGAATTTAAAGCACCATTTTCCAATCCCTCTCTCTTGTAAATATTGCAATATTCCTATAAGAATGTTGAAAAACTACAGTGCACAGAGATTAGTTCAGATTTCACATCAAAAGCCCAAACAAAAAGTTAAGTGGCCTGGGTAGCCAGCCGGGAAAGCAACTACACAAGCAAGAGTGCATTAGAGTTTTTACAGCCCAGGTGTCGACATGAATTAGAGAGTAACTTGAATACCTGTCATTAAAGTAGCAATCAAAGACTGATCTGCCCAGAGTGTGGGAAAAACAAAACAAAACCCAGCCCTAGATCTGCATAATGTAAGGCAGCCTGCTCCACCAAAGACGGTCCAGAAAAAATGAATACCACCTCGGAGCCAGGTTACTGTCAATAAAAATCTCCGTTCAGTGTGGCAAGTCCCATAAATCAGTTTTGTGAGAAACAGGCAACCAGGTCTGGTAGAGATTTTAATTAAAAGGAAAAAAAATATCTTATTTTCCATTCCAAAAGTTAATTTTGGATGATTTGAGGCTGCAAAGGGCCGAGACTCCAAACCACCACTAAAATGGGTGGAGATGGAGAGTCTGATTTTACTCTTGTTAGAGTTTGGGGAAAGGCTCAGGCTGGTTTTCAGATGGGGCTGGATGAGACCCATTGTACCTTATGAATTTGCTGAAAGTGTTGGAATTATTTAGGATGATCAGACAAAGATTCAGAAGAGCGCATCCTGCAAAGTCCCTTGATGTTCTTTGCTGTGCAGGGATTTGCACTGTAGCTCGGGGCTGGTCATTAAACCCAATCATTTGTGAGGCAATGAATCATATCTGCACATAAGTAATGAATTTGAGGAGCCTCACGATCAGCACTCAAAGTTGGCACTGGCTCCCACACCACCTTCCCTTGGATGCAGAAGGCTGGTGGAGCAAGGACCACAGCCACAGTCTGCACAGAGGTGCCATCACTTGCGCTCAGCACTGCTGGCATCTGACTTCACGAACTAGGGGAGAGCAGCCAGCAAGATATATTGTCATCTGTCTCAAAGCACTATGACCTATTGATAAACTCCTCGTAACTTTCCCTCTGTGCCCTGCTCACAGACCACAAACTGAATAGAAACTCATGTCAGACCTTACAACCTGACTAGAAACTAAATGAGGACTCATTCTGCATACGAGTCGTATCCTCTGTGTTCAAAAACCTCTGACCTCTGATGCAAAAAGCTATAAAACAGCATTTGATCTGCCCTTTAAATGCTTATTTCAGTAACGTGGCCATGGAAAGTTAAGTCCTTTGTAGACTCTGCTGGACTGTTACAAAACAATTACTTTTTGTATAATTCACATTCCCGA